>NC_133450.1:129716855-130025918 GCF_048565385.1 Saimiri boliviensis | reverse complement strand
GCAGACGAGTGTGTGCCACCCAAGGGCTCCCAGTCCCCAGGGGAGATTGCTGTCAGGTCAGAGTAAAGTCAGCACAGCACAGGCATGCAGGTAGCTGTGCCCATGGCTCTGTGTGTGTGTGTGTGTGTGTGTGTGTGTGTGTGTGTCTGTCTGCCTGCCTACCTGCCTGTCTGTAGGAAGCCAGTTCGGCACAGGCATGCAGGTAGCTGTGCCCATGACACTGTGTGTGTGGGTGTGTCTTGTCTGTCTGTCTCTCTGTCTGTCTGTCTAGCACAGGTGTGCAGGTGACTGTGTGTGTGTGTGTGTGTGTGTCTCTCTCTCTCTCTCTCTCTCTCTCTCTCTCTGGAGTCTGTTCAGCACAGGCATGCAGGTAGCTATGCCCATGACACTGTGTGTGTGTGTGTGTGTGTGTGTGTGTGTATGTGTGTGTGTGTGTATAAGTAAATAATCCTCTGAATGAAAAAAAGTTGTGAATTATTAAATAAGTTCCTATCAGTAAATCAGCTAACGAAATTTGCATGTAGTCAATACACATAAAGGAACCAGTTTATTTCCTCTTTTGCCCAGATTCAAACAAGCTCGAGCGACAACTTGAAGACACGGTGGCTCTTCGCCAAGAGCGTGAAGACTCCACGCAGCGGCTGCGGGGGCTGGAGAAGCAGCACCGTGTGGTCCGGCAGGAGAAGGAGGAGCTGCACAAGGTGGGCACCCAGTTTGGGACGAGGAGGGCTTACGGGACTTAGCAGAGTTTAACAAGTTCAAGTTCATGCAGACGATGGGGGAGTTCTTGGGATTCCTGCCCATGAGCTGTCCCTGCCGCATGCAGGACACCAGGACCAAGCCTGACCCCAGGGCCCCTGCACACCTGTCTACCTGCTGCCCAGCCCTGCATCGGCTGGCAGAGCTCAGCTCTCAGTGGCAGGTGCCTTCCACCCCCTCGCCCACGGCAGACATTCACCTTGCCATCAACATCTCCAGTCTCCACTTCAGACCCGCAGAGAAAGCAACACCCACTGCACTCTGAAGCGAGGAAAGATGTCCAGAGGGCAGGTGGCCGTGGCGATGTGCACTGTGTCTGGCGCCAGGGCCCCCCCTTCTCTCCACCAGGCCTTTGCTCTTAGAAGGGATCCCTTAGTAAGCAGAGACCCTGTGTTAAAATCTGGGTGATTTCCCCCCATAATTCCTTTATAAATTTGAATTTTTTGTAAGATACAGGAAACTTTTATGCTCAAATGCCAGCATGTTGGTAACACAATTATATACATCTTTTCTAAAATACATCCATATATTATATGTTATCCTTAACCCTGTAGTCTGTGATGTGTTCTCTAACATGTGCCAGATTTCAAATTCACATTGTTTCTTAAGATAATCTGTGTTGTCATCCATCTGAGTGACTTCTTTAGAAGTGCAATGTGGTGTGGGGCCTGTGGCATCTCATTGCTTGACAGGGTCACAGTACCCCCCAGCAGGCCCAGAGAAGTCTGGGGAGGCCTCCCTCAGCGTGTGAGAGCCGACCTGCCAGCTTGCTCGGAGTCTTGTCACTTCCATCTCAGACCAGCAGGCGTGACAGTGACCGAACTTCCAGTTAGTTGACCAGATTGGCTGGAGGGAGGTCAGAGTCATCATCTTGGCGAGTCCTAATAACTGGGTCGGCAGTGTGGCGCATCCTAAGACTGGGTGGTCAGTACAACTGGCCTCATGGTAATTCCCGCTTGTGGCTCTCCACTCAGAGTGACAGCCAGCATCCACACATCAGTCTCTAGTGAAGAGCAGGCTGTCCAGTGATTGTTTTTATACAGTTCTTCACTTTGACTTAACTTTTTTTTTTTTTTTTGATTTTTTTTTGATTTAACTTTCAGCACTTTGTGTGTATGTGTTCTTTTCCAATTTTGCTTGTGTTTAACTAACTAGATTGAGTGTCCAAATGCTTCATTCAGCTTTGCAGCTCTGTAGGTGACGTTGGGCAGAGGCTGGCATTACAGATCCAGGCATCCTCCTGTAAGCAGGCTGCCCACATGGTTGTGGGTTTTTTTTTTCCCCAGACGGAGTTTTGCTCTTCTTGCCCAGGCTGGAGTGCGATGGCATGATCTCTGCTCACTGCAGCCTCTGCCTCCTGGTTCAAGCAATTCTCCTGCCTCAGTCTCACGAGTAGTTGAGATTACAGGCGCCTGCTACCATTACCAGCTAATTTTTTGTATTTTTAGTAGAGACAGTGTTTCACCATATTGGCCAGGCTGGTCTCTAACTCCTGACCTCAGGTGATCTGCCCACCTCGGCCTCTCAAAGTTCTTCCTGGGATTACAGGTGTGAGCCATCGTGCCCAGCCTGTGGGGTCTTTCTTGGTGTGGAGTTGGTACTCAGCAGCTGAGCCCAGGTGGCCTTCCCACTGCCTGTGTGGCTGGAGTGAGACAGAGCACAGATCTTTTTCCAGCCAGGGGATTTCTCAGATCTGTGGCTCTAATCTGTAACCAGCATTGGCTATCGATTTTAACTCTTCATTCTAATGGAAGACTGAACCTCCAGCCTTCTAAGCCAACGTAAAACATCTATGATTGTTTTTGTTCAGCAACTTGTTGAAGCCTCAGAGCGGTTGAAATCCCAGGCCAAAGAACTCAGAGATGCCCATCAGCAGCGAAAGCTGGCCCTGCAGGAATTCTCGGAGCTAAATGAGCGCATGGCTGAGCTCCGCTCCCAGAAGCAGAAGGTGTCGCGGCAGCTGCGGGACAAGGAGGAGGAGATGGAGGTGGCCATGCAGAAGGTGGACGCGATGCGGCAGGAGATGCGGAGGTCCGAGAAGCTCAGGAAAGAGGTAGTGTTTGGATGGTTCAGGGTGGCACTGACTGGACTTGGTGTGACTTTAATAAAATGTCTTTGAAGTCTTGGGCTATCTGATGACAATTACTGTAAAAGGGGTCAGAAATTTTCTGTGGAGCCCAGTAAGTTGATCAACTAAGCATTTATTTTATTTTTTGTTTTTGTTTTTGTTTGACATGGAGTTTTGCTCTTGTTGTCTAGGCTGGAGTGCAGTGGCATGATCTCTGCTCACTGCAACCTCCACCTCCCAGGTTCAAGCAATTCTCCTGCCTCAGCCTCCTGAGTAGCTGGGACTACAGGCACACGCCACCATGCCCAGCTAATTTTTTTTTTTTTTTTTTTTTTTTTTTTTTTTTTTAGTAGAGATGGGATTTCACTATGTTAACCAGAATGGTCTTCATCTCCTGACGTCGTGATCCACCTGCCAGAGTGCTGGGATTATAGGCGTGAGCCACTGCACGCAGCCTTTTATTTATTATTTTTGGAGACAGAATCTTGCTCTGTCGCCCAGGCTGGAGTACAGTGGCACAATCTCTGCTCACTGCAATCTCTGCCTCCTGGGTTCCAGTGATTCTCCTGCCTCAGCCTCCCGAGTAGCTGGGATTCCAGGCATGTGCTACCACACACAGGTAATTTTTGTATTTTTCGTAGAGACGGGGTTTCACCATGTCGGCCAGGCTGGTCTCAAACTGCTGACTTAAGTGATCAGCCCGCCTCTGCCTTCCGAAGGGCTGGGATTACAGGCATGAGCCACCATGCCTGGCCTTGATCAGCTGAGCATTTATTTTGTTATTCTCATCTCTCAATATCTATTGGTGAAATTACAGTAAGGCTCTTGCAGTGCTGCTTTTTTAAATTCCCTTCTAAGTAAACAGGGTGTTTATGCTGTACTGTGATGTGGCCTGGCTTATGTGAGTAAGACACCTGCAGTCCTCACAGGGAAGGTGACAGTAGAAAGGTAAATCCCAAGCCAAGCGCAGGGCTCAACGCCTGGAATCCCAGCACTGTAGGAGGCGCCGAGATGGCTGGATCGTTGAGCTCAGGAGTTTGAGACCAGCCTAAGCAACATGGCAAAACCCCATCTCTACCCAAAAAAAAAAAAAAAATATTAGCTGGATGTGGTGGCGGGCGCCTGTAATCCCAGCTACTCAGAAGGCTGAGGTGGGAGAATTACTTGAGCCCAGGAGGTGGAGGCTACAGTGAGCCGAGTTTATACCACTGCATTCCAGCCTGGGCGACAGAGTGAGACCCCCTCTCAAAAAATGTATCTAAGGCCGGACACGGTGGCTCAAGCCTGTAATCCCAGCACTTTGGGAGGCCGAGGCGGGTGGATCACGAGGTCAAGAGATCGAGACCGTCCTGGTCAACATGGTGAAACCCCATCTCTACTAAAAAAAATAAAAAATTAGCTGGGCATGGTTGTGCATGCCTGTAATCCCAGCTACTGAGGAGGCTGAGGCAGGAGAATTGCCTGAACCCAGGAGGCGGAGGTTGCAGTGAGCCGAGATCGTGCCATTGCACTCCAGCCTGGGTAACAAGAGCCAAACTCCGTCTCAAAAAAAAAAAAAAAAAATGTATCTATATGAAAGGCAGATCACAGCGGAGCACACTTTGGGCACTTGCTTAGGTGAGCACTTCTGAAGTATCTTGACCTTGGCACTCCTTGACAGTCTTGGAATGATTACAACCTCAAAGAGCGTTCTTACGTAGGCTGCAGCTCTGAACATGCACCATAGCAGAAATTAAAACAGAGAATTTTGTTAATACAATGAAAATCCATTTCATGTTAACATAAGTAACGTGTTTAATGAAAAGTAACTATTTCTTTAAAAATTGGGCAAGAAGAATGGCATTTTTTACATTTTATGTGCTTTTCCTTACTGTCTGGCTGAGTAGAAGGCACCTGAGTTCTCATGGCAGTGTCTTCAATCTAGTTTTGCTGTGCTGTTCTGGATAAAGTACATGAAGAAATCCTGGCTCCCACAGATAGCTAATAGGAAAAGAAGGGCCTTATACACCCCTGACAACGTCTCAGGACCCCAGGGGTTTTCAGCCCCACTTTGAGAACTGCTGCCCTAGGTATTCTGGTTGTTCCGCTGTTAATAGATGGCATATTTTAACCAATGCTTAGTTTAGAGCTCTATTAAAATTTCCTTGGTAAGTCCCATGAATGAGAAGGCCTGGCAGCACATGTTGCTGTCCTTTCAAGTTCAGGGCTCTTTGTTGTTTAGCCACAGAGTACCTGTTTGTCGTCTCCTTAGACAGTCTGTTTTGCAACCCAAATATATTTGTAGCTGTGCCTGGGATTTGCCCTCCAGTGAGGGGCACAGGCAGAGGGGAGGCAGGCGTGGCTCAGGAGCGCGTTGTCGAAGCTGGTGCAGGCACGCAGGGTCTGGGCACAGGCAGAGGGGAGGCGGACGTAGCTCAGGAGCGCCTTGTCGAAGCTGGTGCAGGCACGCGGACTCGCTGTTCTGCTCACTCTTCTTGTGCGTGTTTGAAGTGACCCATTTAATAAATGAATCCATGTTCTACAGATACCAGAAGTACTTGCTGTCACAAATCAGTGAAATTTAAATTTCAAGAAACATATCCTTTCTTGAAATTTAATCTCAAAGTATCAATTTAAGCTATAATTGAACGTTGTTTTATTACTAACCAACCATCCCAGTTGAACCCTGAAGTGTATTTCTCAAACTATAATTTGTGATAAGATGTGATGAAGGGCGAACACTTGGAAAGCTCTTTTGAGGTCTTGTTCTCGTAGCGGTCCTGTGGGTGAAGCACTGACTTGATGAGGTGGAGCCCACTTTGTGTTAATAGAAAGCGGATCTTCCTTTTGTAGTTGGAAGCTCAGCTTGATGATGCTGTTGCCGAGGCCTCCAAGGAACGCAAGCTTCGTGAGCACAGTGAGAACTTCTCCAAGCAAATGGAAAGCGAGCTGGAGGCCCTCAAGGTAGTGCTGGGCAGGGGTCTCCGCCCTCAACTGAGAGGGACGCTCATCTTTGCTGACGTCATCATGTGGAAGTCACCTTGTGTGATGTGTGGTCCGAGCTGCATGCCACCCAAGGCTGCTCAGATAAGATCTGCATGCGGAGAGGGGGGCGTGGCCCTGCCTTCCCAACTGCTTTTATTTTTAAAGGCCAAGTGTATTTTTTTACTTTGTTATATGAAAGTTTCAGGCAGATCACAGTAAGTCCTAGAAAACTGATATCTAATCGGTGCATTTCCTGCTCCAGCCCAGTCAATTCATAGCCTCCTTCACGTCGTGGTATTCTAAATTCCATGCAGTTGAATTTTGGAAAAGCTTCTTACAGCCCGTGACCTGCTGCTGACTGAGGAAGAGACAGGCTAGCCATCAGTCAGGACCCAATGGTGGGGCTGGAGGGCGGCAGGGAGGCCGTGGAGGGCAGGAGGCGGAGGGCCACAGAGGCTGAGTGGGCAGGGGACGAGGGGGTCTCCTTGGCAGCATAGCGTGGCTTGGGTCTCCTCATGTGTGAGGTGCATGTGATGGGTCTGTCCTCTCCCTTTGCCTCGGTGGTCTGCAGCTCATCCTCTGGCCTATGGGCCTGAGGTGCTATTCCTCTTTGGCAGCGTGGCTTTGCTGGATCTCGAATGTGGTGCCTGAGGCACTCCACCCCTTTCTGAGCCCTCGAGTCTCCTCTCCTGTGGCATAGCAGGCAGAGTGAGCTTGGCAGACCCAAGCTGGAACACATTCCTGCGGCCAGGGCATCCATGGCTCCATAGCTGTCCAGCAGCCGCCTTCCCGTCTGCTGCAGTCCCGCAGTGCCTCTCCCCCCACTACCTGCCCCACCACTCCAGACACACTGGCCTCTCTGCATGCTCCGAGCACAGCCAGCATGTCCCACCTCACTCCAGCCTGTGCCCTTGTTCTTTGCCCCTAGCCTGACACCTCACTCAACAGGCCACTGCTTCACAGATGCTGCCCTGGCCATTCGGGCACCCCCTCTGCTCCCTATCCCGGCCGGGGTGTGCAGCTTCTCCGCCCCTTTACTGGTTTGTTGTCCCTACCAACCCCTTGAGAGCAGAGACCTCAGTGTCACCCCGGTCACAAGAAGGGGACCAAGCCCAGAGTCAGCCCTCAGAAGGATGCTGCAGGCATGATGAACAGAGTATGGGGCAGGGCTTCGGGGGTCCCAGGCAGACCCGGGCACATCCCTCTGCGAGGCTGTCTCCTGCTATGACCCCCTAGAATCTGGATCACGTTAACTAGGTTGTCTCCGCCATCCGTGTAGTCTAGGCACACAGAAGGTCCTTGGGAAGGTGACTGTACTTGCTGGGAATGACCTGACAGTGTGGCCCTGGAGAACACAGAGATTCATCAGCTTATTTTAACCTTTATCTTCAGATGAAGCAAGGCGGCCGGGGACCAGGTGCCACTTCGGAGCACCAGCAAGAGATTTCCAAAATAAAATCCGAGCTGGAGAAGAAAGTTTTATTTTATGAAGAGGAATTGGTCAGACGTGAGGCCTCCCATGTGCTAGAAGTGAAAACTGTGAAGAAGGAGGTGCATGATTCCGAAAGCCACCAGCTGGCCCTGCAGAAGGAAATCTTGATGCTGAAAGATAAGTTGGAAAAGTCAAAACGAGAACGGTAGGTTTTCGTGAGCTCCTCAGTGCAGAAAATGAAAGCTGATGCCCACACCGTAGAGGTGAATATTAGTGAAGTTAATGAGCTTTTAAAACTGCTTCTCGCTCACCTTGGCAGGCATAACGAGATGGAGGAGGCGGTAGGCACCATAAAAGATAAGTACGAGCGAGAACGAGCGATGCTGTTTGATGAGAACAAGAAGGTCACCGCAGAAAACGAGAAGGTAACCCACAGTACCTAAGTTAGCACTTCATATGGAAGTTGTAGTTTAAAAAAAAACTTTTATTATTAATTTATGTGGGTACATAGTAGGTATACATGTCTATGGGGGAATATAATGTCTTCATTCCTGAGCCTTGGAAGTTTGGTGTCTTTTTACAGTGCAGTCATGTGCCATATAACAACACGTCTGTCAGTGACAGACCGTGTATACCACAGCGGTCCCATGCAATCATCATACTGTACTTTGCCGCTACCTCTTGTATTTAGATACAGAGATACTTAGCGTTGTGTGACAGCCACCGGCAGCGTCCCACACAGCAACATGGCATGCAGGCTTGCAGCCAGGAGGTGACGGGCTGCACCATAGGCCTGGTGTGCGGCGGCCACACCATCTAGGCTGGCCTGAGCACATTCACGCTGCATGCACAAGGACACATTTTTGAGGCCATTTCTTGCTGTTTCACTGCACGTGACTTCTAATTTTTGAATGATGTAATATGTTTGGTCTTTTAAGTAGGATGTTTATATTTAGCAAAAGGTGCCAATTATCTGAAGTCACTAGCTCCATCGGTTTACGTTTAGATTTGAATTGAAACATGACTAAAGTGAGATACCATGAAAAAATCCGTATCATGAACTTAGTTTGGAAAAATCTCATGACGATTAAAGCAAACTTTCAAAGTCTTCAAAAGAACCTGTGTTAAAGCCAGCACACTTTAAGGATGCCCAGTTAACAAGTTCGGTGGTGAAATTGTTCTGTTTCAGCTCTGTTCCTTTGTGGATAAACTCACAGCTCAAAATAGACAGCTGGAGGATGAGCTGCAGGATCTGGCAGCCAAGAAGGAGTCGGTGGCCCACTGGGAAGCTCAGATTGCGGAAATCATTCAGTGGTACGTGCGCGGCCCCGTTCCCTGCTCAGCCCACAAGGCCGCCCTGCCTCTGCTGCCTGAGCCTGTGCTTCATGCCAGGTCGTGCCCGTCAGCCTGGGGTGCAGGTCTCACTTCTGTCCCCCAGAACTTTGCATGTCTGGGGCAGTGGTTCTGCTGGACTAGAGGTAGAAACACGTCCCCACCAACCCACTGAAGGACTTGGGGCAAGCCGTTCACACCCCTCGTTCTCAGAGATATGGGAAGCAGAGCCCTCCCGAAGCGGCTACAGTAGCACCAGGGAGACTGGGGGCAAGCTGGGAACTGGCCCTCCGCTCCTAAGGGGTGAAGCTGTAATTTTAAAAAAAAGTTTTTTATTTTTAATTTTTGTGGGGGTCTTGGAAGTTGGGTGTCTTTTTAAACTGTAGTCGTGTGCCATGTAATGATGCTTCCATCAATGAGAGACCATGTATGCAGCAGGGGTACACAGGGGGCACTTTGGCCCACACGACACTGTGTCACTGTGTCCTGAGGAAGGGGGCACGTCCCCTTCTTGTTTGGTGTCTCGCTGATGGCTGTGCTTCATGAGACAGAACATCTGTTTCCTCCTCCAGGGTCAGTGACGAGAAAGATGCCCGGGGTTACCTTCAAGCTCTTGCTTCCAAGATGACCGAAGAGCTCGAGGCTTTGAGGAGTTCTAGTCTGGGGTCAAGAACACTGGTAGGTTTTGTGCGATGCCTGCAGTTCACTTCCCGAATAATCCATTAATGGTTTTATTTTAAGGATGAATGTGACATTTAGGTACTGTTTAGGGAATTACAGGATGCAAGAGACCTCTGTGCAACCAGTTTCCCAATTTAAGGAGCACCAGCGTTTGCCAGCTGTCAGATCATCCGAGCTTCTTCTCTTGGTAGTATCTGAGTGCTGAGCTCTGTGGTGTTTTCTCAAATTAAGACTGGATTCTGCCCTCAGAGAGCAGCTTTGATTTATTAATTTTATTGGTTCATTTTGTGATCTGTGTTTTTTTTTAATTGCATTTTAGGTTTTGGGGTACATGTGAAATCTGTGTTTTGTTTTTTTTTTTCCCTCAAGACAGAGTCTCACTCTGTCACCTAGGCTAGAGTGCAGGGGCTTGATCTCGGCTCACTGCAACCTCTGCCTCCTGGGTTCAAGTGATACCCCTGCCTTGGCCTCCCTAGTTGCTGGGATCACAGGCATGCACCATCATGCCCAGCTAATTTTTATATTTTAGTAGAGACAGAGTTTTGCTGTGTTGGCCAGGCTGGTCTCAAAACTCCTGACCTCAGGTGATTTGTGTGCCTCAGCCTCCCAAAGTACCTGGATTACAGGTGTGAGCCACCATGCCCAGCCTTCCTCTGTCTCTTTTCTTCTCTTTACTGTTATAGATGAAAAACGAAAAATTCTCAGTTGTGTTCAATGAAAGGTTTGTTTGTTTAATTAAAAAAATCAACATCGCGTCTCTAGACTTCTTTCATACCTCTTGAAAGTTGATGTCCTACACGGGGCAACTTAGTAAGAAAACAGAGGGATGGCATCAGTGGACTGGCTTATTCACTGTTGCTTCATCCTGTCGTTTTAGTCTTCTTGTTTTTTAATCACTGGAATACGAAATGACATAATTCTCAGGATTGTGAAATAGCAAAATGTTTCAAGTTACGAGGAAGATAACCAAATCCTGTAATGTACCTTAGGTTTGTAAAAGGGTCCAGGGCCCAGTGGACCCATGTAGAAATTGCACTATAGAGGCCGGGCACAGTGGCTCACGCCTGTAATCCCAGCACTTTGGGGGCCAAGGCAGGCAGATCACAACGTCAGAAGTTCAGGGTTAGCTGGGCCAATATGGTGAAATCATGTCTCTACTAAAAATACAATTCGCCAGGCATGGCGGCGCACACCTGTAATCCCAGCTACTCGGGAGGCTGAGGTAGGAGAGTTGCTGGAACACGGGAGGCGGAGGTTGCAGTGAGCTGAGATCACGCCATTGTATTCCAGCCTGGACAACAAGAGAGAAACTCTGTCTCAAAAAAAAAAAAGAAAAAGAAATTGCACTACAAAATCAGTTTTATTCTCCTAAAAAATAAATGTTATTTTCTCAAAGATTTCTAAGGAAGAGTAAAAGTCATAAAATACCAAAATCAAAACTGGTTCTGAGGCACTTCGACAATTTAAATTTAATAGCTAAATCAAACAATAATGGCTTCAGATTAGACAAACATCACTTATTTATTAACATTAATTTAATGCATAGATAACTGCAAATGCATTTTTTTTTTTTGAGATGGAGTTTCACTCTTGTTACCCAGGCTGGAGTGCAATGGCGTGATCTTGGCTCACCGCAACCTCTGCCTCCTGCGTTCAGGCAATTCTCCTGCCTCAGCCTCCTGAGTAGCTGGGATTACAGGCATGCGCCACCATGCCCAGCTAATTTTTTGTATTTTTAGTAGAGACGGGGTTTCACCATGTTGACCAGGCTGGTCTCGATCTCTTGACCGTGTGATCCACCCGCCTCGGCCTCCCAAAGTGCTGGGATTACAGGCGTGAGCCACCGCGCCCGGCCCGCAAATGCATTTTTAATACCGTAACCATGTCTTCAGGATCCGCTGTGGAAGGTGCGCCGCAGCCAGAAGCTAGACATGTCCGCGAGGCTGGAGCTGCAGTCGGCCCTGGAGGCGGAGATCCGGGCCAAGCAGCTTGTCCAGGAGGAGCTGAGGAAGGTCAAGGATGCCAACCTCACCTTGGAAAGGTACTTGGTGCTGGGGTCTGACTCCGAGTAAGCGTGGGGCCTGTGTCCAGCCTAGGCTCTCGGGCTCTGGAAAATCAGGGCTGCGGTGCTTGCTGGTGCCTTGGGAGGCAGCAAGTCGGGTTCCCCTGCAGGAGCCTGAAGAGGGGGCCGTTCTGCTCTGAGGGGGCGGCTACACGGGTGCAGAGCCTTGCCTGCCGCAGGGGTGCATGGTGCAGTGCAGGCAGTGTTTTCACAGTAGTGGGTGCGTGTGCCACCGCACTGGGTAGTGAGACTCATACACTGTCTGACAGGAGCCTCTCTCACTACTTGGTCACCTCAGTGCCTCTCCATTCACTAACTCAGACTTGTTCCTTTTAAGCTAACGTGAATATTTTAAAACAGAGGTTGAAGATGACATTCTCACTTGAAATTTTTTCCTAACTCCAAGCAGTAATGAGAGTGCCATTTGCACACAACAGTAAATGCAGTCAGTATCTGAGAGTCTACTCTTGTAGGTCCTGTTTTACATGTTCAGGTTACGATAACGAACATCAGTTTCATGAAAACCAGGCCAGCTCTGCTGTGCCAGGAAGCGGGTGAGGACCCGGGAGGGACAGTGTCCCTAACGGAGTCACCAAGTCCCAAATCCTATCAGTTTGGGGCTAACAAAATTAATAGTAATAGGTATCAGTTAGCTGGATTTTGTTCGTACCAGGAACTGCTGTAAGACTGTTCTGTTAAATCCTGTGACCCTCCCACAGCCCAGAAGGCACTCTTGTTACCGCATTCACACGCAACGAGACCCAGGTGAGGTGCATGGAGGCAAGGTGATTTGCCCACTGTCACCCCACTGATGAGTGGAATGGCCTCCACAAACTGCATCCCTCCTGGCCAGGTGTTCCCCATGGCAGCCTGACTTTCTCTGGCCCTCCACAGTCGCTGGGTTGCAAGGCTGCCTGCACAGTGGTGCTGGTGCTGTGTTGGTACAGCCACCGTCTTGCCAGTTATGGGAAAGACATTGACGGGGCCGATGGCTGAGGAGCCTGGGCCCTGTGTCCTTGGAGAACAGAGGACTCACCTGGAAAGGAGATAAGGAAGGTCAGAACTCCATTAGGCCTTCATGAGGCATGCCTTCCTAAGCCATGACTTTTTAAATCCCTGTTTGAATGTTTATATTTGAAATATTCATACTGTCCGTAGTGTTTGCGATAGAAAGGCCCAGCGTGAGCTGCTGTGTTCTGGAAAGTCCCAGGGCTGGGGAGAAACCCCGGCCCCCTCGTCCTGACCTGCCCCAGATCAGCTCATAGATGGCCTCTTCTCAGTGCACTTAAAGCCGTTCATTTTTTAATTTTAGTAAACTAAAGGATTCCGAAGCCAAAAACAGAGAATTATTAGAAGAAATGGAAATTTTGAAGAAAAAGATGGAAGAAAAATTCAGAGCAGATACTGGTAAATTAATGTCATGTGATTCTGCATTATTTGAATATAAGTGTTTTTCAAATGAATGGTTTTATTTCTTTTTGATTCAATCGTTATTTTAGTTACATAAAACACAGAATTCCAAAAATCAACATTTTCAAACAGCATCTTCAAAAGGTATTTTCCCCAAAGGTAGCCATTGTTTTTGGTTTATCCTTCCTTGTTTTTTGTTTTTTGGTTTTTTTGAGACAGAAACTCGCTCTGTCACCCAGGCTGGAGCACAGTAGCGCAATCTTGGCTCACTGCAACCACTGCATCCCAGGTTCAAGCCATTCTCCTGCCTTAGCCTTCTAAGTAGCTGGGATTACAGGTGCCTGCCACCACCATGCCTGGCTAATTTTCTAGAGATGGAGTTTTGCCATGTTGGCCAGACTGGTCTGCAACTCCTGATCTCAGCGATCCACCCGCCTTGACCTCCCAAAGTGCTGGGATTACAGGTGTGAGCCACCATGCCTGGCCTATCCTCCTTTTATCTTGAAAGCATATGGCAAATACACATCTAAGTACACATCTGTGTCCCCTGATGACACAAAAGGCATCATTCTGTGCTGGGGAGGCCAACCCAGCCCTCTTTTGAAGCTGTACTGTGCACTGCCTTGGGCTGGCCGGCCACTGGGATGGGTTATTCCCTGGCATTTGCTGCCATAGAAGGTGCTGCCAGGAGTGATTGCATGGATGGAACATTTCCATTTTTGTCAGTGTATTTCGGAATAGAGTTCTAGAAGTGGGATTGCCAGGGCAGAGGGCAAACATGCCTGTACACTTGTGCTCAGCACTGACGGACGGGCCTCCAGAGGCTGTGCACTGATGCTCCTCCCACCAGCATGAGGGATTTCTGCCCCACAGCCGACCCACACAGGATGAGTTCAGACTTGGAATTTTTGCCTCTCGGAACAGGTGAGAAATGGCATCTCCGGATAGGTTTAACTTGCATATTTCTCATAGGGAAGGTGGCGCATCTTCTTATATGTTTGAGGGACTTTTGTACTTTGTGAATTATATATCTTTATTGTTTGCCCATTTAAAAAAATTCTGGTTGTTAGTCTTGCTAATTGCTAAAGCCTTTTGTATTTTGGGGGTTAGTGCCTTTTGTTTGTAAGCTGCAAATATCCTAGTTTCTCTTTGCCTTTGCTTATTCTTTTATTTATTTTTTTGCCAAATAAAAGTGGTTTTGCCACGTCTACTAAAAATACGAAAATTAGCTGAACTTAATGGTGCATGCCTGTAGTCTCAGCTACTTGGGAAGCTAAGGCAGGAGAATTGCTTGAATCTTGGAGGTGGAGGTTGCAGTGAGCCGAGATCTCACCACTATACTCCAGCCTGGGTGACAGAGCCAGATTCCAAGATTCCATCTCAAAAAAAAAAAAAAATTTTTTTTTTTTTTTTTCTAATTTTTTTGTATGTCGAGTTCTCAGTCTTTCTCCTTTTTTGAGTCATAAATAGGAGAAAATACACCTGGCTGCCAGTTGTTGGAAGAATTCCCCATGCTTTCTTCTCATGCTTGTGTGGTTTCATTCTTGATTCGTTGATTCAGGATCTTTCTCTGTTGCCCAGGCTGGAGTGCAGTAGCATGATCAGGGCTCACTGCAGCCTCAACCTTCTGGGCTCATGTGATCCTCTCACCTCAGCCCCCCGAGTAGCTGGGACTACAGGCTTGTACCACCACACCTGGCTATTTTTTTTTTTCTTTAAGACGATGTTTTCCAGGCTGGTCTTAAACTCCTCGACTCAAGCAGTCTGCCCACCTTGTCTCCCAGAGTGCTAGGATTACAGGCATGAGCCACCGTGCCTGGCCTCAGTTTTTTAATTAGAATACTAATCCATTTGAAGTTTGTTCTGACAGTTTGAGGAATATATTCAGTTTTATCTTTTGCCAAGGGCAAGCTGCTTGTCCAGTATCAGTTATGAAGCTATGTACGACCATTGTTATATACAGAGTCACCATGGGCACTTGGGTCTGTTTCTGGATTTTTACCCTGTTCCATTGTTCGTGGGCAGGAACCACTTGATTCTTGTTTTTGTTTTGTGTGTAGGGGTTTTTTGTGTGTGTGCGACAGGGTCTCTGTCACCCAGGCTGGCGTGCAGTGGCACATGCATCCTCAGTCTCCCCAGCTCCACAGGCACATGCCACCATGCCCATGCCCAGCTAATTTTATTTATTAATTTCTTGTTGCTGTGGGGTCTCTCTCTGTTGCCCAGGCTGGTCTCAAACTCATGGCCTCAAGGCAACTTCCCTCCTTGGTCCCCCAAAGTGCTGGGATGACAGGTGCGAGCCACTGCCCTGGGCCATGATTCTTATCATAGAGGCCTTACTGAATCTGCTTTAATACCTGGTGGTAGATCTCCAACTCCACCCACCCCCAGCCCACCCACCCCTGCAGTTTTGGGTGGGTATGGGGGTGTGTGTGTGACAGAATCTAGCTCTGTCACCCAGGCTGGAGTGCAGTGGTGCTATCTCAGCTCACTGCAACCTCCACCTCCTGGGTTCAAGAGATTCTCCTGCCTCAGCCTCCCAAGTAGCTAAGATTATAGGCACTCACCACCACGCATGGCTAATTTTTGTATTTTTAGCAGAGATGGGGTTTCAGATGTTGGCCTGGCTGGTCTTTAACTCCTGACCTCAAGTGATCCACCAGCCTCAGCCACCCAAACTGCTGGGATTACAGGCATGAACCTCCATACCCGGCCCCTTGGTTACTTTTTCAAGTGAACTTTTTGATTCTTGTTCAGCTTTGGGGGAAAGCCTGTTGGTTTTTTTAATTGGGTTCATGTTGGATATATCAGTTACTTAAGGAGAATTGACATCCTGAAGACACTGAGTCTTTCTGTCTGAAAATATTATGTAGACTTTAGTTTTTCACCCTGAGTATTTGTTTCTTCTTACAGGGCTCAAACTTCCAGATTTTCAGGATTCCATTTTTGAGTATTTCAACACCGCTCCTCTTGCACATGACCTGACATTTAGAGTAAGTCATTGTTGTTTTGTTTTTTTTTTTAAGTGACAGATGAGTTTATAATACGTTAGAAATAGTGTAATGTGATTTCAGTACTCATGGGACCACAAACACAACAGTAAATATACAATTCAGTGTTTATCTCAGAGTTGTGCTAACTATGTAATTGACCCACATGTAAGCTACCCACATTCAATGCATAAGGTGGGAGGCATTCAAGGTATTTGACTTGTTCCCAGAAAAGCTTTCTCAACTCAAATTAAGTAGAAATGAGATTAAGAAACTGCTCAGCATCTTCAGGGAGAAATCTACACTGGCCTCAGCTGTGTAGTGAGTATTTCAAGTAAATATTTTAATATAAATTCTCACAGTGGGCTGGGTGTGGTATCTCATGCCTGTAATCCCAGCATTTTGGGAGGCCAAAGTGGGAGGATCATTTGAGCCCAGGAGTTCAAGACCAGTCTGGGCAACATAGCGAGACCCGCATCTCTTAAAAAAAAATTTTTTTTTAAATTCCCACACTAGAGTGAATAAAAATACATTAGTTGTGTTACCATCTGTGTAACTACAGAGTTTGACGTCAGAGATTGATGGGAAAGGTAGTTGATGGAAACAGTCTGGCACCAGATGCCTCAATGAGACCCTGGCAAGGAAGCCAACCCCCTCAGGCAGCCAGAGCCACTGGCCATCTACTCGGCAAGCAGCTATTGAGCAAGGAGCAGACCCTGCTGCCTCCCTCATGGGCTGCAGGTTCTTGGTGGCATTCCACGGAGGCAGGGCAGCCTTTCCTCCTCTCCTGAACCTGCAGGGATGCACCCTTGGCAGCAGCATTCGAAGCTCCCTGGAGCGGGAGAGCAGACCTCACTAATGCGACTCCTGATGGGGTGTGGGGTGGAGAGGTGGTTTCCGCCTTTGATTTAGAAAACTCCAACCCTGCAGGCAAGTGTGAAGAATGGGCTGCAGGTGTCCGTGTCCCTCCCCTGGGATTTTGCTGCATTGCTTGCTTGCTTTCATCATAGAGACTCTTTTCCTCGGAAGTATTTGAAAGTGACTTGCAGGCATCAGTGACCCCAGCATACTTCAGTTATTTCTTAAGATAGGGGTGTTCTCCCACATAACCACAGTCACTGTCATCAGGCATTCTGCACTGGTGCTGTAGGACAGCCCATATCCAGATGTCCCTTCTCCTGGGAATGTCCTTTCCTGCTGGCTTTTCCTCCTCATTCTGGATCCACCTGGTGATCACAAATCGCATTTGGTCTTTTTCTTCCTTGAATCTGGAACAATTCCCCCATCTGTCCCCTCTTTTATGACAGTGATATTTTAGTGGTACCCAGGCCAGTTGTCCTCCAGAATGTCCACTCTGGGTTGGCCTGATGTTTCGTCTCCATCAGATGTGGAACCTTTTGGCACAGACTCTCTGCAGGGGTAGCCGTGCCCTTCTCTCACACACAGGCCGACCTGCCCAGGGAGAATGATGCTGAGTCTGATCTTTGGGTTGAGATGGGGTTGGCTAGGGCTGCTTCCTGTGTGAGTAGGGGGTGGTCAGCAGGTGCCCATGTGGGCATCTGTCCGTAGCAGCCTCCCCTGGGGTGGGCTCTTAGCATCCTGGCCTGGGTCAGTCATTACAATACCCAAACAGGTTTGCATTGCTCCAGCAATTCTGGACACACCTGTTCACCTTCACCTGTCAAACTGTTTATTTGTTTTATCAAATTGGCAATGCTTGTCTTTTCCCTGAAATCCTGAGTTTTGAAGAAGCAAATCTATTTAACTGGTAAGTGCCCGCCGGGTCTTTGATAAGCCTGTTTCTACATGAGTCATTGCCTCTCCCTGTTGCTATGGGGAGGCATGAGGGATCCAGAGAGCCAGAGACAGTGCTTGTTTGCCGAGTGGAGGCGGCCAGGAAAGCAGCAGCTTTCTGTAACGTTAACAGAGTGGAGCGCCTAGGAGAAAGTGAGTTTACAGCCAGTACTGTCCCTGAGTGAGTGAGTCACAGCTGTGGACAGTGGGCAGCAGAGGTGGAGACAGAGGTGACATCTCTCTGCCTCATTCTCTACAGCCAGCACACCTGCCCTTGCTAATCCCTCCTTTTTTTTTTTTTTTTTTTTTTTTTGAGACATAGTCTTACTCTGTTGCCCAGGCTGGAGTGCAGTGGTGCAGTTTCAGCTTACCACAACCTCCACCTCCCAAGTTCAAGTGATTCTTGTGCCTCAGCCTCCCAAGTAGCTAGAGCTGGGACTACAGGCATGTGCCACCATGCCTGGCTTTTTTTTTTTTTTTTAAATAGTGGAGATGGGGTTTCTCCATATTAGCCAGGCTGGTCTCAAACTCTTGACCTCAAGTGATCACCCACCTCGGCCTCTCAAAGTGCTGGGATTGCAGGCATGGCTACCATGCCTGGCCCATAGTTTATTTTTAAATTGTGATGTAAGCACACATAACATAAAACTTACCATCATAACCATTTTTAGAGTCAGGGTGTCCCTCTGCTGCCCTGGCTGGAGTACAGTAGTACCATCATAGCTCACTGCAACCTCAAACTCCTGGGCTCAAGTGATTCTCCTGCCTCAGCGTTCAGTAGACAAAGCCCTTTATCAGGGTCTGAGTCTGTTAGGAAGAGCTTCCAGACTCTCTTGAAAATTGTCTTTGAGAAGCTTCTTGTCCCATTCTGCCTGCATGAACCATGTTGCTTATTACTAGAAATGGTCTGCCACCAAGAATAAGTTGATGTGTCTTCATGCCAGTGTTCACGGGTGGGAAGTGATGTTTGTTCCTCCTGTCTCTTACCTCCAAGGACTCTCTCTCCACCTCGTCTGCATCTTCCCTGCTAGCCTTTTGGGAAGAAGTAAGTGGCTGCAGCGCTGCTTCCCGTGGCTTTCACCCTTTAGTGCACAGCCTCCTCAATGCTCCTGTTCCTTAATCCGCGTCTCTGATTAATTAACTGACTAAATGAAATGAGTGGGGCTTTTCCATGGCTACAGTTAAATTACTTAATATTATTTTTCTCCTCATTTATCTAAAGATGGAACTGTAACTCACTTAACATACCTTATCTATGAGGCAGATTTGCTTACATTTTTTAGCTTTGATAATCAGCCAGTTGAGCTAGCCTTTCCCTTGTGAATTTGCAGTACACAGTTGTGTGTGTGTTTTGTGTGTGTGCTACCGTCCCATCTGAATTTGGCTCCTTCCTCCGTGGCCTAATTAATTGCAACTGTTGGAAAATGTTTATCTGATTTGGTTCATTGGGATTCTGATGTAGAACACAAAATACAGCTGTAAACTGCTCTTTTAAGTACCTACCCAGCCACGTCTATGTCCTAGGACACTGTCTTTTGGTGCTAACACTTACTGCTCAGCATACCTACCTGTGCGTCTGTGTAAACAGCAGTGGCCTTTCATGATAACCTGTTAGTTTCAGGAATACTCGTTAAAATAGAGTTGTTTTTAAGTGACTTTAGAGTGTAGCTTTAGCTTCAAATAAATCACTGTGAAATTAGAACTCTTTGTTTGTTTGTTTGTTTTAGAGACGGGGTTTTACCATGTTGGTCAGGCTGGTCTTGAATGCCCGACCTCAGGTGATCCGCCTGCCTTGGCCTCCAAAGTACTTGGATTACAGGTGTGAGCCACCATGCCCGGCCAAGAACTGCGCTTCCCTGTGTCATAACATTTTCAGGGAGATTGTTACTTCTGCTTATGGACCCACTGGCCTCTGTTGATATTAGAAATTCTTCTTGATCCTTGAAATGAGATTAAGAAGCATTATTTAGCTAATTGATCCTTTTTTTTTTTTTTTTTTTTTTTTTTTTGAGACAGAGTCTCGCTTTGTTGCCCAGGCTGTAGTGCAATGGCTTGATCTTGGCTCACTGCAACCTCCACCTCCTGGGTTCAAGCGATTCTCCTGCCTCAGCCTCCAGGGTAGCTGGGATTATGGGTGTGTGCTAGCATGCCCAGCTAATTTTTATATTTTTAGTAGAGATGGGATTTCACCATGTTGGCCAGGCTAGTCTCAAACTCCTGACCTCTGGTGATCCGCCCACCTCAGCCCCCCAAAGTGTCGGGATTACTGGCGTGGTCACCATGCCCGTCCTGGCTAATTGATTTCAAGACGGCTAGGTTTAGATGATATTACTTATGAATAAAGGTCAGGAAGGATCTGCGTTTCCAGGTCTTGCCCTTTCAGTGGCCCGAGCAAGGAGGCTGCAGGAGGGGTATGCTCAGGGCTGTGCATTAGAGGCATCTCCAGGCAAATTCTCACCTCGGGGCGTGACTGACTTGTCAGACTCTACCTGCCCACGTGGTCATACTCCGCAGAGGATGCCGAGTCCAGGGGTCCTCAAGGCAGGCTGGCCAGCTGGGGGTGGAGCAGGGGTCTATGAGGAGACCCAAGGGGTGACAGGATCCAGGAGTAAGAACCGCTGGGACCTCTGGGACAGGCCGAATGCAGTTTGATTTGTGAAGAACTTGTAAGTAGAGTCTGGTAGAGTATGTCCTTTCACGCTACTCTCTCTTTCTTGGTTCTCACAGACCAGCTCAGCTAGTGAACAAGAAACACAAGCTCCGAAGCCAGAAGCGTCCCCATTGATGTCTGCGGCTGCATCAGAGCAGCAGGAGGTGAGCCAGCCTTGCCCTGGTGATGCTCCCACCTGGGGTCTGCCCTCGTGTCCAGGTGAGCAGACGTCGCTCACCTGGTCCCTGCGTAACAGCTTGCAGCGAGGGCTTCTGCCCAGGTGCTCAAGCCCACCTTTCATTTTGAGAATTCACTGTCATCCTTCCCCTAGACGAGGGAGGCTTTGGCATCAGATGTTTCAACGTTGTAGCAAAATAAAAATGCAGAAGTGTTCACTGGTAACACATTCTTGAGAGAAGTGCACCCCGTGGGGCAGGTGTCTCAGCCGAGCTGAGCTGGGCCGACACTCACCTGTCCTGCTTGTCTCCCAGGACATGGCTCGGCCCCCGCAGAGGCCATCCGCTGTGCCGTTGCCCGCCACGCAGGCCCTGGCTCTGGCTGGACCGAAGGTAGGGCCTTGCTTTCACCCAGGGCGCCTTCTTAGTTACTTTATTCTCAGTTATTTAGAAAATACCTTTTGTGTCAATTAAACGGACTTAGTCATTTTTGCCTACACACAGTAGTGACCCTCATGTCCTATAGGAAATGTGTTGAGAATACTGTGTAATTCAGGAAGCCATCAGGAGCCTGTGTTTTCTTCATGATATCAGTGCTACACAAATGCATTCTAATTGGAAATGTTCAGCATTCAGTCTCCCCACTCTCCTTCTCTCTTTCCCCAAGCCATATTCTCTCCACTCGTAGGGAGCTTACTCCTCCACGTTGATTTTCATTTGTCTGCCTGTACTTAGGGAACCTTACAGAACTATGTGGCTGGTGGGTGGGAATGACTTGTGGCATAAAGGGCCCTGCAGTGCGTGTGCGGTTCTGAGCCTCATTCTTTGTACAGGCACATCCTAGATAGCTGGCACAGCATCCCCACAGGGCCCTGCTCCCCTGTCCTGACCCCACAGGCCGCTGCTCCCCTGTCCTAACCCCACAGGGCCCTGCTCCCCTCTCCTGGCCCCACAGAGCTTCTGTTCTCTTGTTCTGGTCCCACAGGCCCCTGCTCCCCTGTCCTGACCCCACAGGCCCCTGCTCCCCTGTCCTGACCCCACAGGCCCCTGCTCCCCTGTCCTGACCCCACAGGCCCCTGCTCCCCTGTCCTGACCCCACAGGGCTTCTGCTCCCCTGTCCTGACCCCACAGGCCCCTGCTCCCCTGTCCTGACCCCACAGGCCCCTGCTCCCCTGTCCTGACCCCACAGGCCCCTGCTCCCCTGTCCTGACCCCACAGGCCCCTGCTCCCCTGTCCTGACCCCACAGGGCCCTGCTCCCCTGTCCTGGCCCCATAGGGCTTCTGTTCTCTTGTTCTGGTCCCACAGGCCCCTGCCCCCCTGTCCTGACCCCACAGGCCCCTGCTCCCCTGTCCTGACCCCACAGGCCCCTGCTCCCCTGTCCTGACCCCACAGGCCCCTGCTCCCCTGTCCTGACCCCACAGGCCCCTGCTCCCCTGTCCTGACCCCACAGGGCTTCTGCTCCCCTGTCCTGACCCCACAGGCCCCTGCTCCCCTGTCCTGACCCCACAGGCCCCTGCTCCCCTGTCCTGGTCCCACAGCGCCCTGCTCCCCTGTCCTGGTCCCACAGCGCCCTGCTCCCCTGTCCTGGTCCCACAGCGCCCTGCTCCCCTGTCCTGGTCCCACAGCGCCCTGCTCCCCTGTCCTGGTCCCACAGGCCCCTGCTCCCCTGTCCTGGTCCCACAGGCCCCTGCTCCCCTGTCCTGGTCCCACAGGGCTCCTGCTCCCCTGTCCTGGTCCCACAGGGCTTCTGTTCTCTTGTCCTGGTCCCACAGACTTATTTTTTGCATCCCCTTGTCCTGACCTCAGCTTCTTTTGTAGCATCCCCTTTTCTTCTGTATAAACATCAGTACGGATCAGAAAGTCTCCAGAGTGACAGGCCCCTGAGTTCTAAGCATTGCAAGTACGTAGCCCCCAGCCTAAGGTGTTTTTGTTGTGGTTAATGTAGACACGGCTTCTGCTTGTGCTTGCCACCACAGGCAGCTAAGCCAGCTGGAAATAAGAAGCCAGGCTTTATGAGGCTAATGAAGGGTTTGGCTTTTGGACTGACTCTTGCAGAGTCGGGGGCCAAGTCAAGAGGTCACCTGTTTGGTCACCATGTCTGACAGCAGCAGCTCTGCAGAGTGCTCGTGTGTCACGAGTACTCCTGATGGCCCGGCCACCGCCCCCAGCCTCCCTGCCTACCTCAGCCAGCCTCTTTCCCTGCGGCTCTCTGGAGTTTGTGTTGGTTGCTCCCCTACTTCCTGCAAATGGTTTCCCCCATATCTGTGTCCTGCTGAGGATCCTGTTGGTCTCTGCTGCGCCCGAGCTTCGTCAACAGGCAGTCCCGCGCGGCCTGCACTCTTCCGGCCTTGGGTCTGCTTCTGTTCCCACTGGGATCACTATGTGTCCACTCCTTATGAGGGACCATGAGCGTCTCCAGGCATTTGCTATTGTGAACTGTTCGCCTGTAGGTGATTCTTCCGTGTTTCTTGGACACACGCAAGGCCTGTGTGCAGCCCAACCCAATTGTGGCCCCACACCGGCCCCCAAGAGCCCGTGTGTGCTGGCCTCCAGGAGGCCAGGAACATGAGCCAGGAAGAGTTGGCCCTGCTGCCGCAGCGCTCTGGCCAACTGGCCTGGGTTTTGGGTACAGCTCTCCCACTGAGGGAAGCGTTTGTTTGTCTCTGGCTCACGCTCGCAGGTGTTTTCACCACTGTCTCATAAGCCCTGTTAGGGAACACGCAGACCAAGAACTTGTACATTTTCACCTTTTCAAGGCGATGCCCACGTTGCGTGTACGCAGGTTGATCTGCCTCCCTTCTCAAGAGTCCATGGTTCACCTCAGTGTTCTTGATTTTCTCCCTCCAGCCAAAAGCTCACCAGTTCAGCATCAAGTCCTTCTCCAGCCCTACTCAGTGCAGCCACTGCACCTCCCTGATGGTTGGGCTGATCCGGCAGGGCTACGCCTGCGAGGGTGAGTGTCATTGCAGTTCCTGGGGTCAGCGTGCACAGCGCAGGGCACCAGCCAGCTCCAGGGCAGCCCTAAACTGAAGTCAAGTTTAATTGGCTATTTGAGGGCAGGTTTGTTTTCTTGAGTTGGGGGACAGGGTCTCACTCTGTTGCTCAGGCTGGAGTGCAGTGGTGCAATCACGGGTCACTGCAAGCTTGACCTCCCCAGCTCAAGCGATTCCCTTATCTCAGCCTCCCAAGTAGTTAGGACCCCAGGCACACACCACCACCGTGCCTGGCTATTTTTTAATTTTTTTGTAGAGATGAGGTCTCACTTTGTTGCCCAGGCTGGTCTCAAACTCTGGGACTCAAGTGATCCTCCAGCCTCAGCCTCCCAAAGTGCTGGGATTGCAGGCATGAGCCACTGCGCCCAGCCTGGCAGATTAATTTTTGCAAATGCTCAGTAAAGGTGTGTGGAACCATGGATACCTGCTATGTTGGGAGTTCCAGTGCACTGTGCACTGCCGTGGTGACCAGAGCCATCTACTGAGAGTTACTACAAAATGTGTTGTCTGCAGCTGTTCTAAAAAATCAGAGAGAAAGACTGACTGTTTAAAACCTTCCACTATCATATTATCTAGGGACAACCATGATTATTTGTCTCTACTTCTAGTCATTGTTAATATTTTTTTTCTTTTTTTGAGGCAGAGTTTGACTCTCGTCACCCAGGCTGGATTGCAGTGGCTCAATTTCTTTTCAGCCTATTGCATTCTCTGCCTCCCAGATTCAAGCAGTTCTCCTGCCTCTGCCCCCCAAGTAGCTGAGTACACACGCATGCCACCATGCCCGGCTAATTTTTGTTTTTAATAGAGACAGGGTTTTGCCATGTTGGCCTGGCGGGTCTTGAACTCCTGACCTCAGATGATCCACCCACCTCATCCTCCCAAAGTGCTGGGATTACAAGTGTGAGCCACCGCTCCCAGCCCATTGTTAGCATTTATAAGGCTCTATCTTGTGCTCTTGCCCTGTGCTGGGGTTTGATGTGCTCTTACCCCCTCAGTAACTGCCCCATTTCACAGATGAGCAATCACCCCAGGCCACCCAGTGCTTTGGGAGGGTCCTGGAGCTCAGACCTGCACTGGCTCTGAACACTCCTGTCTTCCTGACAGTGGGTCTGTGAGCAGTGTTGTCCTGCAAGAACTGCTTTAGTATTTCCCGTCATTCACATTATAGCAGAAGCGTTGGGTTTTGTTATTTCAATTCACACATGTTTTGATTGGCCGCCAAGACCTCTGTCCCCATGACCATTGGCCTGTACTTGCCGTGCGGAAACTCAGCTGTGTGGGATGTGGCCAGGCTGGCAGGGAGGCAGGCCTGTGCACTAAGGCCTCCTGTCAGCAGCCCCTTTCCCTGTAGGATCCCGTGTGCGCAGGCTGAAGATGTCCTCGGTGCTGGAATCCCTGAGCTTTTGTGTGGATTGTGCCCTGCAACTGTTTTTACCTTCTTGGGTGTCTGGACTTGATGTGAGACTCGGTCATTATTTTTTGTTTGTTTTGTTTTATTTTGAGATGTAGTTTTGCTCTGTCACCCAGGCTGGAGTACAATGGTGTCATCTTGGCTCACTGCAACCTCCACCCCCAGGTTCAAGTGATTCTCCTGCCTCAGCCTCCCGAGTAGGTGGGATTACAGGTGCACATCACCACGCCTGGCTAATTTTTATATTTTTAATAGAGACAGGATTTCACCATGTTGGCCAGGCTGGTCTCAAACTCCTGACCTCAAGTGGTCCGCCCACCTCCGCCTCCCAAAGTGCTGGGATTCCAGGCGAGACCTGGTAATTATTAAATTGCCTCCTTAAGGCATAGGTTCTGCAGTGACTTCTCTGTAGGAAGCAAGCTTTGAAAGCAGTGTTCTTTCTCTTCCAGTATGTTCCTTTGCTTGCCATGTGTCCTGCAAAGACAGTGCCCCCCAGGTATGCCCAATACCTCCCGAGCAGTCCAAGAGGCCTCTGGGCGTGGATGTGCAGCGAGGCATAGGAACAGCCTATAAAGGCCACGTCAAGGTAGGCGGCCTCACCTCCACCCCTCAGCCCTCAGTGCCTGTGGGGTGCAGTGACCAGTAGCTGTGCCCAGCCACTCTAAAAAGCAGCCGCTCGTGGTGGCAGGTGGCCTTGGTGCCAGTCCTAGGAGGCCTCCTTTCCTGGGCACTGAGGCCATCAGGCTGGCACAGCTGCTGCTCTGAATGGCCTGGGCATCCTGTGGCCTCCACGCAGAAGTTCACTCAGAGTCCGTCCTGCACTGAGTGTCTGGCCAGCAGGCAGCAGCTCAGTGGGGTCTGAAAGCCACAGTGCCAGGCCCACTTCTACGTGACTGTCCAGCTGTGTGTACCACAGCACCCTGCATGGGGGTGATGCGATGTGGCTTGAGCTGCCAGCTTTCCCTGGCACTATCTGCTGCCATGCGTGGAACCCTCCCGGGCACCACCCTGAGCCTTCCTGGGCAGACCCCTCCGTCCAGACCGCTCTGCCTCCAGCCTGGGCAGGGTACAGGGAGCGCTGTCCCTGGCAGCTGGAAGTAGATGGTGAGTGAATGTAAAGGAGCCTGGCCGCCTGCCTGGCCTGGTGGAATGTGGCCACTGTTTGTTTTTATTAATAGGTCCCAAAGCCCACCGGGGTGAAGAAGGGATGGCAGCGTGCATATGCGGTTGTCTGTGACTGCAAGCTCTTCCTTTACGATCTGCCTGAAGGAAAGTCCACCCAGCCTGGTGTCATTGCAAGTCAGGTCTTAGATCTCAGGTCTGTTTGGGTAGCATCGCCTTTGCTCCATCAATCTTCCCTTTCTGTCTTTCGCCAAAAGGACAGTGGGTTGCTTAGCAATCTTTGACCTCATTGATACTTCACCCACCTCGTTACCGGACAGTTGCAAAAACGGGTGAAGGTTAGTCATGACGTAAAGCGCATCCCTGCATATGAACAGCCATGCATGTGGACATGTGCACACAGGAACATGCACACTGTAGGCTCTTCCTGCCTTGCAGATGTTTGCATTGAAACGTTTGCCAAAGAGGCATGTATTTAACATAAGAAAACCACATGACCAAGAACAGGTAGCAGATCCCAGAGAAGAGCCGTGCAGCCTGCAGCTGTCTGTGCGTTTTAGAGACCGTGGCAGGTGCTGTTGGCGTGTGGAAGAAGTCTGGAGCCGTGGGCCATGGGTGGCTGTAGCCTTTGCTGATGACCCTGTCTCAGTGCCACCGAGTGTCAGCTGCAGAAGTAGGCAGGGCCTCCTTCCACTTTCTCTTAGAGTTGACGTCTGTGGCCCTCTGTTCTCATTTGTGAGATGAGGACAGTGGTCACATAACTGGCATGGTTGTTGTGAAGGTAAACGTGTCACTAAGGCCGAGCTCATCCCGGGGCCTGCACAGGAGCCGAGCTCCCGCCGCTGTGTCCTCTCTGCAGTGACCGTGCCCTGTCTCCTGTGTGGTGCACAGACTCCATCTGTAGCACTGGTTCTTGGGGCAGGGCTGCTGGGTACCCTGAGGAGAATGAGGGTGTGCCAGGATCACCTGGCAGCATACTCTGCCTTCCATGCCCCCTCCCCTCAGGGCACCTACCAGTCCCTGGCTTTGTACAGGTGTGCCCCTGGCCTGCCAGCGAAGAGCCACTGGTGGACACAAAGTTGGCATAAGCCCAAGCCACAGGTCCCATTGCAAGGCTCAGCACCCCCAGTGTTGGGACCTTCTTCAGAGCAGCACTGACCCCACACCCCACTCCCCGATTCACCTCCACACCCCACACCCCGACTCACCTCCACACTCCACACCCCCACTCACCTCCACACCTCACACCCCCACTCACCTCCACACCTCAACGCCCCCACTCACCTCCACACCCCATGCCCCACTCACCTCCACTTCCCACGCCCCCACTCACCTCCACATCCCACACCCCCACTCACCTCACCCCACCCCCACTCACCTCCACGCCCCACAGCCCCACTCACCTCCACGCCCCACTCACCTCCACACCCCACACCCCACACCCCACTCACCTCCACACCCCACGCCCCACTCACCTCCACGCCCCACACCCCACACCCCCACTCACCTCCACACCCCACCCCCACTCACCTCCACGCCCCACCCCCACTCACCTCCACACCCCACACCCCACTCACCTCCACGCCCCACACCCCCACTCACCTCCGCACCCCGCGCCCCACTCACTTCCACACCTCACCTCCACGCCCCACACACCCCCACTCACCTCCACACCCCATGCCCCCACTCACCTCCACATTCCACGCCCCCACTCACCTCCACACCCCACCCCCACTCACCTCCACGCCCCACCCCCACTCACCTCCACACCCCACGCCCCACTCACCTCCACACCCCACGCCCCACTCACCTCCACACCCCACACCCCCACTCACCTCCACACCCCACCCCCACTCACCTCCACGCCCCACCCCCACTCACCTCCACACCCCGCGCCCCACTCACTTCCACACCTCATCTCCACGCCACCAAGCCGGGAGCCTCATCCACACTGTGCTGGTGCCTGTCACACTATGCCAGTTACAGACGACCCGCTCTGCACTTGGCACAGCCAGGCAGTCCCTCTATAGCCATGTGCAGAGGAAAAGTGAGGTTAGGGGTGGGTGTGGAGGTGAGAGGGGGAGTGGGGGAGTTGGCCGTGAAGTGTGGAGGTGAGAGGGGAAGTGGATGTGAGGTGTGGAGGTTTGAGTGGGGTGTAGAGGTGAGTAGGAGAGTGGGGTGTGGGGTGTGGAGGTGAGTGGGACCTGGAGGTGAGTGGTCTCCCAGCGGGGTCAATGTTTCTTTCTTACCAGAGATGAAGAGTTTTCCGTGAGCTCAGTCCTGGCCTCAGATGTCATTCATGCTACCCGCCGAGATATTCCGTGTATATTCAGGGTACGGATTTTCCGTTATTCTTTGTAACAAATCACATGGTTAAAACTGGTTATTCCAGGCCTGCTGTCGTGCCACGGCAGCCACCAGCGTGCTCCCAGTCTGGCTTCCGGGTCTCAGCCTCCAGCCCGGCCCCAGGTCCCTGTGCGTCCACATCCTGGCAGAGCAGCAGCCTGTGCCCATCTCGGCGCCTCCTGGCTGGCTTCCCAGACCTCACTTCACTGACCCTGCCTTTTTCTCCTACGTCTGAAACTCCTTCCACCTGGTCCACATCCGGGCACTGCTGGGTGGGCGCTGTGGAGGGTTAGGTTAGGTGCTGCTCCAGCACCAGTCAGAGCCAGCGTTTTTGTTGGCTGATTGAGTCCCTCACTGAATTAGTGTTAGACATTGTAGCCCTAGGCTGTTTCTAGAAGACTGTGAATTGAGGAAAGAAACCCTCCAGCCCCCTCCATTGGGGATTTTTTTTATAAACACAGTAAAATTTTGGTTGACAACAAAACTAAGTCTGTAAGTCAGTTTTTGCTAAATCACATCTCTATTCAGAAACAGCCTCCTACACACGGTGCAGGAAATTGCCATCGTTGCTGGAGCGGTGGTCTTGGGTGGCGACGGAAACCATTGGTGCGTGCTCAGAGGCCATCATGGGGAGGCAAGATTTGGGCCAGTGATTTTGAGACCCTCTTTTTCCTGGACACATTCTCAGAATCTACTTTTGTTTATAATCACTATCCAAGAAAGCAGATTTAAAGTAGGCAGCTATTGATAGTTTGGGCAAAAGCAGAATTAACAAAAATGGGGCCAGGAAGGGACTTTACAGGGCTATTTAGAACCCCGCCTCTTCTGCCTCCTGCCGAGGGAGCCCCTGCAAGGTGCCCAGCGAGGTGGGGTCAGGGCTCCCGTACCTGTTACTCCAGGGTGTATGGCCCCAGCAGGGGCATGGCATCCATGTGGCTTCGGTGTCTGATGGCTCCTCTCTTCTCTTCTGTTTTCTGGCCTGAAGGTGACGGCCTCTCTCTTAGGTGCACCTTCTAAGACCAGCTCGCTGCTCATTCTGACAGAAAATGAGAACGAAAAGAGGAAGTGGGTTGGAATTCTGGAAGGACTCCAGTCCATCCTTCATAAAAACCGGCTGAGGAACCAGGTCGTGCATGTTCCCTTGGAAGCCTACGACAGCTCGCTGCCTCTCATTAAGGCTGTCTTGACAGCTGCCATCGTGGGTACGTCCCAAAGGCTGTGTCCTTTACGTGTCGGAAGCAACAGCACTCTGCGGTGCCCATCTGAAAGTCAGACGCAGGTCACAGGCGCATGGTCCATTAGGGTTTGTGGACGGTTTCTCCGTGCATGTTGAGAAGCCGGTGACCTGTGCGGACAGTTGGCCCTGGGTAAGCCTGGGGGTGCCCCAGGAGCCCTGCACACACCCAAATCCTTGCAGACTCACTCCCACCATTGGCCCTGCAGCATCCGTGTGTACAGAAAGTCACCCTGATACCGAAGTTTCACATCCCTGGGATGCTGTGTTTTCGCCGACATGGCTGAAAATCCCATGAATAAGCGGAGCCACGCAGTTCAAACCCATGCTCTTCCTGGTCAGCTGTACCGACTTTGTTACTTACCCTCCACAGATGCGGACAGGATTGCGGTTGGCTTAGAAGAAGGGCTGTATGTCATCGAGGTCACCCGAGATGGTGAGTGAGCAGGGTGTTGCCAGCCTGGGATGTCACAGGCCCAGCCTGACCTCTGCAGACAGCGCGGGGTCAGTAGCTGCTAAGGGCCAAGACACATGCGCTTGGTGAAGGTGCCAGGGGGCCAGCGCGCCTTGGAGACCAGCGCCGACTGCCTGGCAATGTGCTAAATCCGTGTCGCATCCATCAATTTCAGGAGAGCACTGAGCGGGAGTGGGTGGGGGTCAAGGAACGCCCCCGGAAGGAGGAACAGCTGAGATATCCCAACCTGTGCTGAGGCTTCACTTGAGAAGCTTTAGTTTCTTTGCTTCCAATTTTGACACTTCACTCTCCCAGCGAGGAAGGGCAAAGGTCTCCCTGCACGCGCCTGCTCCACAGCCCCGGGTCTAGGAGCAGAAACTTCAGGAGACTGGAACTGGCCCTGGGCAGTGGGGCAGGGGCCCTGGGAGCATCCCTCAAGGCATCCAGCGGCATTTCACAGGAGCCTTAGTGCTTTCTCAAAAGACCCAGTGTCTCAGCATGCGACAGCCATGGAGGGAGAAGGATGGGGCAGCCACTGGGCGAGGCTCTGGCAACTCTTCGGGGGGGTCCTGAGCAAGCAGGGGCTTAGGTTAACCTGGGGCTGTGTGAGGGCAGTGCCATCAGAGGACTCATCTCTGGGTCCCAGCAGGTCGGGGCAGCGCTTTGTTCGTCATGTGCAGCGTGAGGGTTCTCTGGTTTGAGGATAAGATGGAAGGAGGCCCAGATCACCCCAGGGCCTTGCTGCACGAGGATCCAGGTGGAAGCGCTGCCCTGGCGCACTGAGGGGTGTACACAGCAGCAGAGGCGGAGGAGCCTTCTGACCGGCCCCGAGGCTGCCCTCTGAGCACACTGTGCGTGTATAGATAGGGCAGCTTCTCCAGGGCACTCAGGCTGCTGGCTTTGGGGGCAGGGACAGGCTCAGGGCTGGGCTCAGGCTGTGCACATAGGAAGGGAGCCCAGGGGAGGGGCCTAGGGCGTTACAGGCAGGTCTTTAGCCAAGGCCATTAGCCCCTGCGAGCTGCTGGCCATTCTGTTGGCCTCACACTGTCCTCCCCACCACAGTGATCGTCCGCGCAGCTGACTGTAAGAAGGTGCACCAGATCGAGCTTGCTCCCAGAGAGAAGATCGTAATCCTCCTGTGTGGCCGGAACCACCACGTGCACCTCTATCCTTGGTCGTCCCTCGACGGAGCGGAAGGCAGCTTTGACATCAAACTTCCAGAAACCAAAGGCTGCCAGCTCATGGCCACGGCGACGCTGAAGAAGAGCTCTGCCACCTGCCTGTTTGTAGCCGTGAAACGGCTGATCCTTTGCTATGAGATCCAGAGAACTAAGCCATTCCACAGAAAGTTCAATGAGATTGTGGCTCCTGGCAGCGTGCAGTGCCTGGCGGTGCTCAGGGACAGGCTCTGTGTGGGCTACCCTTCTGGGTTCTGCCTGCTGAGCATCCAGGGGGACGGGCAGCCTCTAAACCTGGTAAATCCCAATGACCCCTCGCTTGCGTTCCTCTCACAACAGTCTTTTGATGCCCTTTGTGCTGTGGAGCTCGAAAGCGAGGAGTACCTGCTTTGCTTCAGCCACATGGGACTGTACGTGGACCCGCAAGGCCGGAGGGCACGCGCGCAGGAGCTCATGTGGCCTGCGGCTCCTGTCGCCTGTAGTATGTATATGTTTTCTGTTGCATATCCCTGTTGCTGCTTTTCCCACCGACAGTCGGCATGTGTTCGATTTTGCTTTGGTTTGTCTTCTAGTTCCCTGAGTCTAGAGGTCACAAAGGATCAGGAGAGGCACGCTCCGTGGCCGCCCACAGCAGCAGGCACAGTGCAGATCTCAGCATCTCAGACCCACAGGCTCTCTCCCTTGAGCACATGGGGCTGGTTCTTCCAGAGGCCTCAGCACAAGACCCAGTCAGTGGACATGGGCCCCCAGGCAGAACTAGGCAAATGGAGGATGGGGCATGGCGTTCATCTCGTTTAAAAAGCCTTCTGCCTGTAATCCCAGCACTCTGGGAGGCCGAGGCAGGCGAATCACGAGGGAGATCAAGACCATCCTACCAACATAGTAAAAGCCTGTCTGTACCAAAAATATAAAAATTAGCTGGGCATGGTGGCACGTGCCTGGAATCCCAGCTACTCAGGAGGCTGAGGCTTGAACTACGGAGGCGGAGGTTGCAGTGAGTCAAGATCACGCCACTACACTCCAGCCTGGCAACAGAACAAGTCTCCATCTCAAAAAAAAAAAAAAAAAAAGGCCTTTCTCCTGATAATATATAAACTTACACAGTAGTAAAGACAAACTGAAGGGTTTTGGTGGCCAGAAAAAATTCACTTCTGGTGTCTAAGTTACAGCCCCTCTTGGGACAAGTGTTTTCTGAGAGTGGTAGGAGCTGTTTCAAACAGTTGGGTCACTTAATTTGCTTAGTTGACATGAGTTTCTGTGTGAATGGTAGCATTGGGGAAAGTAGCACCAGTGGGCACTTCGCACCTGGCCCACTGTCTGATTGTTTTTAAAACCTTAAACTGGGCAGGGAGCGGTGGCTCACACCTATAATCCTAGCACTGTGGGAGGCTGAGGCAGGAGGCTCACTGGACCTCAGGAGTTCAATACCAGCCTCGTCTCTATTAAAAACCAAAAAACGATCCCAGCACCGTGCCACGTGCCTGTAGTCCCAGCTACTTGGGAGGCTGCGACAGGAGGATTTCTTGAGTTCAGAGACAGAGGCTCCAGTGAACCATGATCACACCACTACACTCTAGCCTGAGGGACAGAATGAGACCCTGTCTCTTAGAAAAAACATGGAAGGAAACCTTAAACCTCAGAATCCCTCTGTTTGATCTGTCAGAATAACCTGTACCATCAAATCCACAGATGAAGGGGAGGCAGGGAAGAAAGGGACAAGCCAGGCAGATGGGGTAACAGGGCAGGAGGTGGGGGAATGATGTTCTCCCTCACTTATCTGAAGCTAACCCTTTGTCTGCCCCATTGCTGGCCTTGCGAGGCGGCAGCATACCCAGGTGTCTTGGCTAGACACCAGGCCTGTGAGGTGCGTGCCAGCCTCCACCCACAGGGGCTTCCTGCAGTGTGTCCCAGCTCCATCCCTATGGCCATGCCACAGCAGATGTGTGGGCAGTGGGGCCGGGCCATGGGGCCTGGGGTGAGGTGCAGGAAGGGCCCAGTCCACTGCCTCAGCACCCCTTGTCCTGGACTCCTCCCCCCCCCCCCCCCCCCCGCCACACACATCCTGTCCTCGTCACGGGCAACCAGAACAGGGTTCAGAAACACAGGATTTGCATTTTTGCAAAGTGTAATGCTGAAGAGGACCCAGGTTACTTAGTGCAGTGTATTTGCGATCCTGGCCACGCGTGTCTGGCATAGACACCTGAAGTTCCAGGGTTCACCTTGTCGGGCTGCCTCTCTCCCACGGGGGCAGTAGATGCAGATGAGTTTCAGAGCTGGGCAAAAGTCATTTCACCATCTATAGGAAGAGGAGCTGCTCATTCTGCACCTGTGCTGAGCGCCCTGTGTGGGTGGCCTCCCTGGCCCTTCGAGCATGTTTCATCCACTCTGTTGCAGAGGCAGCCGAGGGCCACAGGGACCATGTGTCCTGCATCAGTCACATGTCACATCTGTCAGACCCCAGGTTCTTTATAATACTCTTTAGCTTAGGGTTTTTTTTAGACTGGAAATCTGTTTATCACTGAGTCAGCACATTAGACTTCTCCCTGGTTCCTTGCAAGTGAATCTCGACGTACTCAGCAGGTGAGGGTCTTCCCAGAAGCCCCTATGTGGAGAGCAGTTTCCTGAAGGTCAGTTCAGGGTCTGCTTTTGCACGTGGCTCTCAGGCCTCACAGGTGCATCTGGAATGCCCGTGAGGCATCTGGTGACCAGACCAACATCTTTTGTCTTTTGCAAACCCTGTTTGATTTTCTTTTTGTATTCAGAAGGTAAGGCCTGATCTAGGTCAGCGCAGTGGCTCACCCCTGTAATCCCAGCACTTCGGGAGGCCTATGGGGTGGATCACCAGGCCAGGAGACTGAGACCATTCTGGCCAATGGTGAAACCCCATCTCTACTAAAAATGCAAAAAAAAAATTAGCCAGGCATGGTAGTGCGCACCTGTAATCCCAGCTACTCAGGAGGCTGAGGCAGGAGAAACACTTGAACCCTCCAGCCTGGTGACAGAGTGAGATGATGTCTCAAAAAAAAAAAAAAAAAGGCCTGATCGTGTAGCCTCTTTGGAATCTGTTATAGAAACAGCAGTGAGGTGTGTCACAATGCAGATTAACCTTTAACTCTGGAGGTAGAAGAGCCGGGAACGATGACTGAGCTGGAGCTCTCTTGCATTTGGGACCTGCCACCTCACAGCTCTGCATTTCTGCACGGTGATGTCTAGGAGCCAAGCCACGCTGAGGGGCTGTGGGGACAGTGATTGCGCCACCTACACGGAGGGATGGAGCAGTGGACATGCACCGCTTCTCCATCACATGGCACAGCTGTGTCACTGCTGTTCTAAATGTGGAGAAAGCCCCTTAAACTCCAAGTGCCCAAAGGCTCTGCAGTCCTTGCTCTCACATCCTTGGTGCCCTGGGTGGTGGTGCTGCTGTAAGCTAACAGATGAGGAGGTGAGGAGCAGAGCTCGGACGCCAGAGCTCCCTGCAAGACGCCCTCACCCTCAGAACAGGCTGCAGAGGGGCCTCCCCTGCCCCCACAGCATGGGTGCCTAGGGCTCTGGGGTCATTAGTGTGGAGGGCAGACAGGGTTGTTGGCCAGAGGTCAGTGGTGGTTTCTGTGTGGTTTTAATACCTACCTGGAAACCTGACTTGCCATCTCCTACAGAAGGAATTCACTTCACTGTACGAAACAGCCCCTACCTGAGTTTGCAGTGTGGTAAGCCTGAATTAGTAGCTTTCATGATCGTAACATGAGAGCTAAGTGAAAAACCAGACTTTTAAAAGTCACCTTCAACATCTGTACTATGGTCTTCAAAATACTAGTTAGAGAAGTGGTGGTGGAGCATTTAAACGTTTATTCGATTGTGTTTGTTTAAACTTTGAAATGAAGATGAATTCCAGAGCGGGAACGTGGAGTCTCCGGTGACGTGAACCAGCTGAGGGCAGTGCTCCCGCCTGTGCACTTGTTCAAGTGCCAAGGCGTGGCCTCCAGCCCAAGGGCAGGTGAGTTCTGAGCCACTGTGGCTCACCCACCCTGCTCCGTCTGCACTAGGTTGCAGCCCCACCCATGTCACGGTGTACAGCGAGTATGGCGTCGACGTCTTCGATGTGCGCACCATGGAGTGGGTGCAGACCATAGGCCTGCGCAGGGTAAGGTGGCCTCGGCGCCCTCCGGTGGGCAGGTTTCTCCTGGTGTGGGCGGGTTTCTCCCGGTGCAGTCTGCTTGGCCCACACTTACTGTCCCTCCTTGGCTTCTGATCCAGATAAGGCCCCTGAACTCTGAAGGCACCCTCAACCTCCTCAACTGTGAGCCCCCACGCCTGATCTACTTCAAGAGCAAGTTCTCGGGTGAGCCTTTCTCTGCCCCGGGAGTGGAGGGAAGGGGGCAGAGGGGCGTGTGTCTGGAGCTGCAGCACCATCACCGGGCACTCTGCTCCTGCAGGCGCAGTTCTCAACGTGCCAGACACCTGCGACAACAGCAAGAAGCAGATGCTGCGCACCAGGAGCAAAAGGCGGTTCGTCTTCAAGGTCCCGGAGGAAGAGAGGCTGCAGCAGCGGCGGTAGGAGCTGGCCTCACGGGGCCAGCCAGGCCTCGCTCTGGGGAGGGCCGAGAGGATTCTCACATATCCATGAATCTCAAAAGTGTTTCTTTTCCCCAGAGAGATGCTTCGAGACCCAGAATTGAGATCCAAAATGATATCCAACCCAACCAACTTCAACCACGTGGCTCACATGGGCCCGGGCGACGGCATGCAGGTGCTCATGGACCTGCCTCTGGTGCGTGCACGGCGGTGGTGGGGCGGGCACCCCATCCTCTCCTCCCCAACAGACAGCCGTGGCGGCTGAGACCGTCCCAAAGGTAGGGCCCGCCCGCAAATGCTGGCACTGTGCTCTGACCTGTCACACAAGCCTGTCTCACTGAAGCTGTGTCCACAAGCACTGTCCCTGTCACAGGCCTTGTGCACAGACTCCAGGCCGCCCTGGCAATGATGCTGCGGGTGTGCTTGTCGGACTCTGTCACCATGTCAGCCTGTGAGGGTTTCTAAGTAGCCCTTCATACCAACAGATAGCATACTTTCTCTTTTTTATTTAAGAAGTATGTTTTTAGGCTGGGTCTGTCTGGTGGCTTAATTCCAGCACTTTGGGAGGCTGAGGCAGGTGGATCACCTGAAGTCAGGAGTTTGAAACCAGCCTGGCCTATATGGTGAAACCCCGTCTCTACTAATAATTACAAAAATTAGCTGGGCATGGTGGCGGGCACCTGTAGTCCCAACTACTTGGGAGGACGAGGCAGGAGAAACGCTTGAACCCAGGAGGCAGAGGTTGCAGAGAGCTGAGATTGCACCACTGCACTCCAAACTAGAGGACAGAGTAAGACTCAGTCTCAAGAAAAAAAATAAATGTTTCTTATAGGATCTGACCTGGCTTAAGTTGCTATTGCCAGTTCTTAGTTCCAGACTGCCCTGAGCCCTAGTCCATTCTAGGGAGCCCTCCTGGCCCCCATTTTGCTCATCAAAGTCGGGGCCACAGCCACCATAGGTGGCACAGACTTCACCGCTGACCTTTCTTTATGTCTCCCAAGCATACTCATGTGTTGCTGTCTCTGTCCAGAGTGCCGGGCCCCCCTCCCAGGAGGAAAGGCCAGGCCCCGCGCCCACCAGCCTGGCCCGCCAGCCTCCGTCCAGAAACAAGCCCTACATCTCGTGGCCCTCGTCAGGTGTGAAGCAAGCGTGGCCCCCACCGCCCTGGGGGAGGTGGGAGGTGGGAATGGGGAGACCCTAGAATTTTGATACCGTTCTTGAATTTTTCCCTAAGAGGAAAGCTGTCCTTGCTCCGTAGGTGGATCGGAGCCCGGTGTGGCTGTGCCTCTGAGAAGTATGTCTGATCCAGACCAGGACTTTGACAAAGAGGTGAGACGTGCCCAGGTGCAGTGGTGTGGCGGTGAGCTGCCACTGCAGAAGCAGCCCGAAGATCTGGGGGCCTGAGTGGTGTGACGCCCTTCTGGAGCACCCCACTTGGGCTGCTTTGTGCAGTGTGAGGGTGACAGGGTGGGAGGGAGGCAGGGGTGGCTGTCCTTTCCTCCAGGAGGCCCAAGCAGCCATCTCTTGGTCAGATCCTGGGTCTCCTTTGGGAGCACTGGCTGGGGGCGGGGCTGTCTGCCCCATGGGGAATGGAAGCTTTCCAGCCGACCAGCTCCTCCAGAGGCTGCTCCTTCCTCTGGGACTCCCCTGTGTTGTTTTATGTACTACAGTGTGACACATCAGTGGTTGCTTTGGTCCGGGCTGGCCTGGCACATTGGTCTCTCTTCTGCTCCTCCCCTGGGATGGCGCTAGGTGCCAGTGTAGGGACCACCTCGGGGACAAGCCCTGCTCTGGCTGGCAGCGTTCTTGCGCACAGCTCAGCAGCACTGCTCTGGCCTCAGTTTCCGCTGTGTAGAATGGGGGTGAGAATGCAATCGAGGGAGGGAGCTGCAGTGCTGTGGGCTAAGTGAGCTGAGGGCTGAGCCCTGGCGCCAACCTTGGAGGGAGGGAGGGAGGGAGGCAGAGGGGCCAGGCCCATCACTGTAGCACACATCGCAGCCCCAGCACTGAGGTGTTTGAACATCAGCTGCCAAACAGATGTGCAGGTGCCTGCACACATTCCTGGCTCTGCCAAGGTCGCCGTCTCTTCCTCTGACTCCCCGCCCTTTACTCTGCAGCAGGCCCTCAGCCTGTCTTTGTCTGGTGGGCAGTAACATTTTTCAGCAAGCACTGCTGTTACTTTACAGCTTGCTTCCAAGCTTGTGTCTGTCAGCCGTTTCCCGCTCAGGAGGTTCCATGCATGTCTCGGGCTGTCAAACCACACAGAGGACATGGCATCCCTCTTGGCACCGTGTCCTGAGGCAGTTAGTGCCTGTTTCGTCTGCATGACCTTGTTTCTTCTTTTAAGTGAAAGTCACAAAACAACTTTTTTTTTTTAAGTAGTAATACAGAGGCAGGGCCTCACTTTGTTGCCCAGGCTGGTCTCCCAACTCCTGGGCTCAAGCCGTCCTCCCACCTCGGCCTCGCAGAGGATTTGGATGACAGGCAGCAGCCAGCACACCGTGCCCAGATGACCGAAGTGAACACTCAGTGACATGTAGAACACTTACCACCTCTTTCTCATTCAGAAACATCTCCATTACTCCAGGCTAGGCGCAGTGGTTCATGCCTGTAGTACCAGCTACTAGCAAAGCTGAGGAGGGAGGATCACTTGAGGAGTTCAAGGCCAGTCTGGGCAATGTAATGAGATCCTGTCTCTAAAACAGAATAAATAAAAAAGACATTTTCATTATTTCAAAATAAGTTCCTGCCCCTTAAGCATTCTCTCCCCGTCGATCCCTCCCCTTAGTACCTGGGCAGCCCCCAGTTTTCTGAGATTTCCCGTTACGGACATTTTGTGGAAATGGAGTGCCCAGCCTTTCATACAGAATTTTTTTTTTCCTCCCGCCCCCTAGAAATGGTTTTGACCTTTTGTGCCTGGCTTTCACTTGGCAGACTGTTCCCGTGGTTCACCCCCGCTGTAGCACGTGTCAGTGTTTCATTTTCGTTGCTAAATAATATTCTCTTGTATGGATAGAGCCCACCTTGTTTTCCCGTTCTTCCCCGATGCCCATTTGGGCCGTAGTGTGTGGTGCTGGGAACACGTGTGCACATCCTTGTTTCAGTGCCTGTCTGCACATTGGGGTTTACGCCTGTGAGTGGGACTGCTGGATCATGTGGTGATTCTGTGTTTAACTTCGAGGCGCCACCAAGCCATTTTCTGCAGCAGTTGTACCGTGTCACATGTCCACCAGCAGTGTGTGAGGGTTCTCGTATCTCCACATCCTCACCAATACTTGTTTTTGTTTTGTTTTGTTTTGTTGTTTTCTTTTTAATAGTTGTCCTAGTGGCTGTGAATTAGTATCCGATTGTGGTTTTGAACTGCATTCCCTAAAAACTAGAGTATCTTTTCTTAAGCTTATTGGCCATTTCGTACCTTCTTTAGAGAAATGTCCGCTCAGGGCCTTTGCCCATTTTTGAATTGGTGGTTTGTCTTTTGTGGATGGGTTGGAGCTCCTGTCATGTTCGGAATAGCAGGCTCTTGTGAGAGATGTGATTTGCAGATGTCTTCTCTTGTTCTACAGGTTGTCATTTACATTCCTCATAATGTATTTTTCTGTTTGCTTTTTTTTTTTTTTTTAATTCATAGTCTTGCTCTGTCGCCCAGGTTGGAATGCAGTGGTACGATCTCAGCTCACTGCAAGCGATTCTGGTGCCTCAGTCTCCTGAGTAGCTGGGACTACAGGCACTTGCCACCATGCCCAGCTAATTTTTGTAGTTTTAGTAGAGGCAGGGTTTTGCCATGTTGGCCAGGCTGGTCTCGAATTCCTGACCTCAAACGATCCACCCATCTTGGCTTCCTGAAGTGCTAGGGTTACAGGCATGAGCCACCGCCCCAGCCTGGAACAGCCATCTTAGCAATATACTTACTCCATGAACATGGGATATTTTCCATTTATTTAAGCTCATTTTTCAGCAACGTTTTGTATTATAGTGTACACATTTTTTATTCCTCTGGTTAAACTATTCCTAGCTATTATTTTGGATGCTATTGTAAATTGAATTTTTTTTTTTTCAGTTTCCCTTTCACTGTGTGCCTTTCTGGTGTATAGAAATAGAACTGATGTGTGTGTGTGGAACTTGTGCCTTATAACTTGCTGAATTTGCTGGTTTTGTGGATTCTTTTCTTTAGGGTTTTCTATGTGTAGAATCACATTGTCTGCAAACAGGGATGGTTTTACTTTATTTCTAACTAACTTTTTTTTCTTTTTCTTCCCTGGTTGCTCTGGCTTTTACTCCTAGTGCCATGTTGAATAGTGGTGGTGAAAGCAGGCAGCTTTGTCTTGTTGCTGATCTTGGGGGAAACTGTGCCTCTCACCACCGAGTACTGTGAGCTGTTTCATCATTTGGGGAGTTCCCTTCTATTCCTAGTGCTTTTCTCGGGAAAGAGTGTCATGTTTGTGAATGCGGACTGCTTGGTTACAGGTGTGCACCACTGAGCCCGGCTCATTTTTGTATTTTTAGTAGAGACGGGGTTTCACCATGTTGGCCAGGCTGGTCCTGAACTCCTGACCTCGAGTGCCATCCACCCACCTTGGCCTCCCAAAGTGCTGGGGTTACAGGTGGGAGCCACTGCGCCCCGCCTCATCTAGTTTCTTCACTACAGAGTTGCTGTCTTTCGTAGTAATTCCTGTGTTATTTTTGAGTGGGGTGAGACATCGATTTGTGACTCTCACCAGCAAGCTGAAGGCCCCCAGGAATTGCTGGTGTAGAAGCTTGTGTGTTCTCATGACATGAAAAGGGAAGAGCAGTTGCCACAGCTGTTCCTGGACAGACATTCGTGTCCACCTGGGCGCTGCCTCCCCAGGCTAGGGCAGCAGGTGCTCACCCTGCCCTCTTCCTGTTCACAGCCGGATTCGGACTCCACCAAACACTCAACTCCATCGAACAGCTCCAACCCCAGCGGTCCACCAAGCCCTAACTCCCCCCACAGGAGTCAGCTCCCCCTGGAAGGCCTGGAGCAGCCGGCCTGTGACGCCTGAAGCCACCAGCACGCCACAGGGCCCAGGGAGCTGGGGATGGCCTCCAGCGTCAGTGCCAAGACTGAGCAGGCCCTCCAGTGTTGTCCAAGGAAATGTAGAATCACTTTGTAGATACGGAGATGAAGACAAATCTTTATTATAATATTGATCAGTTTTATGCCGCATTGTTCGTGGCAGTAGACCAGATCCGTTCGTCTGCACAGCTGTGAGGCGACACGTCCCGTCTGCACATGAAGGACCCCACACAGTCCCTCTCCCACCCCTGACAGCCCGAGAAGGCGTGTGGGGCCCTGCTAACGCCACTTCCTCAGCAGAAACCCGTCATAATACGGCTGCTTCGGAAGCAAACAGCTGGGGACACAGCCTCAGTACCCAGTCTTTCCCTAGTTCCTGAAACCCTAGGACCTTAGGAGAATAGTAAGAGGTCGTCTAGCATTCCCAGTGTCACTAGAATTTTGAAGACAGAGGAAAGTGGAGGTTAGTTTGTGGCCTTTTTATTCATTTAGCCATTGCATAGTCAGCTGCAGAAGTGCTGCTGACCACCTGGTCATGGACAGAGGCCCGGGACCAGTGACACCCTGTGTCCCTGTGTGTGTCAGCTTCATTCTGGGTTACAGCCATGAAGTGTCACCAGTATCTACTACTGTGAAGTCAGCTATGCTCTCCGCTTTCCACTGGCTTCCAAGGCTTCTGCCTCCTGCCATAAAACCAGCAAGAGTCGTGGTGCAGGCAGGCGCTGCAGCCTGCTGGGCTGAGAGGAGGCCAGAGCCCCAGGGAGCCAGGCTGCAGCCACTGGGACACCCCACCCCACCTGCCCCCCACCCCCCGCCCCCGCATGGAGCCCTGGTGATTAGTAACCCTTATGATCACGTAGACCCACCCAACACACTCCTGCACACTGGCCCTGGCCTACAGCGGGGCGATGCCCTTCTCGTGTGTTTCACCTCACCCTCCTTTGTGTCAGATGTTGAGTGACTGGCTCTGTGGCCCTGTGTCATCAGAGGCTTGTGGTTAACTGTTGCGGCAGACACAACTTGTCCGCAGCTTGGGCTGGGCCTCCCCTGTCCTCCCACCGGTCGGCTGCTTGGCAAGGCTGTTCAGGATGTGCGCTTCCCCAAGTCGGCACGGACTGGCCCAGCCCTGCCAGCCCTGCCCACCCCACTGCCCTCCTGGGCCTTCTGCTGGACAGGCACCTGCAGGGGGGTTCTGGTTTTTACTTTTTTAATGTAAGTCTGAGTCTTTGTAATTATTGAATCGTGAGAACATTTTTGAACAATTTACCTGTCAATAAAGCAGAAGACGGCAGTTTTAAAGTTCCCAGCAGTCCGTCTGGATGTGATAACGTGTCACCTGTGTGTGTCTGTCTGGGTCCCAGAAGTGCCTGAGCTCCAACAGGCAGTGAAGGAGCCACCTTGCCAGTGGAAGCTATTCTGGGTAACTCGGAGGTCACGGAATGCTGCTGAGGAAGTGTTGAACCTGAGCGGGGGGCATCCTTGGGGCGGCACTGCAGGGTGGAAGGAGGGCAGTGAGCCTTTGAGCCCGAGCCAGGCAGTGCCAGGGCCCCAGGAGGCTGTCCACAACCATAGAGGGTAACCCTGCAGCAGCCCCAAGGGACAGGATGGGGCAGGCCACAGGCCCAGGGAAGAGGCAGCAGCTCGAAGAAAGGCCTGGGCCAGGGTGAGTATTCCTGGTTAAGGGGATGCTCGGGGTTACTTTCCCAAGTTGTTATATGAGAAGTTCCCTTGTATTTGCCACTGACCAGCACCCAGCGGGGGCACCCAACACCCAGCAGCTCTGGGCCAGGCAGGACCACGTAGGCAGCTGCTACAACAAGCAGTTCTCCTGGGAAGCCCAGAGCATCTCCACACAGCCCACACCAGGGGCAGGTCCCCCAGAGCATCTCCACACAGCCCACACCAGGGGCAGGTCCCCCAGAGAATCTCCTTCCAAACCAGGGGTACGTCCCCCAGTGAATCTCCTTCCACACCAGGGGCGGGTCCCCAGAGCATCTCCTCCCACAGCCCACACCGGGGGCAGGTCCCCAAATCTTCCACACCAGAGGCGGGTTCACCGAGAATCTCCTTCCACACAAGGAGCGGGTCCCCCAGAGCATCTCCTCACAGCCCACACCAGAGGGGGGTCCCCCAAAACATCTCAGCCCATACCAGGAGCTGGTCCCACAGGGCATATCCTCACAGCCCACAACAGGGATGGGTCCCCCAATCTCCTTCCACACCAGGGGCGGGTCCCCTACAGCATCTCCTCAGCCCACACCAGGGATGGGTCCCCCAGGGCATCTCCTCACAGCCCACACCAGGGGTGGGTCCCCCAGAGCATCTCCTCACAGCCCACACCAGAAGGGGGTCCCCCAAAACATCTCACAACCCACATCAGAGGCGTGTCCACCAGAGAATCTCCTTCCACACAAGGAGCGGGTCCCACAGGGCATCTCACAGCCCACAACGGGTGGGTCCCCCAATCTCCTTCCACACCAGGGGCGGGTCCCACAGGGCATCTCACAGCCCACAACGGGTGGGTCCCCCAATCTCCTTCCACACCAGGGGCGGGTACCCCAGGGCATCTCCTCACAGCCCACACCAGAGGCAGGTCCCCCAGAGCATCTCACAACCCACACCAGGGGTGGGTCCCCCAGAGCATCTCCTCATAGCCCACACCAGGGGCAGGTCCCCCAGAGCATCTCCTCACAGCCCACAACAGAAGGGGGTCCCCCAAAACATCTCACAGCCCACATCAGAGGCGTGTCCACCAAAGAATCTCCTTCCACACCAGGAGCGGGTCCCACAGGGCATCTCCTCACAGCCCACAACAGGGGTGGGTCCCCCAATCTCCTTCCACACCAGGGGCGGGTCCCCCAGAGCATCTCCTCAGCCCACACCAGGGGCGGGTCCCCCGGGGCATCTCCTCACAGCCCACACCAGAGGCAGGTCCCCCAGAGCATCTCACAGCCCACACCAGGGGCGGGTCCCACAATCTCCTACCACACCAGAGGCGGGTCCCCCAAAGCATCTCTGCACAGCCCACACCAGAGGGGGGTCCCCCAAAACATCTCACAGCCCACACCAGGGGCGTGTCCACCAGCGAATCTCCTTCCACACCAGGAGCGGGTCCCACAGGGCATCTCCTCAAAGCCCACAACAGGGGTGGGTTCCCCAGAGCATCTCACAGCCCACACCAGGGGCGGGTCCCCCAGGGCATCTCCTCACAGCCCACACCAGGGGCGGGTCCCCCAGGGCATCTCCTCACAGCCCACACCAGGGGCAGGTCCCCAGAGCATCTCCTCCCACAGCCCACACAAGGGGCAGGTCCCCAAATCTCCTTCCACACCAGAGGGGGGTTCACTGACAATCCCCCAGAACGTCTCCTCACAGCCCACACCAGGGACGGGTCCCCAAGGACATCTCCTCACAGCCCACACAAGAGGCGGGTCCCCCAGAACATCTCCTCATCCCACAACAGGGGTGGGTCCCCCAGAGCATCTCCTCACAGCTCACACCAGGGACGGGTCCCCCAGAGCATCTCCTCATCCCACACTAGGGGCGGGTCCCCCCGAGAATCTCTTCACAGCCCACACCAGGGGCGGGTCCCCCAGAGAATCTCCTTCCAAGCCAGGGGTACGTCCCCCAGTGAATCTCCTTCCACACCAGGGGCGGGTCCCCAGAGCATATCCTTACAGCCCACACCAGGGGCAGGTCCCCAAATCTCTTTCCACTCCAGAGGCGGGTTCACTGAGAATCTCCTTCCACACCAGGAGCGGGTCCCACAGGGCATCTCCTCACAGCCCACAACAGGGGTGGGTCCCCCAGAGCATCTCCTCAGCCCATACCAGGGGCGGGTCCCCCAGGGCATCTCCTCACAGCCCACACCAGAGGCGGGTCCCCAGAGCATCTCCTCACAGCTCACACCAGGGGCTGGTCCCCCAGAACATCTCCTCATCCCACACCAGGGGCAGGTCCCCCAATCTCCTTCCACACCAGGGACGGGTCCCTCAGAGCATCTCCTCACAGCTCACACCAGGGGCGGGTCCCCCAATCTCCTTCCACACCAGGGGCAGGTCCCCAGAGCATCTCCTCACAGCCCACACCAGAGGCGGATCCCCCAGAGCATCTCACAGCCCACACCAGGGGCGGGTCCCCCAGGGCATCTCCTCACAGCCCACACCAGGGGCGGGTCCCCCAGAGAATCTCCTTCCAAACCAGGGGTACGTCCCCCAGAGAATCTCCTTCCACACGAGGGGTCGGTCCCCAGAGCATCTCCTCCCACAGCCCACACCGGGGGCAGGTCCCCAAATCTCCTTTCACACCAGAGGCGGGTTCACTGAGAATCTCCTTCCACACCAGAGGCGGGTCCCCCAGAGCATCTCCTCATCCCACACCAGGGGCGGGTCCCCCAGAGCATCTCCTCACAGCCCACACCAGGGGCGGGTCCCCCAAAACATCTCACAGCCCACACCATGGGCGTGTCCACCAGCGAATCTCCTTCCACACCAGGGGCGGGTCCCCCAGAGCATCTCCTCACAGCCCACACCAGGGGCGGGTCCCCCAGGGCATCTCCTCACAGCCCACACCAGGGGCGGGTCCCCCAAAACATCTCACAGCCCACACCATGGGCGTGTCCACCAGCGAATCTCCTTCCACACCAGGAGCGGGTCCCCCAGAGCATCTCCTCACAGCCCACACCAGGGGCGGGTCCCCCAAAACATCTCACAGCCCACACCATGGGCGTGTCCACCAGCGAATCTCCTTCCACACCAGGGGCGGGTCCCCCAGAGCATCTCCTCACAGCCCACACCAGGGGCGGGTCCCCCAAAACATCTCACAGCCCACACCACGGGCGTGTCCACCAGCGAATCTCCTTCCACACCAGGAGCGGGTCCCCCAGAGCATCTCACAGCCCACACCAGGGGTGGGTCCCCCAGAGCATCTCCTCCCACAGCCCACACCAGGGACAGGTCCCCAAATCCCCTTCCACACCAGAGGCGGGTTCACTGAGAATCTCCTTCCAAACCAGAGGCGGGTCCCCCAGGGCATCTCCTCACAACCCACACCAGGGGTGGGTCCCCCAGAGCATCACCTCACAGCCCGCACCAGGGGCGGGTCCCCCAATCTCCTTCCACACCAGAGGCGGGTTCACTGAGAATCTCCTTCCACACCAGAGGCGGGTCCCCCAGGGCATCTCCTCACAACCCACACCAGGGGCGGGTCCCCCAGAGCATCACCTCACAGCCCGCACCAGGGGCGGGTCCCCCAATCTCCTTCCACACCAGAGGCGGGTCCCCCAGGGCATCTCCTCACAACCCACACCAGGGGCGGGTCCCCCAGAGCATCACCTCACAGCCCGCACCAGGGGCGGGTCCCCCAATCTCCTTCCACACCAGAGGCCGGTTCACTGAGAATCTCCTTCCACACCAGAGGCGGGTCCCCCAGGGCATCTCCTCACAACCCACACCAGGGGCGGGTCCCCCAGAGCATCACCTCACAGCCCGCACCAGGGGCGGGTCCCCCAATCTCCTTCCACACCAGAGGCGGGTCCCCCAGGGCATCTCCTCACAACCCACACCAGGGGCGGGTCCCCCAGAGCATCACCTCACAGCCCGCACCAGGGGCGGGTCCCCCAATCTCCTTCCACACCAGAGGCGGGTGCCCCAGGGCATCTCCTCACAGCCCACACCAGGGGCGGGTTCCCCAGAGCATCTCACAGCCCACACCAGGGGCGGGTCCCCCAGAGCATCTCCTCATCCCACACCAGGGGCGGGTCCTCCAGAGCATCTCCTCATCCCACACCAGAGGTGGCTCCCCCAGAGCATCTCACAGCCCACACCAGGGGCGGGTCCCCCAGAGCATCTCCTCACAGCCCACACCAGGGGCGGGTCCCCCAGAGCATCTCACAGCCCACACCAGGGGCGGGTCCCCCAGAGAATCTCCTTCCAAACCAGGGGTACGTCCCCCAGAGAATCTCCTTCCACACCAGGGGCCGGTCCCCAGGGCATCTCCTCTCACAGCCCACACCAGGGACAGGTCCCCAAATCCCCTTCCACACCAGAGGCGGGTTCACCGAGAATCTCCTTCCACACCAGGGGCGGGTCCCCCAGAGCATCTCCTCACAGCCCACACCAGGGGCGGGTCCCCCAGAGCATCTCACAGCCCACACCAGGGGCGGGTCCCCCAGAGCATCTCCTCACAGCCCACACCAGGGGCGGGTCCCCCAGAGAATCTCCTTCCACACCAGGGGCCGGTCCCCAGAGCATCTCCTCCCACAGCCCACACCGGGGGCAGGTCCCCAAATCCCCTTCCACACCAGAGGCGGGTTCACTGAGAATCTCCTTCCACACCAGGAGCGGGTCCCTCAGGGCATCTCCCACAACCCACACCAGGGGCGGGTCTCTCCTGGCACAGTCTCATCTATGAGTGAGCTGAGCAGCAGGCAGCATGTGATGCCAGGTCAGCTCAGGTTTGCTCCCCAATTTGCACCTGACACTCAAAATGTGCCTGTATTGTGCTTGTGGGGGTATCAGCCACTTTTTAAACTCTAATGGTAGCCGGTGGAGCATAGGTGTCAACTGTGGCGCTCACTCGACAGGACAGTGCACAACACCAAGAGTGACACATTCCAACCACAACACAGACACACCCTGCAGCAGGGCGCCCTGATTTGGATTACAGGACATGTCCTGGTGTGGCAACTGAGCTGGGCCCCTGAGCAGAAGATGAGGAGTGGGGACCAGGCCATGACTGGGGTTGCTGGAGACATCTTCAGCCTAGATGCTGGTTTCACAGAAGTTGTCACCGTTCCACAGTTTAGGTTGCACACATGGGGTCGGGCCCTTGTCTGAGTACAGGGGTGCATATTTGTCTGAGTGCAGGGGTGCACGCTTGTCTGTCAGTGTAGGAATGCATGCTTGCCAGTCTGTGCGAGTGCAGGGGTGCACGCTTGCCTGTGAGTGTAGGGGTGCACGCTTGTCTGTCAGTGCAGGAATACACGCTTGCCGGTTGTGCGAGTGCAGGGGTGCATGCTTGCCTGTGAGTGTAGGGGTGCACACTAGTCTGTGAGTGCAGGGGTGCACGCTTGAGTGTAGGGGTGAACTCTTGCTTGTCTGAGTGCAGGGGTGCATGCTTGCTTGTCTGAGTGCAGGAGTGCACACTTGAGTGTGAGTGTAGGGGTGCACGCTTGCTTGTCTGAGTGCAGGGGTGCACGCTTGTCTGTGAGTGCAGGGGTGCACACTTGCTTGTCTGAGTGCAGGGGTGCAGGCTTGTCTGAGTGCAGGGTGCATGCTTGTCTGTGAGTGTAGGGGTGCACGCTTGCTTGTCTGAGTGCAGGGGTGCATGCTTGTGAGTGTAGGGGTGCACGCTTGTCTGAGTGCAGAGGTCCACGCTTGCTTGTCTGTGAGTGCAGGGGTGCACACTTGCTTGTCTGTGTGAGTGCAGGGGTGCATGCTTGCTTGTCTGAGTGCAGGGGTGCACGCTTGTCTGTGATTGCAGGGGTGCACGCTTGTCTGAGTGCAGGGGTGCACGCTTGCTTGTCTGTGAGTGCAGGGATACACACTTGTCTGAGTGCAGGGGTGCACGCTTGTCTGTGAGTGCAGGGGTGCACACCTGAGTGCAGGGGTGCATGCTTGTCTGAGTGCAGGGGTGCACGCTTATCTGAGTACAGGGGTACACACTTGTCTGAGTGCAGTGGTGCACGCTTGTCTGAGTGCCGGGGTGCACTCTTGTCTGAGTGCCGGGGTGCACACTTGCACACATATGATCCCGTGATCTGCTTTTGCAGTGTGATGCAGGGAAGGGCCAGCTGGGTCCTAACCCCTGCTGCTCAGTGCTGGCACCGACCCCACCAGGTCAGAGCCACCCTGAAAGGGAGAGCATGACCTTGCCTTGCAGGGACTGCCAAAGTCTGGCCGTGAGGTAGCTATGCAGCAGGGCCCCAAGGCCATCTGTGTCCACCTGGGGGCCAGGCCCCTCCCAGTCCCAGCAGGTTGGTGCCAGGAGTGCTTTTCCTCCCCCTTTTCTGCCCCCTTCAGACACTGCCTTTGGCTCGCTCCGCCCCTTGCCTCTCTCCCAACCCTCTGTCCTCCAGCGTTTCACCACCCACACCAGAAGCGGGGGAAAAGCCTCCCTCTTAGTTCTGGGTTCAACTTCACAGACCCCCGCCTCTGGCCGCCCCAGATGGTACAGGAAACACTTTTATTGTACAAGGGCTCCCTGTCTATGGCCCCTGCGGGGGGCGGAGTAGGGAGGTCTGGGGGTTAGATGAGGGGTAGCCCTCAGGTCGACAGGGATTGGGGAGGTTCTGGGGCCAGAGGGGGTGGGGAGCCCCCAGGTCGATGGTCACGCAGCCGCTCAGGCCTCAGCCTCAGCCCCGGCGAACAGAGGGTTGACGAAGTAACTGTGGCTGGTGCTGCCTGTGGCCGCCTTCGGAGCCCCGCTGAGCGGCTGCGGCCAGGGCTGCGGGGTGACAGGGTCAAGAGGCGTCGGGGGCCGAGTCTCCCTGCCCCCCGGTCCCCCTGCCCGTCCCCTCACCAGCTCCTTGGAAGCCGCCACGTCGAACACCGGGTTGTGGAAGCCCAGGGGCGCCCCGGCCGGGACGGCCTCCTCGCGCCTCCTCCACCTGAGGGCGTAGCGGGGACGCCGCGTGAGCCCCTCGGGGCAGCCCCCAGCCCCAGCCGGACCCCATCCCCGCCCCGCGTACCTGAGCCTCCCCGCGCGGCGCAGCAGCGGCAGCGCCACCAGCAGCACCAGCAGCGCCAGCAGCAGTGAGGCCGCCACGCCGCCCACCAGTCCAGCCGCGGAGCCGACACCGACGTGCGCGCCGGACTCCCGCATGGTCACCGCCAGGACGCCGAGGGCCTCGCCTGCGACGGAGGGGCCGGCTCAGTCTCCCCCGCGGCGAGGCGCGGCGGGCAGCGGCGGGACGCGGCGGGCGAGGTTACCGTGCTCGGCGACGTCCGCCAGGAGGGCCCGGGCCAGCCGCCCCGCGCCGCCCATCTCGGGCCCCATTTCTGCCAGCACCACCTGGATTTCCGTGTCCGCCCCGCGGAGCCGGGGCGAGCGTGGCACCTTGGACACGGCCACCTGCAGCCCCTGGTACTGAGGCTGGGGAGGGTGACGAGGTTGGCTTGACTCAGCCCCCCGAGCCTATGGGGACACTGAGGGCAGAGGCGGATGGGGGCAGGTGGGCGGCCGCAGGGGCCCCTGCAGAAGGGGAGTCCTGGCCGAAGCGGTAGGGCTGGGGACGCCCCTCAGCTGCCCGTGCGGCCCCATTACCAGGCCCAGGAAGGTGCCGAGTACCCGTGCCCGGTACCGCTCCAGGTCAAATGCGGGGCCGTGGGTCAGCAATACGATGGCTCCTGTGCGGGGCGGGAGGGCAGGAGTCAGCGCCGTGGATCCGGACCCCGCAGGAAACTGGCGGGGGTCGAGCCTGGTCCTCCAGGCCGTCCCAGCAAACAGGGCCGGGGCGGGACGCTCACCGCAGAGGTCGCAGCACTGGCCCTGGGGCCGGAGGGCGCCGTGGCAGGCGGCCTGGGGGCAGCGGCCGCCCAGGGGCTGGAGCAGGGCCGCGCAGATCCACGGCTGCGCCTGGGGCGAGGGGCGGTGGTCGGCGCGGAGGGCCAGGGCGGAGCGCCGCGAGAAGGGCGAGGCGTCCGAGAGGCGAGAGGGCAAGAGGCCATGGAGGGTCCCGGGCATAGTCCCGACCCTCGCGCGGCCCCGAGACTCCACTGCGGCCGCGCTCACCTCCGCGTTGCCACAGATGCATCCCGACGGGTCGGCGCAGTCCTCGGGGCCCACGCTCAGCACGCCCGGCCCGTGGAAGCAAAGGCGGCCCGAGCGGGACGCCAGGAAAGCAGCCAGGTCCTGGTCGCTCGTGAACGTCTGCGGGAAGCCAGGTCCGCACCGGAGCCGGCCCGAGGAGACATCACCTGAGTGCTCATTTCACCCACGTGTGCAGACCGGGAGGGGCGGGGAGAGGGGACCCGAGCCTCCCTCCCGGCCGTACTCACCCGGCCCAGAGCAGAGACGCTTCGGACTCGCACGGGGCTAGCGCCAGCGCCGAACCCCACGCGGAAGGAGGCACTGGACGGAAAGACGACGTCGTCGTGGCGGCAGGGCACGCGCTCGGCGTCCACGGAGAAGAGGCCAGGTGCCTCGTCCCCGGAGCGCCACAGGTGCGGGTCATACCAGGAGAAGCGGTCAGGGTCGCGGAAGACCGCAGGGTCGCCTGAGTGGAGCACACCCCTGAGCTCCACCGAGCAAGCCCCGCGCTGCGCCACGCCCCTGAGCACGAGCTCCCAAGCTCCCCTTCGGGACACTCCCGCCGCTCCCCAAGCCCCGCCCCGGGCACGCCTTCGCCCCGCCCCCGGCCACGCCCCCTAGCCGTTCCTCCCCCGGTCGCCCCTCCCAGAGCCCCGCCATTGCCCGACCGCCTCACCGGCGCCACAGTCCCAGTGCGAGTCCGCGTTCGAGAGGCCGAATCCGGCTCCTGAAGCCAGGACGAGTTCCCCATCCAGCGGCAGGAGCTGCAAGAGGCACGGGCTGAGGCGGTGCCACGCCGGAGACCCGGCCTGTTCCGCGCCCACCCCGCCCCCAATGTCCTGGGACGAGAAGCCAGACCTAGTCCGCGGAGGGGATCCGGGGGACCTCAGGGCCGGGGTCCTCGGCCTGGCTGAGTCTGGCAGAGGAGAAGAGGAGAATCTGGCCTGGGAAACATGGAGCCGCGTGTGCAAGGCCCCGAGCGGGCACAGTCCAGTGTCCTGTCCCTGAGCTGGAAGTCACACAGGCCGGGAACAGCCCGAGCCTGTGATCAGGACGGAGCCGTGGGGAGTCGGGCAGGGATGACTCTTGCCAGGGCCTGTCTCCTCCCCCATCCCCCCTGAGAACTTGCACAGGCCAAGGGCTCCCGGGTTCCAGGAACTAGTTTCAAACGTTGTCCGGCCCCTGGGGAGTCTGAGGCCGAGCTCTGGGTGTGTGAGGGAGGCAGGGAGGGAAGAAGGGAGGGAGGGAGGGGCTGCCACCGGGGTGCAGGAGGAGGCAGGGGGCGCCGCGGGCGGTGGAGATGCCCCTGCTGTTTCCTAGGCCTGGTCTCGGCATGCAGCTCCCTCACCACGTAAGTGAGGCCACAGCCCAGGCCTGGGGTGTCAGCAGAAATATGGGGGTCTGACCACCCGCCCCTCCACTCTTCCTCTCCTCCCAGTGCCAGGACCTCAGCCTCTTGCCCTCTTCTTGCTTGAGGAGCTGAGGGTGAGCGCTGGGCCAGGGCAACCCTTGGTGCCAGGTTATGAGGGGCTCAGCCCAGCAGGGCGTGCCCCTCCAACCTCACCCCCCACCCGGGCCAGGGCCCACTCTTCGGCTTTTCCAGGAACCCTGCACCTGATCAAGAGGCCGACATCCAAAGCGGCGTTCCGGGCACACCTGAGGGTGTGGCACTGCCAGCAAGCCAACTCCACCCACGGGTGCAGAGGCGGAGCCAAGGGGTCAGAATGTGTCACAGTACAAGGCACCTCAGGAACAGGGAGGGGTTCCCAGGAGGAAGCATGGCCAAGAACACGTTTTTTAAAAGAAGGAAAGGAAAAATACAAATGTGAAAATCATAACTGAACAGATGAGCACAATAGGTAAGGTCAGGAGCTTGAGACCAGCCTGGAGAGGAATATAGTGAGACTCCATCTCTAGAAAAAAATGTAAAAATAAAAAGAATATAATTTTTAAACATAGGGCACCATTCATAATGGAAACCAAACCTAAGGCTGGGCTCACACCTGTAATCCCAACACTTTGGGAGGCCAAGGTGGGCATATCACTTGAGCCCAGGAGTTTCAGACCAGCCTGACCAACATGGTGAGACCCCATCTCTACAAAAAATACAAAAATTAGCCGGGTGTGGTGGTGCAAGCCTGTAGTCCCAGGTACTCAGGAGGCTGAGGTGGGAGGATTGTTTGAGCCCAGGGAGGTCAAGGCTGCAGTGAGCCATGCTGGTGCCTGGGCAACAGAGTGAGACCCTGTCTCAAAAAACCAAACTTACAAAGTATTGATGAATTAACTAATACAAGACCTCTACAGGGAACATTTTAAGACTCGAAGGAGAACAGAGATGATCTGAAATACTTGGAGAGGCCGTCCATGCTCTTCAATGGATGGCTTCACAGCATAAGGCAGTTATTTATTATTTCTCCCAGTCTAAATTCCTATCATCCCAGCTACTTGGGAGGCTGAGGCAGGAGAATTGGTTGAACCCAGAACGTGGAGGTTGCAGTGAGCCGAGATCATGCCACTGCACTCCAGCCTGGACGACAGAGCGAGACTGTGTTAAAAAAAAAAAAAAAAAAAAAAAAATCCAGGGTTTCTGACATGGTGGTGGCAGTAGTTGGTACCTGGCAAACCTATCCTACAATTTATCTGCGATAATCAGACCCACAAAGAACATTGGAGCAGGAGTGAAGGGGCGCCAATGGGTATGAAGCCATCCTGCAGAGCCAGTGTGGACAGTGTGGGGTGGGCAGTGCGGCCTGTGGACTTGAAGACAGGGCTGAGACCCACAACACCCAGGCACACGGAGGATTCCGGCAGTGCTGGGACCAAAGGGCAAGGCAGAGGATGCCGGGAGCCAGGCTCATTCTAAGCGGGGAGACAGAGCAGGCTGGAGCGCGTGCCGCGTGGGTACACAGCGGATTACCCTCGTGACTGACGAGCAGAGAGGATTCTCACACCAAACACCAAAAACACAGTTCTATGGTTAGGGGGCTTGCATTAGGGCAGTTACAGTGAGGGTTTCTGTTCAGCACAGGACACTGCCAGCAAGTCCACAGTGAGCCCAGACTTGCAGAGCCTCCAGTCAAGGCTGGGGAATGGGTGGAAGACAGGAGACCCCCCCCACCAACAAGAAAGCAGGCAAAGGGGAGAAATGGAAGGAGGGGCAAGGAAAAGGAAAATCGCAGGGAGGGACGCTCCCAACCAGAAAATCAAAATTACAAAGTAAAGCACTGATGTGCGTGGCCTGTTACTTGAGCACCATCTAGGCAGAGGGACCATGCTGGGAGCCAGGGGTGTGGAAGGGAACAGAGCCGACCCGTGTAGCGGATGTGGGTGCTCTGGTGACTCTGGGTGAATTCTGCCTCTGCAGGCTGGGACCCCTGCCCTTGCGCTGTTCCCACCGGGCAATGGGTGATCAATGGATGAACGACTGAATGGGTGAATGAATGAATGGAGTGTTGCCTCCTTTCAGAGCCCAAGCACTTCCAAAGATCATGAAAGTAAGGAGGCCAGCAGAGGAGGGGAGTAGGGGGAAATCCAGACCCTGGAAACCCCACCCCAGCCTGACTCCTCTGCCCGTGGGTCCCCTCACTCCGGCTACATGGTTGCCAAGTGGGCTCCAAATGGGCTCTGGGGGCGGGGCCGCAAGGTACAGCTGCCCCCCTCTCCCTGCCCTCCTCCCTTTGCCAGGGCGGGAGCATTGCCATCTTGCAGTGGGTTCGGTGGGTGGGTGCGGTCGGTGCGGGGGTGTCACCCCGCCCCCCAACCCTGCCCAGCACCTAGTGGCTTTCAGGTTAAGGTGGCTTTGGAAAACCCGAAGGACTGAACCAAACAGCCCTGGGGTGAAAATGAGGCCCAGGGTCCCTAACGCACATTCCCCCACCTGCACATGCAGGGGCCCCCCCAGGCCTGGACCCCACATCCAGACCCAACACCAGTGACGCTCACTCAGGAGTGTCTGAGCTGGCAGGTGTGCAGGTGACAAGCCGAGGTCACAACCCTGCCCTGGAGTGGCTGTGAAGGTGCTGGGAGGAAGCTTTTGCCTGCGGGCCCCACAGTCACCCCGGAAGCTGGTGCCTGCTGCTGCGACCAGACTTCAGCCACCAAGGACACTCAACCAAGAGAGCAGGCTGTGTGCCAGTGAAGCTGTGTTTACGGTCACTTTGGTGTGAATGTCATATACTTTTCAAGTGCCACAAAAGATTATTCTTTTTTCCACAACGGTTGCAAAGTGTAAAATCCATTCCTTGCTTCAAGGTATAGGGGCTGCATCTGACCCGTAGCTCCTGAAGTCCACCTTAAATGAGGAAATCCGCCTTTTCCTTTAGGGCCTCATCAGAGCCTTTAATATGTGATGAAGCCCCAGGTGAGTGCAGCTGCAGGGTTTCCCAAACTTACCTGCTCCTGGAACCTGATTTGCTCACAGTGCCCATCATTCTCCGAGTGTTGTGTGAAGCAGTTGGAGAAAAAGCTCCCCTAGGGCAGCAGTCCCCAAACTTTTTGGCACCAGGGTTCAGTTTTGTAGGAGACAGTTCTTCCAAGGACTGTCCATTGGATTCTCATAAGGAGTGCGCACCCACCCAGGTCCCTCGCAGGCGCAGTGACAATAGGGGACTCTAGGAGAATCTGAAATGATCTGAAGGGAGGCGGAGGCAGGCGAACACCTCCTGCTGGGCGCCGCTTCCAAGCCGGCCAGGGACCCGGAGAGTGGGTGGGCAGAGGTTGGGGACCCCTGCCCTAGTAGGGGTCTAAAGGTGGAGCTTTAGGAACCAAGATATGGCAAGGCTTTTGGGGGAAGAGCATGGAGCGGGAGATTCCCGAGACCACCCATGGCTGGGCACCAGAAGGGCCCTGGGGACAGGGGCGCCTCCCACCCCTCCAAGGACACAGCCTGGCTGGGACCATGGGACCAAAGCTCCCCTTGGATCCCCCCCACCCCTCGCCTCCGAGAATATTCTCCAGAGGCCAAAGGCGGAGGCCGGCAGCGCCTCCATGCCGGTGAGGGCGGCCCTCGAGGCACAGCGCGGACACCCCGCGGTTTAGAAGCCCCCGCCCGGTGGCAGCCGCAGCCCCGCCTTACCAGGTCTGAGACTGCGTGACTTTCTCGCACCAGGACTGACAACATCTGCAGGGAGAAGCTGCGTTCAGCCGAGCGAGGAGCGGCCCCACCCGGGCCGAGGGGCCAGGCCCATCACCGACCCCGCCGGGGCTCCCAGGCACCTTGTCCGCCGGGAACTCGACGGCGCCGCCCTCACACGGGGTCCGGTTCTGGTTCCAGTTGTCTGCGACCTCGAAGTCGGTGTTGGGGACCCAGAGTTTGGAGGCCGCCTGGGTCAGTGCTGGGGAGGAGGCGACTGAGCGCCCGCAGTTCTCGCCGGGACGCCCCCTCCTCAGGGAAAGCCATCCACCCAGAGAGGTGCGGAGTGTCCGCGCGGGTCACCCTGTCCGGACGCCTAGAAACTCCATCCCCCGCGGCCCAGACCCAGGCCCTGGTCCCTCCCGGCGTCAGGCCAGACTGTGGGCGCCCGGCCCGGGCACTCTGCGACGGACTTCTATTCTATCTGCAGAGCCAGCTCAGCTGTGCCCTACAGGACGCCTGCCTAGATCGCCTCCCCGCTCTGCCCCGCGTTTGCCTGGCGCTGGAGCAGAGGACGGAGTTGTTCAGGACAGTGAACCCCGGGGCATGGAGGAGGTTGGGGCAGCGCAGACCTCTTCCTCGGCCTTGGAATCAGGAAGGCTTCCTGGAGGAGTCCTACCTGGGCCGGGAAGAGCTGCGACGGAAAGCCCCTCTGGGCATGAGAAGTAAGAAGGGGCTGGGGGCGGCAGGACCAGGTGAGGCCGGCCATGAACGGGGTGGATGGGGTTGTCCTGACGGAGCCCCGAGGGGCCCAGGGAAGAGGGACAGGGAATGGACTGAATTTTTTCCGGCGTTGGAAGTGGGCGCCAGGGACACGAGCCTGCCTGGTGTTAAGGGCGGGGTAAGGGCTCAGTGCTCCCTCGGGGACCGGGAAACTGAGGCAGGCTGCCCAGCCCCGCAGACTCCCACACGCACACTTGCTGCTCCCCGCAGGGTCTGGGGACCGCGCCCATTGCGCAGACGGAAAAGCCACGAGGGCAGGAGCCTCTGGAGGCTGAGGCTGGCGGAGGCTCCCGGACCCCCTTCCTCTCCCGGACCCCCTCTTCTCCCGGACCCCTCCTCTCCAGGACCGCCTTTTCTTCTGGACTCCCTCCTCTCCCGGACCTCCTCTTCTCTCGGACAGCCTCCTCTCCCGTATCCCCTCCTCTCCCGGACCCCCTCTTCTCCCGGACCCCCTCCTCTCCAGGACCTCTCTTCTCCTGGACCCCCTCCTCTCCCGGACCTCCTCTTCTCCCGGACCCCTCCTCTCCCGGACCTCCTCTTTTCCCGGACCCCCTCCTCTCCCGGACCCCCTCCTCTCCCGGACCCCTCCTCTCCCGGACCCCCTCTTTTCCCGGACCCCCTCCTCTCCCGGACCCCCTCCTCTTCCGGACCCCTCCTCTCCCGGACCCCCTCTTTTCCCGGACCCCCTCCTCTCCCGGACCCCTCCTCTCCCGCACCCCCTCTTCTCCCGCACCCCCTCCACTCCCGGACCCCCTCCTCTCCCGGACCCCCTCCTCTCCCGGACTCCCTCTTCTCCTGGACCCCCCTCCTCTCCCGCACCGCCGATGCACTCGCCGCGCGCGCCCGGATGCGCACGATGAGGGAAGCCAGGCCGAGTTTCACGCCCCCCACCCAAGCCCTCACTGCCCACCCCTCGGAAGATCTTCACCCTCCAGACCTGGAAGGACCCCGGCCCTTGGTCCTGACAGACCCGCTGCCGTCCTGGCCCCCTCGGTGTGACCCCAGCTCACCGCAGAGTTGCAGCCACAGCAGGACCCGGCCCAGGGCGCCCATCTCGCCTCTGCTCCCTGCCCGACCAGGAGACTTTGCCCCACTGGGCCCGCGTGACCAGGCAGGTCGGGTGGGGGCACAGGGGTCCGTTACACATTTACCTCCAGACCCGCCCAGGGCCGACTCTTCAGGCGCCTGGGAGGCACCTTCTCAGCATCTCCTTACCCGCCCCTGCAGGGCCTGAACACCTCAGGTTCCCAGGAAGAAGAGCAAGGAAGAAGCGCTTGTGGGGACTGACCTACCCTGTAAAACGAGTGTCTTGCCGGGAGGGGCCGACTTTTGAATTCACCCCTTTCTCTGTCCTGGGTGCTGCTGGGGCTCAGCCTAGTCTGACCCCCATTGGGACCGGACGCCCGCTTCTCCACGCAGTGCCCTCCTCCCATGGACTGTGGGTGGTGGTTGGACCATAGAAGGAAGATACTGGATGGAACGTGCTGTGTGGATGGTACACCAGGGTGGACTGTGGATGCCGGTGGAGAATGATGCATGGTGATTTGGGGACAGCTGATTGACAGTAGCATTGACGGTGGATGAACGGTGCGTGGTGTAGGTGAATGGTGAACGGTTGACGGGGGGATGGGTGATGGACGGATGGATGAGGATGGTGAGTGTAAGATGAATGGATGATAAGCAGGGAATGGTGGATGGAGAATGACTGCTGCATAAATGGATACATGGCTGCTGGTAGATCATAAAGAGCGGGTGTTGGCGGGGCGCGGTGAGTCACACCCGTAATCCCAGCAGTTTGGAAAGCTGAGGTGGGTGGATCACCTGAGGTCAGGAGTTCAAGACCAGCCTGACCAACATGGAGAAACCCCCCTCTCTACTAAAAATACAAAATTAGCCGGGCGTGGTGGCACATGCCTGTAATCCCAGCTACTCGGGAGGTTGAGGCAGGAGAATCAGTTGAATCTGGAAGGTGGAGAATGTGGTGAGCTGAGATCGTGCCACTGCACTTCAGCCTGGGCAACAAGAGTGAAACTCTGTCTCAAAAAAAAAAAAAAAAAAAAAAGAGTGAGTGTTAAATGGTGGATGTTTGGTGAGTGATGAATGCTGAATGGATGGTGGATGGTGAACAGGTAGATGGTAGATGGATAGATGGTGGATGATGTTTGCATAAATGGTGACTTGTAGATGGATAAATGGTGGATAGTGGACAATGTGTGGATGATGGATGGTAAATTGATGGGTAATGGATGGTAAATAGATAAATGATAAATGGTGGATGGTGGTTGGTGGATAACAGATAGTAGACAAGTGAACAGTGATGAGTAGATGGTGAATATTGAATGGATAGTGGTAGATGGTAGACGGTGGATGGTGGGTGGATGGAAGGATGGATGGTGAATGGTGGATGGTAGATGGTGAATGGTGGATGTGAATATTGATGGATGGGTGGTGGATGAATGGATGGATGAATGATGGATGGTGGATTGTGGATAAGTGGATGGTGGATGGTAGATAGTGGATGAGGGATGATAGATAAATGGTGGATAGTGAATGAGTGGATGGCAAATGGGTGAATAAATGGACATGGATGGATGAATAGATGGTGGATGGTGGATGAGCATATACTGGATGTTGAATGGATGGATGGATGGATGTGTGGATGGATGAATGGTGGATGATGGATGTCAGGTTGTGGATAAGCGGATGGTGGATGGATAGGTGGTGGATGGTAGATAGTGGATGAGGGATGATAGATGAATGGTGGCTGGGGAATGAGTGGGTGGTGAGCGGGTGAATGGACATATAGATGGGTGGATGGATGAATGGTGGATGGTGGCTAAGTGAATGACGGGTGGATGGAGGATGGTGGATGTGTGAATGGGTGGATGGATGAATGGATGGTAGATGAGTGAACTCTGGATGATGGATGAGTGGATGGTGGGTGTGTGGATGGATAGATCAATGGGTGATGGGTGGATGGATGGATAGATGGATGCTGGATGAATGGATGGTGGATGAGTGGATAATGGATGGATAAATGGGTAGATGGGTGGATAGATGGATGTTGGATGATGGATGGTAGATAAACAGAAGGTAATGGTGTATGGTAAATGGCAGATGGGTGGTGCATTATGAATGGTGGATGATGGGTGGTGGATTGAGAGAAGATAGTATTTTGTAGACGGCTGGTTGATGATCAATAGACAAATCATGGATGGTAGATGAAAGTAGATAGCCGACTGGGTGTGGTGGCTCACACCTGTAATCCCAGCACTTTGGGAGGCCAAAGAGAGAGAATCACTTGAAGTCAGGAGTTCAAGACCAGCATGGGCAACATGGTGAAACTGTCTCTACTAAAAATACAAAAATTACCCGGGTATAGTGGTACATGCCTGTAATCTCAACTACTCAGGAGGCTGAGGCAGAACCGCTTCAACCCGGGAGGCGGAGGTTGCAGTGAGCTGAGATTGTGCCACTGCACTCCAGCCTGGCCCCTGGCGACAGAGCAAAACTCGATTTAAAAAAAATAAAAGTGGATCGTTAATTGTGGATGGTGGATGGGTAAGTGTATGAAGGGTAGATCACAGATGGTGAATTAGTTATTGGTGGATAGATGGACAGAAGAGTGATTGTGAAAGGATGGTTGATGGATGGTCGAGGGTAGCTGAATAAAGGAGAATGGTGGAAAGGGTGGATGGTGGCAAAATGAGTCATGGTTGTGTAAGTGGATGGTTGATGGGTGAAAGAGAAACCGTAGCTGTTGAGAGGATGTACATGTATGGACAGTTTGTTGCAGTGGATGGTGGGTGAGAAGCTGGGGATTTGGGATGGTGAATGGATGGAGATGGATGGTGGACAAGACCAAATGGTAGAGTGATGGACTGATGGTGGGTGAATAATGGCGAATGGGTTTGAGATGACATGTGAATGGACAGTAGGTAGACAGTAGGTAGCTGAATGAGAGCACAGGAGTTCTTGGATATAAATAACTGGGTGGATGAACAGAGCATGGTGGATGGATTGTGCATGACTATGGGCAAGATGATGATGATTGATAGGGGTTGGAAGGATGGGTCTGCAGTGGGTGCTTGGATCTCTGCAGCATGCACGTTGGAATGGCTGGGTGGTGAGTAAGTGGAGGATGGATTTGTGGGTGGTGGGAAGCAGAGAGGTAGCTGGATGAATAGCAGATAGATTGTGCATGATGTTTGTGGATGATTTCATGATTGGGTGATGGGTTTCTGAGATGGAGGTGAATTGATCATTAGGGGATGACTGGTGGGGAGATGGATGCTGTGCCTTGGGGACTGGGAGACACTGGCTGTGGCCGATGGAAGGGGAGGATGGTGGATGGTACATTGGGTTCCAGTGGCAGGATGGTAGATGACAGAAGGGAAGGGAGAGCAGAGCAGGGCGTGTAGACAGTGGACTGCGGGTGAAAGGGAAGCTACTCAGTCTTAGAGACTTCTGGGGCCTTCCACTCTCCGGGCCATCCTGCTGCTTCCTGCATCCCGACCCTCACCCGCAGACCCTGCCAGGAGCACCCTTTGCTTGGCCTGGTATTTGCTTCTTTCTTGAATAATGTGCAGCAGCCAGGAGGAAGAAGCCGCCGCTGGGGGGAGCTCTGCCTCCTTTGGCGTCCCGGGTGGGTAACTCACCTGGATGTCTCTAATGCCACCAGAGTTGCCCCTTCCCCTGGAGGGACCACCTCGAGCAAGGCCCCCATGCTCAGTGGCTCTGTGGTGCCCGCCCAGCCTAGGCTGGGAGGCTGGTCCTCATGGTCCTGGAGTTTGGCCGGCCCCTTGCTGGACTCACAACTCCTCAACCAGGAACAAACAGGAGATCTGGGGGTCACATCTGTTTTACCCCTTGTTTCTCAGTGGGAAGGAGGCAGTTTGATCGAACTGCGTTGGGTTTCACCCCTGAGTGTCTGGCTCTGCCTCCACACCCCTGCCCCCTCCATCAATGCAGCCAGACAGGTGAGGCTCAGCAAACTCCACCCCTGTGGCTCAGGGCCACAGCCAAGCCTGAAAGGGCCCAGAGGCTGGGGCTCCTTATCCTGATGCCAGAAGCGGACTGCAGTAAGGGCAGGGCCTCAGGTGAGTCCAGAGGGCTGGATGGCCGGGACTTGGGGCAGCAGTGAAGCCTCTTTGAGCACTGCTGTTGCACCTGGGCAGACCATTCCTACACTGTGCTGTAGAGAGAGGGGTGTGAAGTCACCTGGCTTCCTGGTCAGGGGAAGCTTCCTCAAAGAGGTGGCATTAAAACGAGATGGGAAGGATGAGAGCACAGCTATAGCCAGTGTGGAGGCTGAACTGAAGGTGGCAAAAGGAGAGAGGCTGGGGCTGGCTGGGTGGGTATTGGGCTCCATCTCTCCTGCCCTGAGTGGCAGCTGGAGGCGGGTCCAGCGTGAGCTCACACAAGGCAGCAGACAGGCACCAGGCGCTGGACAGATCAGGGGCACCAGAACCACTCACGTGCAACGCTGAGGAATGGCTGGGACCACACTGCAGGTGCCGTGTGTGCACAGAAGGCCCGTGACCACATGCACAGGTGCCCCAGGCACATGTTGGGACATGCACTTGCAAATGGCTTAGAACCTCAGCATAGAGTCAGAGACATGCAAAGCTCCAAAGAGTTTCCTCCAGTAACCAGAATCTTTCACGGCCTAACTGCTTCAGGCAAGGCTGCATCCAGGGGCTTGGTGGCTACTTCTAGAGGCTGTCTGTCTCTTGGACCCCTGTCTGTCTCTGTTGTGGCTGGAGGCCCTCTGTATGCACAGCCTTCTCCGCATGGCAGGGAAGGTGTCCTGGGAGAGTGAGACCCACTGGCTCCCTCACTAGACCATGGCAGTAGGGTCTCAGGTTTCTGATTGATTGCTGTCTCCGACTCTGCACCAATTACTGTAGCCCAAGGTTGTTGTGCTCTTATTGGCCACCCTGACTCACAGCCTCCCCTGGGGTGTGGGGGCAGCAGGAGTGACAGGCCTGCCTCCTGCACGTGGCAGGGCCAGGGAAAAGGTGGGGTGGGCCTGGGACATCAGCAGGACAGAGAAGGAGCCCACAAGGGCCTTGAGACAGGAAGAGGAAGGAGGCTTTGAGGAAGCCAAGAAGACAGAGTATAGTGGCTATGCCCGTGGTCCCGGGGCCCCAGAGGCTGAGGCGGGAGGGTTGCTTGAGCCAGAGGTTGAAGCTGCAGTGAACTGGGACCACTCCAGCCTGGACAACAGAGCAAGGCCTCATGTTTTGTTTTGTTTTGTTTTTGTTTTTGTTTTTTTTTGAGCCGGAGTTTCGCTCTTGTTACCCAGGCTGGAGTGCAATGGCGCGATCTCGGCTCACCGCAACCTCCGCCTCCTGGGTTCAGGCAATTCTCCTGTCTCAGCTTCCTGAGTAGCTGGGGTTACAGGCACGCACCACCATGCCCAGCTAATTTTTTGTATTTTTAGTAGAGACGGGGTTTCACTATGTTGACCAGGATGGTCTCGATCTCTTGACCTCGTGATCCACCCGCCTCGGCCTCCCAAAGTGCTGGGATTACAGGCTTGAGCCACCGTGCCCGGTCTGTTTTGTTTTTTAAGAAAGGCGGCCAGGCACAGGCTCACACCTGTAATCCCTGCACTTTGGGAGGCCGAGGCAGGCGGATTACCTGAGGTCAGGAGTTCGATACCAGCTTGGCCAACATAGTGAAACCCTGTCTCTACTAAAAATACAAAAATTTGTTGGGCGTGGTGGTGGGTGTCTGTAATCCCAGCTACTTGGGAGACTGAGGCAGAATTGTTTGAACCCAAGAGGCGAAGGTTGTAGTGAGCCTAGCTTGCGCCACAGCACTCCTGCCTGGGTGGCACACTGAAATCTGTCTCAAAAAAAAAAAAACAAAAAACGAAGGCAAGAGGCAAGAGGGGAGGGAGGAGCGTGCAAGCCAGGCTGGGGGCTTTGCTAAGAGCAGCTGTTGCTGGGGGTGAGTTGGGTACAATTTAGAGGGGAGCCCAGGAGGGTGTGGGCCAGGGGTCTCCACCTAGCTTGGATGGGGCTGGGCCTGCTGCCTGTCAGCTGGGGTGGGGGACAGGCAGGCCCCCTGGTGGCATCCAGCAGTGGTCGGACCAGCCCTGAGCCCTGTTCAGGAAGCAAATGCTGTGTGAGGCTACGCAGTTCACTTCACCTCCATTCCATCCGCCACTTGCAGAGCGAGGGTGACAGTGCCTGTCTCACAGGGCAGGGCCCAGGGGCCAGTGCGCTTTAGGCTGCCGCCTGGCCTGTGTGGGGAGGGGAGGGGGCAGGAGCACCAGGAGGCGACGGCTTAGCCCCAGAAGCTCTGTGGGTTGCTCCTCCATCCATGGACAGTGGGAAGAGGAGGACATCAGGGTGTGGGGAGCTGAGGGTCTCGGGAGCACCAGCTAGGAAGCTGCCCCTGAGCGTCTTGCCTCAACCTCACCCCAGATGGGGGCTCTGCAAGACCTGGACCAGGCACCAGCCACTGTCCCACCCCCGCCTCCACTCCTTCTTCCACACGGAAGGTGAATCTGCCCCGCCCCTCTGCTGTGTGGAGGGGAAGGTTGTCAGGTGTTTTTGGGCCACCCCGCTGGAGGTCAGGGTCACTAACTTGGTCCTCGAAACTCTTACTGTCCCTCCTTGGGCATGGTCCCCGAAAGGCTGGCCGGATCAGGACATGAGCGGATGTGACCAGGCTGTGTATGCAGAGCCCGGGCATGGCAGGCAGAGAGTAGTCACCTGGCATGAGGTGACATCACAGCAACATCCCAGTGGGAGCGGTGCCGTGCAGGCCGCCCGAGATGCAGCCTGGCCCACGGGACCGGAGGGATGGCTGGGACCGCACTGCAGGTGGCACCTGCGCACAGAAGGCCTGTAACCATATGCACAGGTGCCCCCAGCCCCTGGGCACACAGGGGGACACCCACTTACAAATGGCTCAGAACCTCAGGGAGTCGGAGAACTGCAGACCCCCAAGTGCCACAGGGGCCAGGGAGGTGGGGTGGAGCCAAGGCCTTAGCTGCCAGTGATCCCCCAACCCCTCGAGTGCCTCTCAGTAACAGGAGTCCTCAGAGCTGAATGGCTGCAAGCCAGGGTGCAGGGCCCGGCCGGGGAGGGCACAGCCACTCACCCCAAGGTCCAAGGTCCCCTGCAGGGTGTCTCCCATGGAGTGCTTTCCTTGCGGCCCCTGAGGCGGACACCAGTATCATCTCCCTCTGACATGAAGCAGAGGTGCTGGGTACGCGCTCACGTGAGCTTCATCCCCCTCTCCTAGACCCCTCCCAGCAGGTGCCAGTCCTCTTCCTGCCCTGTCCCCAGATCTGGGCTCCTTTGGCTCCCTAGAGTCTGGGCAGGGGGTTCTGAGCTCTGCCCTTCGAGGCTGACCCTGGGGCCGGGGGTCCCTGGGGACAGAGCCCACTCGACGCTTCGGTCTGCGTGGAGGAAGTGGGTTGGGACAGCTACACGGGTGCTTTCCCTCCACCTTTAACTTCTAATCAAGTCACTCCGGCACAGGGCCCTGTCCCCCAAGCAGCACTGAGGCATTTAAAGGACATAGACCCCAGGCCTGGCCCCCAGCCTCCAAGTGGCCTGTGGCTGTAGGGTCAAGGCAGAGGCTTTAAGGATGACCTTGAAAATAATTTTTTTTTTTTTTAAATTAAAAGCAGAGGCAGCGCGGACACCTCTCCTGCACAGCCCTTTCGTTCTTGTCTTTGAAGAAGAAGTTGCTGATTGTGCAATTGCTCATTTTCAGAAAACTGAAAACACTCTGGACTTCAACTCAGAATGAGATTTCTAGGCTTCTTCCCACGTGTGGCCCCGCTGGTGTCCCGCAGGGCTTGTGGTGCCGTCTCCCGAAGGGCCGTGGGGCAGTGTGGGCTGGGTGTGCTGCCCGTTCCAGCCCAAGAGCCAAGCCCCGGCCTCCCCAGGCCTCACTTTCCTTATGGAAACTCGAGATGACCAGCCTCTCACCAAGTACCACTGCGCTTTCAGTCCAGACTCTTCCCTGGCTCGGGTGCTGGGCTGGTCTCTGGGTGTAGGGGCTGCTGCGGTGCCGGAGCTGGGGCCGCCGAGGAGCTGCTGCCCCAGGGCTGTGCACTGCTCCCACTCCAGCTTCACTCATCTGGGCCCGAACAGAGTGGCCTCCTGAGCTGAGGGGAGGCAGGCGAGGGCCACAGCTGCCTCCTGCCCTAGCCTGGACCATGACACCGCAGGTTCCCAACTCCCTGCAAGACCTGGGCTGCCCTCCAGCAGGACAGAGCCAGGTGATGGGCTGGTGTGCACCCGAGGCCTGGATTCAGTCCCTCCATCCCCTTGGAGGTCTGGACATCAGGCTGGAGGCAGGGAGTCCCTGTCCAACGCCCTGGGGGAGCAGCTCAGAGGCCCCCACTCCCCTCTGCCCCCAGCTGTTCCTTGCCGCATGATCTGATGCTGGCTCTGCAGCTGTCCCCTTCAGCGCCCTCAGCCCAGGCCAGTCCAGCGGGTCTTGGGGTTTGCTGCACGTCTCTCCTGTGGGACTCCTAGAAGGGTGCAAAAATCCAGGCCAGCCGTGGTGGCTCAGGCCTGTAATCCCAGCAATTCGGGAGGCCAAGGTGAGCGCAAGAGTTCGAGACCAGCCTGGGCAATATGGCAAAACCCCATCTCCACTAAAAATACAAAAACTAGCCCACTACGGTGGCACGCACCTGTGGCCAGGGGACTAAGGTGGGAGGATCACTTAAGCCTGAGAGGCTGAAGCTGCAGTGAGCTGAGATCATACCACTGCACTCCAGCCTGGGTGACAGAGAGATCGTATCTCAAAAACAAAAACAAAAAACCCAGTTTCTGCAATCCCACAGGCCGCCCCCTCCAGTTGACACCCCCCAACCTGTCCTGTCGGCACATCGTGCTGGCTGTCCTGGCCGTCCCGGCCCCCCACCTCCCCATCTCACACTTGTGGTCTGTGGCGATACCTGCACGTGGCCTGGTCTCACTAGGTGTCCTGGTATCCTTAAGGCTGGGCAGGCCCCTGGGCTTGAGCGCCCACGGAGATGGATGAGCAGGCCCCCACCACAGGGGTGTGAGGACTTGGGGCCACCCCCCCAGATAGGACTAGGTGAGGCTGTCCTGGGGCAGCTCCCGGGAGCCAAGGTGACACAGGCTCCGCGCGGTGTGTGGGGTGGAGGCTGCCAGTCCCAGGAGGCCTCCCATACCCCATTACTGCCACCAGCCAGGGCACAGCAGGGCTGGTGCTAGCTGGCAAGGGACCCTTGGGCGAGACTTGAGACCCTGAGGACCCTGGGGGTTGGTCCTGGGCCCACTCCTTCCTGCTCAGTGGGCCACACATGGGGGCCGATGGCATCTGTTCTGGATGTGGCCACCGGCAGTGTCTTGAAGGATGAGGAGGGGCCGAGGGCACTGGGGTGGCTGCAGGGGTCCCTTGGAGGGGCAGGACAGTGGGGGCAGGCTGAGCGGTTCTCCCCACCTGATAATTCTGGGGGAGCTCGAGGGAGGGGCAGGGCTTTTTGCTACCAGGCCTTACCCAAATACCTTCCCGGAGAAATGGAAGGCAGGCCACGGTGGCGGCGGCGGCCCCAAAGCCCCTAACTCTGCCACAAGCAGCTGCTGGAAGGACACTGCCCAAACCCCACAGCCACCTACACGTGAGTATTGCTGTCACCCCTTATTAGCCACCTTGTTTCAGAGTGGAAGGAGGTGCTGTCCTTCCAGTGCACAGAGGAGGAAGCTGAGGCTCGACGGCTCCGAAGTTCCTCGAAGTGGTGGAGCTGAGGCCAGCCCACGTCTGTGGGACAGAGTGCGCTTTCCACCATGCCAGACGCCGGGCAGGTCAGAGCTCTGCCTTATCTGCTCTGGACAAAGCCACAGATTTGTGAGCCTGGCCCCAGGAACTCCCCTCAGGTCAGAGGCTGCAGTCAAAACTGAAAGCAACTTGAGGACCCAGTGGAAACAGGGAGGGCAGGCCCCTTGCTGAGAATTACACACAGTTTCAAAATGGTGACAGAGGCAGCAACCAGGCGGCCGTCCCAGGCCCAGCCACTGAGAGGACAGCCCCAGAGGGTCTGGCAGGAGGGAGGCCCACTCACGCGGGGCCCAGCCTGTGAGAGACAGTGCGATCAGAAACTGAGACTCCGTAATCAGGTTTATTTTCCTCTAATAAGACAGTTTAGCATTTCCGAGTTTCGCATTCTACAGTCTTACAAACTTTAGTTATTAGCATCAGAAACACAAAAACATTGCAAGACCTCAAAACACAAATAAATACCAAATAAAACCACACATAATATACAGTAAACAAAAATATAAAACAGTAATGCTATCAGAAAGTCAGGCATGTTGCTAGCTCACAGTAACAACATGATTATTGCTGGGGCAATAACTGACGGTCTTGTTGTTTTTTCTTAGAAGAGCAGAAAAACGGGACCCGAATCACTGGTCGCGATCACTTGGACTGCCAAGGTGTGTCCTCACGTAAGCGCTTACTACAGACGCGAGTGTTAAAACAGGCAGATTAAAAATACAGGGTCGAATGTGAGATTGGCCTTCTTTGGTCTTTGTTTTTAGGTGATAGGGCTGGGAAGAGCCGCCCCTGCCCTCCACACTTCACACCTCCTCCTACAGGCATTTCTTATAGAAACCACTGGAGACAATGCCGGGTTGTGTGTTTTCCAATTAAGTCATGTAATTTGCTGTGGAAGGGTGTCTTACTTGTCTGAGGGGACTAAGTTGTAAAAACCAATCATCACCTAATAACAGGAGTGGTACAGCGATCCTGGACTTCCAGCCTCTTTTTCACGGTGAGTTCACGAGACAGACTAGACACAGTGCAGCAGGAGAAATGAAATGCGGGCTCTGCTCGGCCCCCAGCACCTCCTCACCTGCATACCAGCCGGCCATGCGGCGACCGAGGCTCCTCACGTCTGCCCTGCAGCCCCGAGTGGGGCACGCCCGGGTTGGGTGGAAACCATCTTTGCAACAAGCTCCCGGCCCCACCTGCCGGCCCGGCGTCCTGATCCCACCAAGCCTGTGACCATCAGCACCAGCCGGGGCGAGGCAGCCATCGTGACCAGGTCGCTGGCTGACACTGACCTTGCCTGGCCTGGGCCACTGTGGGCACTTTCTACTTGGGAGAAAACAGAGCGGCTGAGATTTGCAAATGGAAAACAGAACATGGTCATGGCTGAGAAGTAGATTTGGGTGAGAGACCCTCATTCATCTCACAGACACAAAAGCGAAGGGGCTCCCAAGCTCTCCTAGCTCTCCTTCTGCAGTCTAATAAGATCTGGACTAAAATTTAAAAACACGATTTTACAGCTCTGCCGGAGCCTTTTTGGTGCACAAATGACCCCCAGTGGAGGGATGAGTCTGGAGGGGCTGGGGATCGAGGGAGGGGCCCACAGGGGAGGCTGTGCCTGCCCAACCCTGCGACACCCATGGAGACAGCAGACTGCCCCCCTGCCAGGGCTGGGCACAGGGGCTCTCCTCGTGCCAGTCCTCCCTGTGCAGAGGAGAAAGGTGTCAGCCCAGCACTCCCTGGCCTTCCCATGGGCTGACAAGGAATGACCCCGCTTGGGACAGAGTGGTTAAGGACCTGTCCAGACCCCCCTTCCTTTGTCCTACATCACCTCTGGCTGGGACATGGATCCACCATGGTGACTACCACCAGCAGCCACTGAGCAAAAGGGGGACTGGAATGTGACACTGGCATGGCCGACATACATGGGACACATGGCCCCTGGCCCAGGGTGACTGAGGGCCTTGGTGCAGGCTCAGGTGGTCTAGGAGGCAGCAGGCTGGCCCGGGAGACTGTGCCTGGAACTGCCTCCTCACCGAGCTGGGCCACATGGGGTCAAATGGGGTCAAGGGGGAAGCCTCCTGCCACAGCCAGTGCAGCAGAGCCCTGGTGGGTGGCGGGCTGGCCAGGCCCTGGCCGAGGAAGTGGCCCGAGGCGCGGGAGCCCCAGCACGCCACACCACGGCTCCCCAGTGCCACAGGCCAAGAAGGGAATGAGGACAGGGCAGGGAAGGAGAAAGGAGAGAGAGGCAGGAGACACTGCCTGAGCAAAGGGCTCCCCATTCAACTAGCTGTTGTGGCATCAAAGGGACAGAGGTGCTGTCCATCGGCAGAGGCTGCTCTGGGAAGGAAGGGGTGACGGGCAGGGGCCGCAGCCTGGGCCACGAGGGCCCCTCTGCCCACCTGCACAGGGAACACACATCTGTGGGTCCAGGCCTTCCTCCGGGGCCCCGGCGAGGCTTACACTCAGCGGACAGCACCGCCTTCCTGCCTGATGGCTCCTAGAACTAACACAAATCCTGACCTGGCGACCTGGCACTGGAGCACGGCAAGCTGAAAATCCCGGCATACGTCGGAGCCACGCAGGCTCCCTCCAGCCCACTGGGGCTGCCATGTCTGGTCCCAAAGTCAGGGCCCCATAGGGTCCCCACGTGCACACCCCTCACGGAGATGCCCAACTCTGCTGGAAAGGCCCTACTCACAGCCTGGCCCCAATATCATTACAGACACACCCCAACTTCCAGCTCTGCAGGCTCCACTGGACTAGACCTAGAACCAGAAGGTCAGGCTTCCAGGCCTGGCTACAGCCTGCACATGGCTCAGAATGGTCACAGGCACCGGTGCCCTTCACGTAAGCCGGGCCCAGGCCAGCCACCCAGCATGTCCGGCAGCAGCATGAGCCACTATGTCCTGGAGAAACTGCTCGAGGCCGAGGCAAGGGGACAGGGGATGTTGTTTTGTTACAAAGGTGACGGGGAAGCACACCGGCTTACTTCATACACAAAGGACTCGGTTTCTGTAAAGTACTGAACAGTTCTGTCCCGCTGTGAGTTTGGTCACTTTTGGTAAAGCAGCAGCACCCCCAAGCACAGTGTGCGCACCCCCTTCACGCTCGCTGCCGGGGCCCTGTGACGCGGGGAAGGCTGTCCGCTGCCGAGGGGCCACCGGGCCTCAGCTGCAGGGAGACCATGGCCCCCAGCCGGCCCAGGCGGCGAGCGCCAAGCGAGGGTGTGCGGGAGCGGAGGGTGGAGACCGCGAGGCCTGCCCGCCGCCGGGAGTGCGGAGCACGTGAGAGGAAGACACACTCAGAAGAGAGACCCCAATACACCCAAACAAGAGGATGAAGTGTGTGACACGGGCCGCCCCATCCTCAAGGACGCCTGAGCTCGAGTTACGTCTGTGGTGGGGGCATCTGCCTGGGAAGGGCTATTGGCAACGTCCCAGCAACACACAGTGCTGCCTCTGGCGCCACGGTGGGACTTGAATCCAGAGGGGAGAAGACTGTTTTTACCACACCAAGATGTTGTGTATCCTACATCTAATACTGTACATTTTGTGGAGGGAGGGGGAAGTTGCAGGGATGTCCCTGGTGTTCATCCCTGGTCTCAGGAAAACCACCCGAGGCCAGGTAGGGACAGGCCCAGGGGACAGGCCTGAGGTGGGGACGCCTTTGAGACAACAGTTTCTGCAGCTTCTGCAGGAAGTCTCTCCTTTTCGAGCAGCAACACGTGACTCCCGTACAGGGCAGAACCAGGGACACTCATCCCCCCAAAGCAATCCCAGGAGAGCAGGGAAAGGAAAGGCAGATAAGAACAACAGAGCTTTGACCGCGAACAGGTGCGGCGGGCCCCTCACGGCAGCTCGGGGCACAGGGGTGCGACGGAGGGCACTTCCAGCAGGCACTGGGGCGAAGGCACACCCAGGACAGATGGCAGCACCAGAGACAGGTGGGCCACCAGGCACCCACCGAGCTGTCCCCGCGCGGCCACGGAGAGCCGAGGCAGGCAGTCTGGCGCACGCGGCCCAGCTGGCCAATCGTGGGCGCGGCTTGTGGGCGAGTGGCACAGGTGCGGCGGTTCGCACACATCGGTTTGCCTAAGAAGCACCCGTCGCGTGTAGCACCCATCAGTGGTAAGAGCACCATGAGGCGTGGTGCATAGCAAAGGGGTGCAGGGGCGGGCTCCAGGCTTCAATCACAGTTGGACAGAGAGACAGTAAACAGTGAGCTGAGAAAATGCCGTCCGGGCAGGCGCAGGCTGGGACAACGGGCCCCGTGGCCACCCTTCCCGCCGGGGTGGGGGTCAGGAGCGCCTGTCAGTCAGCCTGGGCAGGCCCCTGAGCAGCGGGCTCTGGAATGCTCAGAGGGTTCTGCTTCGGGCTGTGGGGCGCCCACGGCCCTGGTGGGGACACGGAGAGGCTCGGCTTCTGTTCCACACCTGCCTCCCTTGGGGTGGGGCCAGGCCGTACTTGGACCAGGCGGCTCGCTCGTGGGGCCTAGAGATTTGGAATCTGTGGTTATTAAGCAGCGGAGGCTCCAGAAGCCGACGGTGGAGGCCGGCCTCCCCTCAGCAGGTGCAGAGGTGTCTGAGGGCCCTTGTAGAGACAAAGATCTAGTGGTGGAGAGAAAAGTCTGGTTAAACTAGCACTTTCTAGAATTATGCTCAACGCAAACCCAGGGTGGAGAAGCAGCATGTCACATCTAAGGCACATGTACCGTACGCCACCAGCCCTACCCACAAGGTTGCCTTCGGAGGCCGCCGCCGGCAAGCAGCAAGATGGCGGGATGGAGACACGGGCCGCGGCCTCCCCCGGCAGCCACCTGCCCACCCCTGGCGTGGAGACCGAAGGCCGGTGCTGTCAGCAACAGAGAGCTCGTCCAAACACATGGGGCAGAAGCCAGACACCTACAGGGTTTTGTTTAGAACTCCAAAGTTCAACAGCTGCCCTATTTTAGGGTGAAAACAATCAGAAATCTGAAAATGATGCACAGCATCCATGAGCGAGGCTCCGTTCAGAATTGTGATGTCGTGTCATGGACGACGACAGGTATTGAAGGTTACATTTCTAACGAGAAATAACGACAGGTTGAATATTCTCTTTCCTATCACAAGTGATAACCAGTGTTTGATATTTTATATTTTCTTCCAAGAAATATCAGTCTATCAATGTTTTAAAATAAAATGTTTGCAGTAACAATTATTTGTAGAACTTTAAATTAAAAAATGATTCTGAATTTAGAGACTTTCAAAAAAAAAAAAAAAAAAAGACCTAGGTATACTTCAGGGTCTTCTGACAAACAAATTAGTAAAACAGAGACCAGATGAGGCCTTAAAAATAGACAATATACTGTATTTGAAACAAGATTGCACTCTTGAATTTTAGAAAGAAGGTATCAGAATTGCATTACTATTTCATAAATTCTCCTTTTACTTAACATGCTGACATGTCCAGCTATGCCCACGTGTGTGTGTGTGTGTGGTGTTCAAGTTTAAGGAAGAAAATCATGTTTCTTTTGTTTAGCATATATGTTTTCCACCTTAATTAACTAGATCTTTAAAAATGAAAATGAAAACCTTCTCTGACAGCAATATTTATCTCGTTGAAGGATAAATAATTCTTCAGAGTGAAGTGTGGCTAGTCTGTTAGAAAACGTGTCGGGTGTGCTCACGCGTGGCTCCTCCCGCCGGCGCGCGTCCGCCTTCTGCCGCTCCCTCCGTCCCACAAGGTCCTTTTCTGAGTGCGAGGACCTCGGTGAAGACAGACCGGTTCAAATCCCCCAGAGGAGTTGCCTTCTGCTAAATCCACCTCCCCAGCTACTCGTCAGGGATCGGGCAGATCCGAAGTATCCACTATGACTTTAATAAAAATTGTATCATCTTTAATATATGTCCCATTTTCTAGAACAGTTTGGGCCACAAAGACCGGGCAGCCAGAGGCGATATTCATCTCTCCGGTGGGCTTCTTGAAGCTGCTGCTGTTGGGGTCGGGCTTGAACGCGTCTCCCAGGTGACGCCGAGAGGACCCCTGATCCATCAACATGAGTGTCACTTTCTGCTTAAACGGCCAAGGAAGCAGGGCGTCATATTCTCCACGCATGATGACAAAAAACAGCGACAAGTGCGTCCCCTTTCCCATCCCGTCCCCATTCAGGTAGACCCTGGCGCACATCTTATAGCCAAAGTAGCCGGTGTAGAAAGGCTGGCTGTAGAGGGACAGTGTCTTCCCCATGACTGCCTCCTGCTTCCGCCGCTTGTAGTCGCGAATCTTCCAGATGAGCACGCCGTTGTAGCTGGCGGTCTCCAGGACCTGGAAGCGCAGGTCCATGTCAGCCAGGCGGATGTCGTGCACGCTCAGCATCTGGTCGTGCCGGCTCAGCTGGGACTCCAGCAGGCCTGCCACAGGCGAGGAGGGATTTGGTGAGTAAGATAGGTGAACGTCAGAAGGGTTAGAAAAGCAAAGCCACACCAGCACTTTTTATTTTATTTCATTTTTTTTTTGAGACAGAATCTTGCTCTATTGTCCAGGCTGGAGCCATCTTAGCTCACTGCAACCTCTGCCTCCTGGGTTCAAGCAATTCTCCTGCCTCAGCCTCCCCAGCAGCTGGGATTACAGGTGCCCACCACCACACCTGGCTAGTTTTTGTATTTTTCAGAGAGACAGGGTTTCACCATGTTGGCCAGGCTGGTCTCGAACTCCTGACCTCAGGTGATCTGCCCGCCTCAGTCTCTCAAAGTACTGCAATTACAGGCGTGAACCACCGTAGCTGGCCCATTTTTTAATTTTTAAAGAGGCAAGGTCTCGCTCTGTTGCCCAGGCTGGCATTAAAATCTTGAGCTCAAGCAATCCTCCCACCTCAGCCTCCTAAAGTCCTGGGACTACAGGCCACATCACCACGCCCAGTCACACCAGTGTCTGAATTAAGTAACAATATAAAAGTCACTGTGGCTACCGGGGGTGACACCAGCAAAGCTGTGTAGACAGATGCCCTGAGGCCACATCTATCTTACCTCCCAGGGAAGAGCCCAGGTCCCTGTCCCGCTTCTACCACAGCTCTCACGCCCACAGCCCTGTCTGGGTGGACACTTTACCAGGCACAGCCTGCTGGGAAGGTATGCCCCAGGCGGGTGACCTGCCCATGTGTCACAGGACACCTCACTGCAGGGTCCAAGACAGTGCACTCTCTCTCCAATGTGGTGTCCTGGGAAGCCCGCTGGTGGGAGCCCCGGGGGGCAGGAGACAGCCGTGTTATCCCCACCCCTCCCTCTGGCGTCAGCGCCCACAGGTGGCCTCTGCTCTCTCAGAGGCGAAGCTGCTGCTCCCTTCTCTCCTCCAACCTCATCCTCTGCCTGCTTAATGCAGCCCCACATGCGCCATGGTAATCTGTGCTCCTTTCTGCCATTAATCCTTTTCATGTAAATATTCACAACACTCTTTCAGGCCCCAAAGCCACAGGCCCACATCTACTTGTGGATCAGAACATGATGGCAGAGCGCAGTGGGGCTTCTGCCCCGCTCAGCCCTTAGGAGTGGGGAGGAGCGGGGTCTGAGGCATCCTGACTGGCAGGACCCCCAGCCGCTGGTCTCTCTGGGGAAGCTTCCCGTGGCTGCAGCTGCCCCGACTCTCTACCCCACGTTAGGCCTCACTCAGAGGGGACAAGCCTACGTGGGAAACGTTTCTGTCTTTGCTGGGGGACTCTCAGCAGGAAAGGCATTGCAGCTCTGAGTGTTTCCCGTAACTGGAAAAAACTGTCCTAAGGCACATGTACCTAACACAGCCTCATCCCACGGCCCGCCGCAGCTCTCGCCTGGGGGCCCAGCCCGGCCCCCGCCTCACCTGTGTTCCGAGCCACCTGCCCCGCGCTCTTGTCCACGCTCTCCAACTCGGTCACGCGGTTCTGGAGGGACTCCACGCTGCTCTTCATGCTGTCTGCTTCCTCCCAGTTCTGCCGGAAGGGCCGGATCTCCTTGTCCAGCTCCTTCAGTTTCTCCGCTTGGCTGTCTATCACTCGCTTCCAAACCAAAGGTGTCAAAAAGCAAAGCACAGTTAGGACTCGGAAGATGCTGCGCCGCCCCCTATCAAACACAGATGGGCCAGCAGCAGGACAGCCACAGAGGCCCCTGCACGAGGCCTGCCACCGTGCTCTGACTCCAGGAGGTGGGCTCTGCGTCAGCCCTCCTGGGCACTCCCCGTGAACAAGTGCCTGTGCCGGCAGGGAGCAGTGGAGGTGACGTGAAGCCAGATGGAAGAGGACCAGTCTGCTTTGTCAACAGAGAACCATCGGGAAACCTAAGTGACTGGGCAGAGGTCTCCGCTGCCTGGGGCAGGGCTGTGCTTCTGCCCCAGAATGACCCCAGGGTCCCAGAAGACTCCTAATCCTCAGACCCCTCCCACCTGATTGGTGGCAGGAAACGGCCCCAAGGTGGGTCCCTCAGGACCTGGGTGAAACTCAGTGTGCCAACGCCACAGAAGCAGGGGTCTTCCCCCACCGGCTCCACACTCAGGGGTCTTCCCTCACCAGCTCCACACTTACAATGCCAGTCCCAAGCGAGGGAGGCAGAAACGCAGAAACCCTGCCAGCAGCCAGGCCTGACTTTATGCCACTTCACTAAACTAATTCAGAAAGCCCTTTCCCCAAAGCACACAGGCTGCTCCTACTTGTCACTACCTGGAGAGGTGGGAGCTGTGCTCCGCCCTGGCGGCCTAGTCTGTGTTAAGGGGCTGGGGTGTCCACCTACCAGATGAAGCCAGGGACTTAAAGGGTTTTCACTTTGAAAAAGGATGTGCATTTTGAAATAGAGCTTGTGTGGCTGGAGTTGGATGCTCAGTGCAGCTGTGGAATGACTGAGCCGCCTTGCAAGCTGTGGGCAACACCGGGTGCTCAAGGGGTGGGTCCCAGGGGCCCCCTGAATTCACTTCTCCTTTTGGAAGTCTATTTTTAAACATCGAGGTTTCAGCACCTTTGCTGGCTGTTATTAACCACGAAGAGACAAACATGGCAGGTTTGGGTTACTTTTTGGGCATAAAGGCAGTGTTATTCTTCCTGTTCTTTCCAAGAAACCTGATGTTAGCTAACCTCTAAAAAGTAAGGATAATTTTGGCTGGGTGTGGTGGCTCACGCCTGTAATCCCAGCACCTTGGGAGGCTGAGGCGGATGGATCACAAGGTCAGGAGATTGACACCATCCTGCCCAACATGGTGAAACCCTGTCTCTACTAAAAATACAAAAAAATTAGCTGGGTGTAGTGGCGCAAGCCTGTAGTCCCAGCCACTCGGGACGCTGAGGTGGGAGAATTGCTTGAACCCAGGAGGTGGAGATTGCACTGAGCCGAGGCTGCACCACTGAACCACAGCCTGGGCAACAGTTCGAGACACCGTCTCAAAAAAAAAAAAAAGGAAGGATAATTTCTCTAAAGAATACCTCTTTCCATGTCACTGTCCCTTTATTTTAATCAATTACACATGGTCAGAAGGATATTTAACTAGCTCGCCAAGTCTACTTGCTGGGGGACAATACCCGTGACAACACTGAACATCCAAATTACCTGGCTCCTCTAGTGAGTGCTGGAAGTCTCTTGTACCTCTACCTTCCGATACCATGCACTGAACGGGCGTGTGTGATCGGGGGAGGCAGGGGAAAGTTAATGAAAACCTGATCCACAGAGGTCTGAGAGATGCCCTTCGTAACTTAGCAAATCCCGAAATGAAGCATGAGTCACAGACAGGGTGGCCCAGGACATGCGGCGCCTCACGGTGAGCTTCAGGCCCTTGAGGTTAAGAGTGGGATGGCACTGAGCCACTCCTCCCCAGGATGGTACCACACAGGGCCACGCAAGGGCGCGCCTGACCTCGAGCACAGAACGGGGAGTCTCCAGCGAGGACTCCCCAGCACAGCAGGGGCCCTGAGTCGAAAACACGCAACACAGGTGCACTGCATGCCCAGACCAAGCACAACTAAACAGAAGGCGTTACCACGAGCAGCCAGGGAACACAGGCTATTTTTACAACAGGCCCTTCATCTGTATCAATGGCACCGTTTCAAAGCAGAATGCAGAGCCAACATCAAGGGTTCTCTAAAACACAGTAAACGTGATTTCATCCTTGAAGAGCGGTCTATACTCAGCCACTGCAGTTTCTATAAAAATAAATTCTACAGAAAAATGACTCCAACACAGAGCTGAAGAGCGCAGACAGTACTCCACGTCAACCATCCAGATGGGAAGGTTTGCCTCAGGGAGCGTCAGCATGTGAGCCTCACGCAGCTGTGTGCCAGGGCTGCACCCACATCAAATGCTGCGATGACCCACGCTCAGGACCCTGGGATCCTGGCACACAAGCCTGGCACTGTGAGAAGCCCACCAGTGCCGGCAGCCTGGGTGAGGGCCGCGTGCACGGATGTCCCTGCCTTCTGTCCTAGCACGTGTTGCTCGCGTGTGCCCTGCGGACCCCCTGACTGCAAGAACCACCAGCTCATCTAGTCCCCTGACACCAGAAGCCTGGGTCACGATCGCACTTAGGCTGTCTTCTTTTTGACAGAGCTGCACTCTGTTGCCCAGGCTGGAGTGCAGTGGTGCAATCTTGGCTCACTGCAACCTCCACCTTCCAGGTTTAAGCGATTCTCCTGCCTCAGCCTCCCAAGTAGCTGGGATTATAGGTGCCTGCCACCACACCTGGCTAATTTTTGTATTTTTAGTAGAGATGGGGTTTCACCATCTTGGTCTGTGTGGTCTCGAATGCCTGACCTTGTGATCCGCCCACTTTGGCCTCCCAGAATGCTGGGATGATGGGTGTGAGCCACTGTGTCTGGCCTAGGCTCTCTTCTTAATAAGGAAAAACAGGATCCTTAAGAAGGAAAATATTAAGAACTCATCCTTCCTGGGCATGCAAAAGCAAACACTCTTCAATTCCACTCCTTGGCCCCCTGGCCTGCACCCCGACCACACCCAGGCCACCGGGCCCTCTGTACTCCGACACCCACCATCACCGGGACTTTAGGGCCTACCGGACAATCAGTCAAGGAAGAAGAAGACCCAAGTGACATGTGCCCTCATCACCTAGGTGATCCATAAATATAGCTGAGGAATGCCTGGGGCTGGCCAGGAAAGAAAGCAGGAGAACAAGGGTTCAGAGTCACAGACATCTGAGCAGGAGGATGGAGCCTCTCAAGGAGCAGTGAGCCAGTCCATTTTAGCACGGGGAGTGGGGCAAAGCTGGGAAAGGTGACTGGTGGCCAGTCACAGAGGTTTTCAGGGCTGCAGTAAAGATTTTTCGATAAGCTCCTCCTGGGTCAACCTGAAGGGCTCTGAGGATGAAAGAGTGGGGCGCACAGCTGGGCGGGGCTGCCGTTCAAGAGGGTGAGTGGGGCCTGCAGCAGCAGAGGGATGGCTCCCACATGGCCAGCGCCTCCAGGCATCTGACGGCTTTCAGTCAGTGTCTTCTGAGAATGGACAGTGCAGGATCCTCCTGGCCAAAGACTACCCCACAGTGGTTCCAAAGGTAAACTGAATTTTCCCTTTCAAAAAAACCACACGTTTGGAAGGGGTCACACTAAGAGGAGTTTTACACCTTTCAGGCAGGGCCCTGTCCCTGCAAGCGAGGAAATCAGGCCCAGTCTCTTCCCCAAACACAAACTGCTCTCTGTCGCACCCCAGCCTCCTGTTGGGAAGAGGCCAGCGCTGCCATCACCACCTACTCGCCTACTCGTCCCGGGCCAGGGGACACTGACTGCTGCTGTTACCCCTCCATCCTCTCTTCTCTGGGCTTGGCAACTTGGTTTCCCCCTTTCTTTCTGATTTATGCTTCACCAGTTTGTTCAATCACAAAAGCGTCAAAGGAGAAATCACCGTCGAGTGATGAAACTCAACTAAAAAAGAAAATAAATGAGAATGGCTCTGACTGGAAGGGGGAGACTGAAGGGGTGAACACAGAGGAAATCTCTGAGTGGGGTGGCACATCTAGACATCACTGCACCGACTCTAGCTTTTTGTCACAAATGAATGCAGTACTTGTTCATTCTTCCTTCTGTTGTGGACATTTTAGGAGGTGATTTCCCCGGCCTTTCCAGTGTCTCTGAGCCCCAAGCTAAACACAGCAGGGATCCTGTGAACAGCCAGAGCTGCTTGCCAGGCAGCGCAGGTGTGGGCGGGCCACAGGGTGGCCAGGGCCCTGCAGCAGCGGGCTGACCAGTTGCCTTGGCCAGTCTGATGACCGACACACTGGTGGGCCCTCAGCAAAACGCCAGGGGCTTCCAGCGGGAGGCTTGGTGTTTTAAGAAACATTGTACGTTTTTTGGCTTGGTTTCATGCTAATGACTTGTGCCTTTTCTAATCCCATCTAAAGTTCTGTTGTGTTTTCTCCTTTTCTCTCTGGGTAAGTATAATACAAATGAAATTAATTTAATAAATTCCTGGGCAATTCAAGTCATTATGACTCATCTCCAATGTCAAAAATTGGAGAAACGGCATTCTCAAAGATGCCATAATTCTGCACTATTAGAAGTATTTTCTGTTCCAAATAATCTAGGGACACGCCGTCAGTACAGGCACTTCAGTGACATGAGTGATTCTTCCACGGGTGTGTGACACACATGGGAATTACTATCACAAAAGGACATGAGTGAATGTGTAGACGGCATCTAAAACAATAATCTATTAACAAGTACCCCACAGACAGCTGTGATGACAGAAGACAGGACGAGCAACATTTCATCAGGTCCAGGTACCTAATCACCTCTATTGAGGGTGGCAAGGGTTAACTGGTTTGTTCTTCAGCAGGTGTGTGTGGATTTCCGAGATGAAACCCACCGGGGTGAGCGCGTGTCACTGGAGAGCTCACAGCAGAGCGGGGCTGCACAGCGCCTCGCTGCAGGAAGTGAGACTGCGCACAGCAACTACTCATGGACAGTAGGAAATCTTAAATAATAATAAAAACAGCTCATTTTAAAAAACACGCCTCATGTCTTACTTCTCCAACAGTAGACCAAAGGCATGGAAGAGGGGTGGAGGCTTGCTCTCCAGAGAAAAGGCAGGGAGAAAACACCCACCTGCAGCTTCCCAGGCCGGGCCCGTGCTAGCCCCCCTGCCTTTTCCGAGCCTTCACTGAGGCCAGGGAAATCAGCTGGCCTTCTGCTTGCAAAGGTCAAGGACTCAGCCCAAGCAGTTCGCTGAGAAAGCCCTAATGGGGAACATAGGCAAGCTCCTCTACCCTTTGATCCGGCCAAAGTCCTAAGATTCTTACCTGTAAATGAAGGATTTTGGATTCATTATTTCGAAGCATTTCCTTCTGTCTCTCAATTTCAATTTCAAAGCTACATATCTGATTGTGCAAACTTTGTATGCTCTTGTTTTTTTCTACACTTTCATTCTGTAGCAAGGAAACCTAAAAAAGAAATTCTTTAATTAATGTAACCAAAAGTGTTTTCATATCAATTAACAACCATGGTAATCACACCAATTAAATTTTCACAATATAGGCTTTCCATTAGCTTATTGACAGAGTTTCAGAAGGAAAAAAATCCCTTCACACAGAAAATGGTAGTCCTGGTACTTTTCTTTCTTTCTTTTTTTCCCCCTCTAGAGACAGGGTCTTGCTCTGTCCCCAGGCTGGAGTACAGTGGTGCAATCACAGCTGACTGCAGCCTTGACCTCCTGGGCTCGAGTGATCCTCCTACTTCAGCCTCTTGAGTAGGCAGGCCCCAGGTATATGCTACCACCGTGTCTGGTTAGGTTTTTTAAAAAAAAATTTTTTGTAGAGATGGGGTCTTGCTATGTTGCCCAAGCTGGTCTCAAACTCCTGGCCAAAAGTGATCCTCCTACCTCAGCCTCTCAAAGGGTTGGATTAGAGGTGCAAGCCACCACACCCAGCCAGTCCTAATTTAATAAAGAAACCTAGAAAGTCTTTCTCAGAATCTCTTCCAGTAATTAGGGTGAGGCAAAGTGCAGCAGCTAATTGAATATCAGAATAAATGAGGTGCTTTTTCAAGTTTTTGCTAAAAACTAAATGAATCTTTTACCAGAGTATTCTTCAACTGAAGACCAGAAAACACAGTAAGAAAGAGACACTTATCTATCACCCACTGATACCACCACGTGTGTGCGCGTCCCTGAAAACAGGTGTCACAAAGCAGTACTTGCCCTAATTACTTACAATGCACACTGATATTTCTTCTTTTATTCCGTTTCATTTAAGAAAATACTCGTCCCAGGAGGACGTTACGTTGAGCGAAATAAGCCAAGCACAGAAAGGCAAACACTGTGCACTCTCCTTTAGACACGGGATCTAAAAAAGTCAGGCTCACAGGAAGAGGGAACAGTGGTTACTGAGGCTGGCGGAGGTGGGGGATGGGGGCGGGCTTGTGGAGCTGCTGGGCAAAGGGCACAGAGCCTCAGTTAGACAGAAGGAAGGACGTTTTCAGGCCCACCGAACAGCATGGTGACTGTAACTGGTATTAACATGTGTTTCAAGACTGCTTGAGGAGCAGATTTTAAACCAAGTGAGGTGATGGATATGTTAATTAGCTCTATTTAATTATTCTGCAGGGTGTATGTGTGTGTGTTTGTGTGTGTGTGTGTGTGTGTGTGTATGTATAAAAAATCAAAACATTACACTGTACCCCATAAATATATGCAATTATTCTTTGTCAATTTAAAAATGCTGGTCACAACTTACTGAATTATTTCACATCTACCCAGGGACCACACCCTGCAGCTTGAACAGCTCTGCCAACATAAGGAGAGAGCGTGAGGAGAATACAAAAAATTAGATGGGTGCTGCATCCTTGGGAACAGCCCTGTTCACCCTCAACATGGAAAAGCGGAGCTGACACCTGAGGATATCCTTCCACGGGAGCACAGAGGAGCCCCTGCAATCCACGCTACGCAAAGGGAGGGCCTGCTGGGTGAGCAACTCCAACCCCACCTTTGACCTTTCTGAAATCTCTTTCTGAAAAATACCTCCCAAAGAAAAATTAACACCTGGTCTCAAAGATGAAAAGTTCAAGGGTAACACCTATGAGGCCTTCTTCCTCACAAAACTTTTACAAAGGGCATCTTGACCTCCCATCTACTTTCTGTCCACCTGTCTGGGTGGTGGTCTCCACCCCAGAAGACCCTAAGCTCTGTGCAGATCCAACATGTGCCTCTCCAACGATGTGCATATTAAAACCACCAAGACCTGGGGACCAATGGTCACAGAGGGGAGGGCCCGAGGGCATCTTGGCACAAAACCAGGTGTGATCAAGAGCTGACTCCTGATGCTGTCCATCTAAAGGATAACCACCTTTAGCCTGGTTATCCTTTTAGTATTTGGCACAGTTGGTCAAGTCAAGAGACACATTTTGAAGCAATCACTATCGTATTTTTTTTTTTTTTAAGACGGGGTTTCACCATGTTGGTCAGGCTGGTCTTGAACTACTGACCTCAGGTGATCTGCCTGCCTTGGCCTCCAAAGTGCTTGAATTACAGGCATGAGCCACCATGCCCAGCCTACTATCGTATTTTAAAACAAATAATGTATTTACTAAGGGATATAAAACTTACAATGTCTCATGGGCAAAATATAACTTCACTTTCCTAGGATTTTACTCCGCAAAAATCAGCCTTCCTTCCTTCCTTGCCTCAAACGTCCACAAACTCCTACAAGTGATCAACCTGCAGAATGCGGAGCGAGCCACAGGTAGCATCGCATGGTGTCTGTGTCCCTCTGAAAGTAACAATTCATTCATTTCCATCTGTCAAAGACAGGACACAATTCTCAGACTCTTTATTCTCATATCCCTGCAAAAAGATGATATGGATGCCAGCTCTTTTGTCAAAAATCTCAGTAACGTCTCCAAAACACTGTCAATAGGCCAGGTGTGGTGGCTCACACCGGTAGTCCCAGCTCTTTGGGAGGCTGAGGCAGGTGGATCACTTGAGCCCAAAGAATTGAAGACCAGCCTGGACAACATAGCGAAACCCCACCTCTACAAAAAAACACAAAAATTAGCCAGGCGTGCTGCAAACACCTACAGTCCCAGCTACTGGGGAGGCTGGGTGGGAGGATCATTGGAGCCTGGGAGGTCGAGGCTGTAGTGAGCCTCGACTGTGCCACTGCCCTTCAACAAATCAAGCAGTTGAGTGTGAACAGACGCAACTTACAGCGATGAATACACATCATGCCACACTAAACTCAATTCCTTTCATTTTAGGACTTCCCTTATTTAAACTATTTATTTATTTTAATCAAAGAACCCAGCTTCTGGGTCCTGCAGCTCACTGCTTCCACTCTTCTAGCAGGGAGATGCTGAATGCACAGCAAAGTCCACCTGGCAGGTGCGGTTCGAAGGGGCCAGCAGAACACCCGTCCAGGAGGTCCGAGACTGCACTGAGAACACCCTTGACTCCAGCTCACCCTCATGGGGGTGCTCTACATTTCCCCTCCATGTAAGCTTTCTTTTTTTTTTTTTGAGACAGAGTTTCGCTCTTGTTACCCAGGCTGGAGTGCAATGGCGTGATCTCGGCTCACCGCAACCTCCGCCTCCCGGGTTCAGGCAATTCTCCTGCCTCAGCCTCCTGAGTAGCTGTGATTATAGGCACGCGCCACCATGCCCAGCTAATGTTTTGTATTTTTAGGAGAGACGGGGGTTTCACCATGTTGACCAGGATGGTCTCGATCTCTTGACCTTGTGATCCACCCGCCTCGGCCTCCCAAAGTGCTGGGATTACAGGCTTGAGCCACCATGCCCGGCCTGTAAGCTTTCTTAAAATAGAAAAAGGGTGTTTTTAAGTCCAGATTTTACAAAGCAGTGTTTCTTTAGTTTGACTATGAATATGAGAATCAGTCTTTTTTTTTTTTTTTTTTTGAGACGGAGTTTCGCTTTTGTTACCCAGGCTGGAGTGCAATGGTGCGATCTCGGCTCACCGCAACCTCCGCCTCCTGGGTTCAGGCAATTCTCCTGCCTCAGCCTCCTGAGTAGTTGGGATTACAGGCACGCGCCACCATGCCCAGCTAATTTTTTGTATTTTTAGTAGAGACGGGGTTTCACCGTGTTGACCAGGTTGGTCTCAATCTCTCGACCTTGTGATCCACCTGCCTCGGCCTCCCAAAGTGCTGGGATTACAGGCTTGAGCCACCGCGCCCGGCCCTTTTTTTTTTTGAGATGGAGTCTTGCTCTGTCACCAGGCTGGAGTGTGGTGGCGTGATCTCAGCTCACTGCAACCTCCGCCTCCTAGGTTCAAGCGATTTTCCTGCCTCAGCTTCCCAAGTAGCTGGGATTACAGGCATGAGCCACTGCGGCCGGCCAGATCAGTCTTTTTGAATCAGCTCAAACATTCTATTTTCTATGACAGATGAACAAAATGACCTAAGAAATTCCAGCTGACTAATTCTATAGTAAAAAATAAATTCCCATTTTAAGCAAACATAAATCTCTCTGCTCTTTGTCCAGCCTTTGCTTTTGGACCCAGTGAAGGGCACTGTGCACCTTCTTGGGAGCACAGTGAGCATGTGCAGAGCACATGCAGAGCTGAGGGTCAGCTGGCTCAACATCAGGGCAGGGGCTCTGCTCTGATGGACAGAGTCCGGGAGAGACCAGTCCTTTGGCAACGTCCAAAAGGGCAGTGCACAGCTGCGCATCCTGCACGCTCAGGGCTTCCACTGTGACTTGGCTGGAGATAGCTTAAACACAGGAGGCATTCAGAGTGAGAAACCACTGCACTGTGTGTGGGCGGGCTGCTCTGGTATGTCCTGGGGTTTCCAATGATGCAAACCATTTACTTTCAGTGGGGAAAAAAGCACAGAACGGAAAGGAAGGAGCTGAATCCCCACAGGGACTGGGCCCCAGAAGGCTGCCCGGTGACAGCACAGTCCACGACCATCCTGCTGGATAACCATGTGCGGCGGACCTGCTCAACTACTGTGTAACTAACAGCGATAACAAAGTCCGTTCTTAACATGAGAAACAGCATCTATGAGAGTAAGAGGCTTTGTCATCTATACCTCTAATTTTAAAAAGACAAGAAATAAAAGTCCAGCTTCAAAAAGAGGGTAAAAAAGATTCTTAGGTAAATCGCCACTGAACTCAGAGCAAATTCTCGACGCTCACGGGAAGATCACCAGGATTCTGTGAATACGAGCTCTGCGTCACTGCTGCTCAGCACTGTTCTGCTCCGTGTGCACATGTGCACAGGACGCCAATCCTTCCACCGCTTCTCAACCTCAGCTCCAGCATGCAGGTGAAACACTCACAGCCAGGCACGGTGGTTCACGCCTGTAATCCTAGTACTTTGGGAGGCCGAGGCGGGAGGATCATGAGATCAGGCATTCGAGACCAGCCTGGCCAACACTGTGAAACCCCTTCTCTACTAAAAATACAAAAATTAGCTGGGCATGGTGGTGGGCACCTGTAGTCCCAGCTATTTGGGAGGATGAGGCAGGAGAATCGCTTGAACCTGGGAGGCGGAGGTTGCGGTGAGCCGAGATCGTGCCACTGCACTCCAGCCTGGGCAACAGGAGCAAAACTCTGTCTCAAAAAAAAGAAAAAAAAAGAACAGCATGGGAGAGTGAGTCTTTCTGGGACGTGGTCCTGTCTATGTGGAGAGCAAACCAAGTTTCACGAAGTGTCAAATGACAAAATCAGTTGTAATCACAGCAAATGTTTTGTCTCTTGTAAAAGACACAGAACTGTAACGCATTTACAGCGGTAGCCACCCAGGTCAGGGCTGGCGAATTTATCCTGTAAAGAGCCAAGTAGTCAGTATCTCGATCTGTACAGTCCACACGCTCTCTCCAGTCTGCTGCTGTCGAGCAAAGGAAGCCAGCCGCAGGCAACACAGAGGGAGGGAGGATGGCCGTGAGCCAATACGACTTTGTTTACAAAAATACCAGTGGGGTGGGGACTGGGCACCTGACCATCTCTGTGTTGGATTGAAGCTAAAACAACCACAATGTGACTGACATTAAAAAAAGCACTTCACACTTGCTTGGCAATTAAAAAACAAAGAACAAAAACGAAACAGCTTCATTTATAAGCTCAAGATCACATAGGGAACATTTTTTTGACAGTCTCTTGATATGGTTTCTTTTATCCCAAACCCATTACTAAAAGAAGTTTTGTCTTTAAACAATCTGAAGAGGTGACACAAACCCCACCGCGCAGGAAAGCGTGCAGCCCACCTTCTTCTCGAGCGAGTTACTCCACTCCTTCAGCAGGTTCACGTGCTGCACGGCGGAGCTGGCCTCGTGGGCCTTGATCTGCTGGTTTGTCCCCTGTGAGACAAAGATAGGAGGCATTCAGTGACCCTCACTGCATTTCAAAGGGCAGAAAGGCTAACATATGATCCTAAAAGCAGCACTAGACACAAAGAGGGGAAACCTATTTGCGCCAACTTAACAGGGAACCTCTGCGCCTAAGGAGGGCTGTGCTGAGGGCCACCTGGCCACCTTATGCAGGTAAGGAGGCCACCAGGAGTGGCAGAGCCAGCGCCCTGCAATGCCACAGTAAGCATCTCAGGGTTATCTCCCCATACCTCCAGCTCATCTCAAGTGGCTTTTCATCAAGGGTTGATACTCGTAATAGCAAGAAATTAAATTTTAAACTCATTCTTTATCTATTACAAACTACTTTTCTCATTAAAATATAGTATAAGTGGAAAATGTTTAGATACCCGTAGCTGTAGCTAGATACTGCCACAACAGGCTAGTAAACATGTAAGCAAAGTAAGATTCGAAGTAATTTACTAAAGTATCAATTTACTGGTTCAAATACACTGTATCCAAAGATGTATTGCTCCTCATCATTCTAGTATACTTAGAAAAGTTACATACAAAACAAATACAATCTACAGAGTACATAAGATGCAGACCATTTTGGAGTCAGGAATAAGCACATGAAATTGTACTTCATATATTTAAGGACATAATTTGCATGAAAATATAATTCGTTTTGCTATTAGAGAATTAAGAAGCCACAGAAAGCATTTTAATGATCTCCAAAACATATACTCTGTACATAGAATATTTATATATATATGTCGATATAAGTGTTGCAATATATAAACATATATATACACATACACAGAGAGAATGAATGATACTACGTACGACAGAACAGGGGAGGCTCAGTCTTGCTAGAGACTCAAGCAAAGGAAGGCACAGTCATTCTTACTCTTTGGCTGTTCTCTTCCTCAGAAAATACTAAGATGCCAATCTCTCTGTACTGACTTCATAATAATGTATTGGTGCTACATAAAATATAAAATACTTAGTTTTAAGATTAAGATACATATATTTAAATGAAAACTTGGTTCCAATTCACTAGCAATCTCAGCTGTGTTAAAAAATAAACAACAACAAAACACCAGATGCAGATTTCTCACACTACACGTGTGGCAGCAACAGAGGCACTCTCCCGCACTGTTCTCTGGGAGGTGTGCTCTCTAGGAGCTCTGCTCCATTTGTCGTCTGTCCCCAGCTGGGGGTGAGAGTCAGCACAGACATGTACATCAAATGCATTTATGGATACACACGTGTGTGATCCTTACAGCTGTGTACTGACACACACGCTGTTGAAACTATGCTCAGTTTCGTAACCGCTTCTACTCAGGTAGCAGCTAAAATTTCTATAACCGTCTACCTGAAAACCCCACCAAATGTCAGGCCTATCTGTCACATTACTAGCTGGTTTTGGATGCAGTACTTCTCTTAATGCATTAGCTTCCACCTCAGCACAATGTCCACCTCAAGTCTCAAATCACCACCAACTGGAAAGCGAGCATCCCGCCTGCTGCACGTGGCTCTTGCCACCCATGCAACAGGGTGTTTCAGTTTCATGACAAGGAATAAGGAGTCCAGAGCTTGCATGTTAAAAATGTTAATATAATAACTTTCTCTCATGGCAGAATGTCAGTGACTGGGAAGGACAAATGTCGGATACTGACCTGAAAAACGCAGCCATAGCGCTTAAAACTACAGGTGCTGGGGGCATTGACACACTCTGACAAGTGTGCACTCAACTGCAACGGGAAAGAGACGTGAGTTGTGGCACAAACGTTTGCATGAAAATGTTCAAACATATTAGGGCACAGATAGCATCTGAGTTGTACTATTAAGAATGGTGTTTATCGCTACAGGTGTGTATATATCATCTGCTGCCTAGGCTTCTATGCAGTAAATATACGGTCTAGTCACGTGTATACACATATACGCCAATATACAAGAATACATTTACTATAACATTTCTTAAACTTGCAGTTTCTTTAGAACAAATTGTTCAAAATGTGATATGCCATCTGTAGTGCCAGAATTTAAAAAAGAAAGAAAAAACATAAACTGAAATGCACATTTAAGGACCATAAACAAAAATAGCATGAAACACAAAAAAATAGAAAGCATTCAGAATGCAACTGGGTCACACACCTAATATACGGTACACAAAAATAAAAATATTTTCAAAGCGAGCTTACACGATGTACCATTACTCAAAATACTTGAGATAAGTGCAGATGAGTTTTTCCTTCATCTGAAAAGACTTTTTCCCTCTGTAAAGACCAGAAACTCAGGTACTTTTTCAAAGACCTCTAAGATCAATCTAACAATGTGGTCTTAATACTGTCACCTCTGATTGATGTCAGGAAAATTAGGTGGGGCTGAGAGCAGATAACTCATCTTGCAAGAAAAAAGTCTCTTGCTCAGCTCAAATGCTGCCGAGTCACGAAACAAAAATTACTTACAATGCCCTAACGAGAGAAAAGGGAATGGAAAAGACTACATTTCAAAGACTTAGAGTCATGTGTTAGGCTAATACAAGTCAGGTATAGTTTTTGTCTTTTACGTGCTTTATCATGCCCCAAGACTGGACAGAAGTTCTGGCTTTTATTGAAGATATTCCCATCAGGAAACTCTAGGGACAGATCTTCTTCACAGGAAACAATCAGCCTCTCCTTAGGAGGACGGGTGTGTGGGTGGCGCAGCCGGGAACATGTCTCTCTGTGTGCCAGCATGCATGCGTTCCCAGGGCTCACAGAGCGCATCCTCCTGGAGGGTGCAGCTAAGTTCTACACTTCCCAGTCCACCAGGACGAAAGCGGTCCTTTCCTCTAGATGGATAGTTAGAACAGAGGGGAAAATGGATCCCTGCTGTGAAGGCTAAGGAGGACGGACAATGCAGGAAGGGCCTGAGGGCCTCACGTGGCCACTGCTAGGGCCGACCTGACCTTCGAGGACAGTCTCAGAGCCAGGGCAGAGTCATGGTGGTAGGAACCTGGCAGCCTGATGCCTTTACTGCTCCTCGGAACCTACACTGGCTGCTCCTGCAAGAAGCGCCCACAAGGTGCATGACAGGTGACTAGCAGGGAAACACAGCATGAAGACTGTGCAGAACGACGTTAATTAAAAAGTTTGGAATGTATTCTTCCACTGTCACTACTGCAATAACAAAGTTGAGTGGCAACGCTATTACATGTTCAGCCAGGGACACACTGGGTGTGATGCATGTTATTTTTAGTGTACTACAGTAAATTCAGGGTTGGGCCTTTTCTTAAATTGGTTTACTTTCAGTATTCTGAGTCTTAGGCAATCTGCAGGAGCTCTGGCAGACAGGCAGGAATAATCTATAGCCCAACAGCACCTTTCACTAGAAACCCAACAGAAATGCAGGTTTAACAATGTTTTCAAAAAAAGAAATTATTCCAACAGCATGGACTCTTTTTTTTTTTTTGAGACGGAGTTTCGCTCTTGCTACCCAGGCTGGAGTGCAATGGCGCGATCTCGGCTCACCGCAACCTCCGCCTCCTGGGTTCAGGCAATTCTCCTGCCTCAGCCTCCTGAGTAGCTGGGATTACAGGCATGCACCACCATGCCCAGCTAATTTTTTGTATTTTTAGTAGAGACAGGGTTTCACCGTGTTGACCAGGATGGTCTCGATCTCCTGACCTCGTGATCCACCCGCCTCAGCCTCCCAAAGTGCTGGGATTACAGGCTTGAGCCACCGCGCCCGGCTTGGACTCTTTATATATTAACAGAAAATTGTCCAGCTGTGGTAATAATTGACAGGTATTTTTCCCTAGCTCCTCCCAGGGGCACGTTCAGGGCCCAGAGACCACTGTCATCAGGCAAGACATTGCCCTCACCCATCGGCTTCAAGGTCCTGGGAGGACACGCCTCGGGGGAGAGTAGCTTGTGGGTGCTGGGTCCCTGGCCCTAGCCCCACATGGGCCCTCTTACCCAGTCAGGGACAGGCGAGGCTGGTTTTCCCTGCTACCCAATATATATGGGTAAAATTTCAGGCTGCTGAAAAATGCTGAGGTGAGCCACCTCCTTAGATCAGGGCACCACACAGCCAGGGAGCCCAAGGTAGCACCAGATGACTCCCAGAACATGCTCCAGGTCGGGACAGGTGCAGAAATGTTAAGAATCCTTGAAATTTTCCCAGCTGGACGTATCCTGATCCAGTGAAGTCAACGCAAAATCTACGTATCTCAAAAAGAGAGTGCCCCCAGCACTTTGGGAGGCCGAGGCGGGTGGATCACGAGGTCAAGAGATCGAGACCATCCTGGTCAACAAGGTGAAACCGCGTCTCTACTAAAAATACAAAAATTAGCTGGGCATGGTGGCGCATGCCTGTAGTCTCAGTAAGCTGAGATCGCGCCATTGCACTCCAGCCTGGGTAACAAGAGCGAAACTCTGTCTCAAAAAACAAAAAAAAAAAGAGAGTGCCAAGGGCCAGGTGAGGCGGGTGGCCTCTGGGGGGCCACAAGGGCCCGTATGGCAGCCCTAAAACGTGGGTGCGTCCTCCGCCCAGCATGTGTGAGCTTTGCTTCTGAAGTGTCTCTCAGTTCATTCATATTCTTGAGATCATCTCACAGCAATTACTATTCTATAAAGTTAAAATTGCTTTTAAAAAACCCTTAAGTCAGCTTTGCTTGTATTGTATATAAAATATTTCCATTTTCTTAATACTTCGCCAATCTTTCCTCTGAATTTACCACACTGTAGTGTTTGTTTGTTTGTTTGCTTTTTTGAGGTGGAGTTTTGCTCTTGTTGCCCAGGCTGGAGTACAATGGTGCAATCCTGGCTCACTATAACCTCCACCTCCAGGGTTCAAGTGATTCTCCTGCCTCAGTCTCCCAAGTAGCTGGGATTACAGGTGCACGTCACCACAACTAGCTAACTTTTGTATTTTTAGCAAAGACAGGGTTTCACCGTGTTGGCCAGGCTGGTCTAGGACTCCTGACCTCAGGTGATCCACCTGCCTCGGACTCCCAAAAGTGCTGGGACTACAGGCGTGAGCCGCCACGCCCGGCCACATATTGTAGCTTTTTTTTTTTTTTTTTTTTTTGAGACGGAGTTTCGCTCTTGTTACCCAGGCTGGAGTGCAATGGCGCGATCTCGGCTCACCGCAACCTCCGCCTCCCGGGTTCAGGCAATTCTCCTGCCTCAGCCTCCTGAGTAGCTGGGATTACAGGCACGTGCCACCATGCCCAGCTAATTTTTTGTATTTTTAGTAGAGACGGGGTTTCACCATGTTGACCAGGATGGTCTCGATCTCTCGACCTCGTGATCCACCCGCCTCGGCCTCCCAAAGTGCTGGGATTACAAGCTTGAGCCACCGCGCCCGGCCTTATTGTAGCTTTTAACTGCTTGCTTCTGACTTCTAAAAAATGGCATAAGGCTTTTTGCTGTGGTTTTCGTTTTTCTGCCATACACATGACTCTCATGAACTGGGAAAACGTGAGGCTTCGGCTACGCAGGGAGTGGAGACCCAGGCGCACAGCCCTGAGGACTCTGCAGACTCCTAGCTGGGCCTAGCCATCCCTACCTCGCTCCTCAGGAGAGTCTGGACGCTGCACTTGTGAGGGCAGGACACCACCACGCAGGGACAGTCCGTGTCTTCATGTTTCTGCAGAGAGAGAAGGTACTGTCAGCTTTACACACACGACCTGTCTTCCTTAACCGCGCTGAGGTCCCCACGGGGCCACCAGGAAAGGCTCTGCTCACCATTTTGGCCCTTCGGTTATGGCTAAAGTCATTACTGTCACAGAGTATGAGTGTCTCAGGACATCACAGGTATCTCCACAGATCTGGTGCTATCTGACCAGTGAGGGCGACAAGCCTGAGAACAGTCACAAGGGCTTCCCCTGAGCACTGTCCAGAGCTGCTCCTGGTCCACATGGCACCTAAAGTGCAGCGCTCAGGCAGGTATGGCCACTCACAAACGCTCACAGCACAGGTGGACAGTGGAGCTGCGGACCCAGCTGGTGACTGCCTCTGCTGGTTCAGAGAAGAAGGGTCTCCCTTGGCCTCTCAGTCTGGAGTCTGGAAATGATGTCTCTCAAGTATGTGAGAGTGGTGTGACCGACTGAGTATTTACATTACTAACCTACAGCCTTAATCTAGATGATCTTTAGTCCATGGAAAATTGGGTGAGTTTTGGGTTAGACCTTCTCTGATGGCACAGAAGTCATCTTTGCTGAAGCTGCGTGATGGCTACTCTTAAGCCCAGTGCTATGGGTGCCTGCTGGGCACCTGTCCACAAGCAGAGCAAGGGCAAGGACTCCCCACAAGGACATCAACTGCAGGGGCCCTGGGGAGAGACTGACGAGGCAGAGCCTGAGCCGGAGCTGCGCTGAACAGTTCCTGCTGAGAGGAAGACTGTGGCAACGGCTTCCCCGCAGCACAGACACCTCAACCTTCCCCATCCATCTTTCCAAGTCCTCTTTTGGCCTCCAGTTATGCTGTTGTTCTGCTGAACAAACTGGGGAGGCCTCGCTGAGAGCTGCTGTCTAACTGGTGGGTCTGAGGGTGAGGAGGGCAGCGGCCTGCTGGATGGAAGCTCGTCCTCGGAACGTGGACACTCCTCTCCCCCAGGAGCTCGCTCTCCTCGGCATGTTTCCAAGGCCCAACTCTGCAGGCACCCACAGTGGGTCTGCAGCACAGGAGGGACACCTACAAGGTCAGAGCTTCCCTGCTCCTGGGCCTGGTCCCGAGGCCCACAGTGCCACCGAGGGCCAGTCCATCACCATCCCAAGCTGAACAGCAGGCACTGGATGGGTCCCCTGACCACAGGCCTCACTCAGGGGAGATGTCGCATGGGGACAGCATGGCACTGGGCGCAGACTCCCACCCAGCCTAGCTGTGCTCAGAGCCACAGTCCCCAGCACCACTGTCAAGGCTTCCTTTGTCTTTCAGTGGGAAACCCTGGCACAGGTGGCTTCACCTCCCTGGCCTCACACCTCATCTGTAAATGGGGTGGCTGGAGCTCACTCCCAGGGTGCTGAGGGCTGACTAAGGTCAGGGGCGTGGAGAGGCCAGCACAGGTCTGGAAACGTGGTAAGTGCTCTGTGGATGCTGAGCCTCCTCCGAACCCACTCTCAGTCCACTTCCATTCACCCGAGAGGACGCTGGTCAGTGTGGGCATCAGCACAGAGACAGCTGGATGAAGACTGGCAATCCCCACTGCAGCCAGGCAGAGGGAGACTGGCATGCCTCTGGAGGAGAATAAGGATGGGGTTCGGGGCAGGGAGGCTGAGGGAGAAGGGCATGGAGGGAAGCAGTGTGGCCAGGGAAGAGGAGACCAATCAGTATCTTTCTGTGTTTAACTTACAACAACCCCACAGCAAACTACACTCCCAGTAGCATGGGGATGCATGTTTTCACACCCTTGCCAATTCTATCGCAAAATCTTTCGCAATCTGATAGGTAAAAAAATGGGGTGAGTGGGACCTGCAATTCTTTAGTAATGTGTGGTTAAGCGCGCGCGCACACACACACACACAACTTGAGACAGTCTGTCACCCAGGTTGCAGTGCAGTGGTGCGATCTCAGCTTGCTGCAACCTCCGCCTCCTTCAAGCGATTCTCCTGCCTCAGCTTCCCAAAGAGCTGGGACTACAGGTGTGCGTCACCATGCCCAGCTAATTTTAGTATTTTTAGTAGAGGCAGGGTTCACCATGTTGGCCAGGCTGGTCTCAAAACTCCCAATCTCAAATGATCCATCCGCCTTGGCCTCCCAAAGTGCTGGGATTACATGTGTGAGCCACTGCACCCAGCCTTAAGCATATTTTAGATATTAATCGTTGCTGGCTCACAATTACGCTTTGGACTAATCTGCCTATTGCGAATAACTGCAGGCCCCTAACTTTCACTACTGCATGACACACCTCCCTGTAGTATAACACTGTAATACAATTTCCACCTGCTGATGGGTGCTCCAGCTATTTCCAGATTTCTGCTGCTCTGGTCACACCTGGCAGTTTCTCCTATACATCCAGGGGAAGAACTGCTGGTTAACTGAATGCCTGAATGTCCAACCTAATAGGACACTGACAGTTGATTTCCAAAGTGGCCAAACCTACGTAGACTTCCACAACGTATGCTCTCCCATAGGGTGAGATCTCTATCATCCTGATCTTCACTAGTAACAGAACTGTTTAAAAAATCATAGTCCAGGATTTCTGGACTAAATCTAAAAGGTTTCCTGACACTTTAAATTATGCTGACCTATAAATTAAAAAAATGATAAAACTTGAAAATAGCTGGTATACTGTCTATACAATAGTTTAAATGTAGAAAGGAGATTCTCATGAGAACTGCAACGGTCCAGAGTTTCGGTGCATTCTCAGCACATTTTGTCAACATTTGATGTTGTGACACACCACACGCAGGGAATGCAGGAGAATGAGAATGACCTGGGCTCTCGATCTCCCTGTATCAGAACTGTTCTCCTTAGAAATAAACTCGATGAAGGCCTGAGGTGATGAAACTAAGGGTGTTAGAGTTGAAAAAAACAAAATATGTGGGAAGCAAATCACGTCACTGAAAAGAGAGGTGAGTGAGGGCAAGTCACAGAACCAGGCCTGGAGCTAAGGGAGCCAACCAGCCACGGCCCTCCCCTCATCAGGCTGAGAGGCAGGGCAGCTGCATGAGCAGGACCCCAAACACCTGTGCTTGCTGAGATGCCTGCCCGCCCCGAGAGAAGCCAACACACACCTTAAGACGCACTCTACTACCTACACTGCTCTAGCAGGTTTAAACTAGTATCACCTCAAGCATGTAGTGCGATTTATGAGGAATATTTGCACAACTCAACCCCCCAAACTTGTTCATTATCATTCTGTGCTTTCCATCTACTCTCTTGCTCCTGTGTCTTTAGTTGACTAATTCAAGACCCAGATCAAATGAAAGGCAACCTCCTCACTAAAGCCTTCCCTGCCACTCAGGCTACGCTATCATAACATCCTTCCTTGTTGGCATGTTATTAATGTTACAATCACAGTTCTTCCCATACTAACAGGAATTAAACTGTGCATCTGGCTGTCTCTCTCATCAGATTGTAAACTGAAGTAGAGAGTGCGACTTACTCTCGTGTACATCCTGAGCAGCCAGGGCAGGGTCTGGCGCTGTTTCGTGAATCCATACGCTATGCTGATGCTTAAAACCTGACCTGTTACAGCCTCATCTGGTGTTCAGAGTCAGTTTAACAGACATGCTCTACAATTCCTGCTCAAACAAAAATCAGTTGTTGGATTCTATTCTGCAATAAAGGTAACTGATTTTGGCAAGAAGCAAAGTATAACTTCGATAGCTATGCATTTATTTATTTTAAGTTCCAGGGTACATGTGCAGGATGTGCAGGATGGCTACACAGGTAAATGTGTGCCATGGTGGTCTGCCACACAGATCAACCCATCACCTAGGCATTAATCCCGACATCCATTAGCTATTCTTCCTGGTGCTCTTCCTCTCCTAATCCCACAGGCCCCAGTGTGTGTTCATCCCCGCAGTGTGTCTATGTGTTTTCATGATTCAGCTCCCACTGTCACCCAGGCTGAAGCGCAGTGGCGTGATCTCAGCTCATGGCAACCTCCGCCTCTCACGTTCAAGCGATTCTGGTGCCTCAGCCTCTGGAGTAGCTGGGATTACAGACATGTGCTATCACCCCTAGCTAATTTTTATGCTTTTGGTAGAGATGGGGTTTTACTGTGTTGGCCAGGCTGGTCTTGAACTCCTGACCTCAGGTGATGCACCCGCCTTAGCCTCCCAAAGTGCTGGGATTACAGGTGTCAGCCACCGTGCCTGGCAGATCTTTTCTTTTCTTGGACTTTTGCTCTTATTGCCCAGGCTGGAGTGCAATGGCACAATCTTGGCTCACTGCAACCTCTGCCTCCCAGGTCCATCGATTCTCCTGCAGAGCCTCCCAAGTAGCTGGGATTACAGGCATGTGCCACCACGCCTGGCTCATTTTGGTTTTTTAGTAGAGATGGGGTTTCTCCATGTTGGTCAGGCTAGTATTGAACTCCTGACCTCAGGTGATCTGTCTGCCTTGGCCTCCCAAAATGCTGGGATTACAGGCACGAACCACCACATCCAGCTGATCTCCTTCCTTTTTACAGATACATCATATTCCATGGTATATATGTATCACATTTTCTTTATCTAGTCTATCACTGATGGGCATTTAGGTTGATTCCATGTCTTTGCTATTGTGAATACTGCTTCAATAAACATACATGTGCATGTATCCTTATAATAGAATGATTTATATTCCTTTGGGTATATAGCCAGTAATAGGATTGCTGGGTGAAATGGTATTTCTGCCTCTAGATCTTTGAGGAATCGCCACACTATCTTCCACAATGGTTGAACTAATTTACACTCCCACCAATAGCGTAAAAGCATTCCCTTTTCTCTGTAACCTCTTTAGCACCTGTTGTTTTTTGACTTTTTAATAATCACCATTCTGACTGTCATGAGATAGCAATATTTTAACTTATGTCAGGCCTGAAGTCTTATTCATCAGGCATGTGTCTCATTCACTGGAGTTTAACAACTGGTGGAATTATTATTTTCGTTCTAGAGAGGAGGTCTTGCTTTGTTGCCAGGCTGGTCTTGAACTCTTGGCCTCAAGCAGTCCTCCTGCTTTGGCCTTCCAAAGTGCTGGGATTATAGGCATGAACCATCACACATAGCCTGGAGGAATTATTTTGACTATGACAAAACACTATTGCTATTTTCCAAAGGAAGGGGAAGGCACAGTTCTTAGAAGTCCTTTTTTTTTCTTTTGAGACAGGGTCTCACTCTGTCACCTAGGCTGAGTGCAGTGGTGCCATCATGGCTCAATACCAGTCTCAACCTCCCTGGCTCAAGTAATCTTCCTGCCTCCACCTCCCGAGTTACTAGAATTACAAGTATGCTCTACCACACCCGGCTAAATTTTTATTGTTTATAGAGGCAGAGTCTTGCTGTGTTGCCCACACTGGTCTCCAGCTCCAAAGCTCAAGCAATCCTCCTGCTTCAGCCTCCCAAAGTGCTGGGCACACAGATGTGAGCTACCACACCTGGCCTCAAAAGTTCTTAATAACTGGAAACTTCTGAAATGTCATACAAGAAAAAGATCGTGCAATGTAAGAAAGACATGGCCACAGAAAAATTACAGAAAGCAAGGCAAATACAGAGATTATGAAGTATTTACCATTAAAACCCATGGTGAAAACCGCAATTACTTTTGCACCAACCTAAGAGAATACATCTTATTTCATAGAGAAAAGCAAAGGAAGCTCCCTGCATTTTGGTCATAAGAGCTCCATGCTGGGCGCGACGGCTCTCGCCTATAAGGCTGAGGTAGGCAGACAGCTTAAGCCTAGGAGCTGGAGAACAGCCTGGGCAACAGGGCGAGACACTGTCTCTACTAAAAAATACAAAAATTAGCCAGGCAGGGTAGCATGCACCTGTAGTTCCTGAGGTGGGAGGACTGCTTGAATCTGGGAGGCAGAGACTGCAGGGAGCTGAGATTGTGTCACTGCACTCCAGGACTGGATGACAGAGTGAGACTGTCTTAAAACAAACAAAAAACACCACTCCACAGTTATCTGGCAGGAACTGGATGGTGGCCACACCCTGGCTGAGGTGCCCTGGTGCCTCCCCTCAGTCGCTTCATGGCTAAGCCCACCCCAGCCTCTCGGCAGCCTTGGAGAGTGTGCCCAGGCCCCCATGAGTTCTGTCCTCCTCTACACTCACTCCAACCCCATGGCCCTGCAAACCACCACAGTCACCCCAACCTGCAGCCTGCATAGCTCCACTCCCCATTCTCCCCCAAGTCCATCACCCTCCACTCACTGGGCACCCCCTCGGCAGGACACTCAGGTTCTCAACAAGCACTGGGTGTCACCCTTACCTCATACCCAACCTGCTGGCCAATCCTACCACCCCACCTTCAGGCACAGCCCAGCACAACTGTCCCCCACCATAGCAATACCAGGCCTTGCCCCAAGGCCCCACTTACCTCCCCAGCTCTGGGCTGTCCAGTGCCTTTCCCTCCCCCTCTGGCTGCCACACCGCCCTCACATCTAGCCTGTGCTCCACACAGCTCCTGAACCCCACAGCCCTGCCAGTTCCAGCTCAGGGTCCACATGCTCCCTTGCTGTCCTATGACTGCTTCAGAGAAGCCAGTGCTGATCATCCCTCTTCCCTGAGTCTGCCTGATGTTTATTCAAGGCACTGGTCACCACCTGATGTTACACATGTGTTAGTATCTTTTCCCGCTAGAGGAGCTTCACCACTGAGTCCCCAGCTCCTGGAATGCTGCTCCGCGCACAGTAGGTGCCCAATTGGTGTTTGTTCAACAAATGGATCATTTCAGAAGTGTGTCTTCCACCCCCAACATCTCTGCTTTCTTCTTTAATTCACACACTCAGCCACACACTCACACAGAAACACACAATGCAGAACTGTGACAATATAACCCAAGTATGAGAAGTTCTGTCTCTCCAAAATAAACAGCTGCATTTCAATGTTGTAGGATAAATTAGCCTGTTGTAAGTGATGGTTATGTCACAGAGTTGTAATAAGATCGGGCAATCCATCAACATTTTGAGGCCCTTCCCTACCACAAGTTAAAAATTCTACCTTTTTTGAATAAGTATTCATTTTCTGACACCCCAAATGACAGTCAATCAAGGCAATGGAAAATGTTAACTAAATAAATCAAAATAGGCAAAACAAATAAAGCTTAACTCTGAAATGAAGTCTGATAAAAACTGCTATTTACTCCTATCTTTTCTCTTTATTCCTGTTAGAATAGTCATTTAAAAAGCTATTCAGCGGGAAAATGATCTGTGAATTGGGCAGAAGGTGTGTGAACAGGAAAAACACCACACCTGCAGCGTGATCATCGGAACCTGACTCTTGCAGTGGCTGCAGGTGGCTTCCCGGTATTTACATGCCTTCTCCACATGGTCTCGAAGGTCTTTCCTCAAGACCTTTTCTTTGCAGTCAGCACGCACACATGGAAGTTCTTCAAACTGGCAATCATTTTTTAAATGCACCTGTAAGACAGACCATTCAAAGTTCTTAACTGGGCAAAAATCCCTCAATCTGAAATGCCAGATTCTAATCTCTATGCAATGAAACCCTAAAGAAAGGTTTCTCCTCTGCTGTTAGACCAGTCTTTCACAGCAAAGAGTAACAAATATGCCAAGAGACACTGAATTTCATATTCTATTTTGTGAGTCCTCAAACTATATTGTTGTTGAAGAATTAAGTCAACTCTGCTTCCTGGGTAGATAAATGAGTATCTGCTAAGAACTTTGTTTTATTCCAGTTCAAATAATTTTCTAGGCTAAATATGGTACTAATAAAAAAATACAGGAAGTTATGTCGAATTTCATGGGCCTTCTAAAATTAAAATCCAACTCAGATTTTCTCTATTGTAAATAGGGTTGGGAGTGTTTAAGAACCAGTTGGCAATTCTGTCAATGATGTCATAAAAATAACAACTTAGAGGGTGGTTCTCACTGCTTTCCTATTTGGCTGTGCTTTGAAAAACTAACGTCAACATTGTCTTAAAGTGCCACATCCTACTGATCACTTCATCCACTGGATGTAAGAAACTCGGCTTCCTTCAGGTACAAGCCTCCGTGCCCCTGCGCTACTCACCAACAGATGCCCCAGCGTTAACTGCTCTGAGCAACCCCGGCTTTCATTCCGACAGTAGATCTGAAGAGCTAGAATTTCTCTCTTGCAGCAATTATCCTTAAACACCTGAAAATGAAAGATCATTATTTTAGAGGATTAATATTTCTTAATCTCCACATGCTGCTACTTTGGACAATGCAAAACCACTTAAAAAACACACACACAAGAGAGTAACTCTTAAGTGGACTTCAGAAAGCATTAAGGACCATCTTGATTTCTACAAGTAGAATGAAGAAGCTGCCCCTACTAAGATACGCAATTTAAACAACATTAACTGTTACCTTTTATTAGTTAAGCCAAAAGAAAATGAATTAACTTAATAATTAAAGGTCACTCTGGAGCATCTCAACATCTTCTATTAACTTTGACATAATCTCAGGACAAGGGCAGAGGAGGGCAGAGGAGGACTAGGTTCACAGTCAGACTCTGGGGCTTTCCGGGAGCCAGCACTGAGCAGGTGGTCATCGTGGTCCAGCTGCCACCAGAGGACAAGAGCAGAATCTGACACAACTAAATACATTTTTTTTTTTTAAGACGGAGTTTCGCTCTTGTTACCCAGGCTGGAGTGCAGTGGCATGATCTTGGCTCACCGCAACCTCCGCCTCCTGGGTTCAAGCAATTCTCCTGCCTCAGCCCCCTGAGTAGCTGAGACTACAGGTGGATGCCACCATGCCCAGCTAATTTTTGTATTTTTAATAAAGACGGGGTTTCACCTTGTTGACCAGGTTGATCTCGATCTCTTGACCTCGTGATCCACCCACCTTGGCCTCCCAAAGTGCTGGGATTATAGGCGGGAGCCACCGCGCCCGGCCCCAACTAAATACATTTTATAGATTGCTTGTTGGAGACACGGAGAGACCATGTCAGAGATCATATGTGGGGAAAGATTTGTAAAACTGTTGATTCCTTCTAAAGGTCATGCTGTTAAAACTCATTTTTCACCAAAAAAGCAGCATTAGTCATTAGCCTGTGGTTGAAAAAAACTCTCTTAAAACATATATTGCAGTATGAAGTTAGTCTAACAATGAAAACATTTCCCTGTGAAAATGAAAATGAGGCTGGACATGGTGGCTCAAGCCTGTAATCCCAGCACTTTGGGAGGCCAAGGCAGGAGGACTGCTTGAGCCCGGGAGTTTGAGACCAGCTTGGGCAACCCAATGAGACCCTATCTCTACAAAATTTTTAAAAAAAAATTAGCTGGACAAGGCAGCAAGCACCTGTAGTCTCAGCTTCTCAGGTGGCTGAGGTGGGAGGACTGCTTTAGCCTGGGAGCTTGAGGATGCAATGGGCCGTGATCACACCACTGCACTCCAGCCAGGGTGACAGTGTGAGACCTCCATCTCTCTCTTTTTTTTTTTTTTTTTTTAAAAAGAAGAAGAAAATTAAAAAACCTTTCAACTTTTCTTAATTTTATTTTTCCCTTAGAAAACACAAATATTCTCACTCTTTTTTTTTCTTTTCTTTTCTTTTTTTTTTAAGAGACAGGGTTGGCCAGGAGCAGTGGCTCATCCCTATAATCCCAGCACTTTGGGAGGCTGAGGCAGGTGGATCACCTGAAGTTAGGAGTTCGAGACCAGTCTGGCCAACATGGTGAAACCCTGTCTCTACTAAAAATATATTTTTTTAAATTAGCTGGGTGTGGTTGCAGGTACCTGTGGTCCCAGCTACTTGGGAGGCTGAGGCAGGAGAATGGCTTGGACCCAGGAGGTGGAAGTTGTAGTGAGCTGAGATAGTGTCATTGTACTCCAGCCTGGATGACAGGGCGAGATTCTGTCTCAAAAAGAGATGGGGTTTCACTCTGTCGCCCAGGCTGGAGTGCGGTAGTACAATCATGGCTCATTACAGCCTTAAACTCCTGGGCTCAAGGGATCTTCTCACCTCAGCCTCCTGAGTGGACTGAACCACAGGTGCATGCCACCAAGCCCAGGTAACTTTTTAATTTTAAATTTTGTAGAGATGGGGTCTCCGTATGCTTCCCAGGCTGGTCTCCAACTCCTGAGCTCAAGTGATCCACCTGCCTCAGCCTCCCGAAGTGCTGGGATCACAGGCGTAAGGCACCCACCCACCCCTCTCTCACTCTTTCTAACAACACAACCTACAATAGCTTAGTCCAAAGGCATTTCTAAGAAACTCCCGCCTGTTGCTCTATGAAGGTGGAATAACAGGACTGCTGAGACAAACAGAATCAACAGCTTTTAACAGAAACAAACTAATTTGGAGCCAAAGCTTTTCTTTCATAAATATGACTAAATAAAAAAAAGGTCATGACTTCAGATACTAAAGTCAACAGAACTTTGGAATGGACAGGATCTGAGACTATTTACTCCAAATGTCCCTGTTTACAGATGAGGACCAGAGGCCTCCATCCCTGGATGACTTGCTGATGGGTAGACCTGGGTCACCTAGGGCCCAGACAACTCCACTCTTTCCATGAGGGTCCACAGCTTGAGTGCATCTCATTCATGGTTCTTTGACAAAACTTGTCAATTTTTCTTTTTTTTTTTTTTGAGACGGAGTTTCGCTCTTGTTACCCAGGCTGGAGTGCAATGGCGCGATCTCGGCTCACCGCAACCTCCGCCTCCCAGGTTCAGGCAATTCTCCTGCCTCAGCCTCCTGAGTAGCTGGGATTATAGGCACGCGCCACCACGCCCAGCTAATTTTTGTATTTTTAGTAGAGACGGGGTTTCACCATGTTGACCAGGATGGTCTCGATCTCTTGACCTCGTGATCCACCCGCCTCGGCCTCCCAAAGTGCTGGGATTACAGGCTTGAGCCACCGTGCCCGGCAACTTGTCAATTTTTCTTCAGCTACTGTCATTAAAAAATGGGGATAATGATTCTGCATAACGAAACAGAGATACTAAAAAAATCATCTCAGCCATTGTTGTGAGCTTCTCTCTCACTCACACATGTTAGGCACATGTTCACAAGGCAGCCTGGTATCATGCTAGGACAAGGTACAGAGCAGACGGGAGTGGCTGTCTTCCCTTACAGGAACTAACCAAGTCTTCGGCAGTAGGAGGTAAATGTGGAGAAAGGAAAGGTACAGGGCCAGGTGGCCAATTCCAGCTCTCCACCTTCCAGAGTGGCTCTATCGGATGCCCTTGTCTCTGTCAGCAATCCTCAATTCACTGCAGTCACCTGGGTTGCCCTGACCAACAAACCCAATCTGCAAGGTGCTTTAGACAGGAAAACCCCAGAGCAAGAATTTTATTGTACAACTTAATAACCTGCATTTAAAAAATGGTTAGATTCATTACTCAAAGTATGGAAACACACATTTTTATTGACATTTTAAGCACTTTAAGAATGAATTGGTGGGTACAGTGGCTCACGCCTGTAATCCCAGCACTTTGGTAGGCTGAGTCGGGCAGATCACCTGAGGTCAGGAGTTTGACATCAGCCTAACCAACGTGGTGAAAATCCCATCTCTACTAAAAATACAAAAATTAGCTGGGCATGGTGGCTTGTGCCTATAATTCCAGCTACTTGGGAGGCTGAGGCATGAGAATCGCTTCAACCTGGGAGGCGGAGGTTGCAGTGAGCCGAGATTGCATCACCTCACTCCAGCCTGGGCGACAAGAGCGAAACTCTACCTCAAAGAATGAATTGTTTCACACTCCAAGTGTGCCTGGCAGGGTTTAGCAGCACATGGATGGCTGTTGGTCTCCATGAGAAGGACCAGGCCCCAGGAGAGAGGCTGGTGGCAGCCCCATCCTCTGAATGTGCAGACACACCCACAGGCTCTAGCTGAGGACAACCACAGGGGGTAAGAAGGAGCTAATCTCACTCATGGCTAATGACTTCAAGGTATCACCAGAGGTGGGAGGGGGTGGGGAGTGCAAACTCAAATGAACCCCTCAGCGTAGCATGTCTGAAGGTAAAATCTAGTTTAAGAGCTGAGTAGAAGCTGTCTGGGATAAAGACCCGTGACGACAGAAGTGACCCAATCACAGGCAGCTCTGCCAGGGACAGGCTCCTCCGCACTTTGCTCACATCAACCCCTCACTCCTCACACCAGCTCCCAGCGGTCTTGGCAGGTGATATGATTATTACAGGTGAGGGGGTGAAGGAGCTCATGGAGCTTACACCGCAGGGGAGTGGCCAAGTAGATGTGAACCCACTGTCCACCCAGGTGATTATGTGGTACAGTGTCCCGCCTGGGAGGTTGTGGCATCCGCTGCCAAAACTGAAGGAACGTGTTGTGCCAGAGTGCCGAATGCAAACTATGTGAAAAGTATTACCCAGCTGAAAACGTGACAAAATAATTAAAAAAAAAAAAACAAAAAAAAAAACCACAAGAATACCTTATCTTTAACGATGCTCTCTTGACACGCGGTACATTTTGGACTTGAAGAGCTGTGGGGAAACGCACATGACTGCATTAGAGTGGAGTCCCTTTCTTGAGGGGACTCAGGAGACTCCCGGAGCATTGCTCTATGGTCAGGTCTGCACAGTGGCTCACAGCCATGAGCAGAGTTTCAGGTCGCCCTGGTGATCTGCGTTACGGAGGAAGCCATGGGAGAAAAGGGCTGCGTTTTTTAAATGGTGATTTTTCAAAAGGAAGTTACCAAGCAGAACAGTTTAGTTCAGTGCCACTTGGAAAGCCCCCTCCACTTAATGTAAAAGTGAAATTTTATTTCAGAAACCAAAGCCAGGCATCTGCGGAGCAGCTCTTTGGTGTAAATACCTGTTTACTCGGAGAGCCTTGCTCCTGCTTTGTCAACGCTGCCAGCCCTTCTCCACAGGCCACTTGCTTCACTGTCTATTGGAAGGCCAGTGGCACCCGCACAGGCAGACCAGCCTCCCTCCCCTGCGGCCACCCTAAAACAGGGCTCCAGCCCCTCCTGCACCGGGAGGCTTCTCCTGGGCCCACAGTGTAGTCCAGCTCTTGTGTTAGGAGACATGGTGTTCTGTGTCTCCTGTGCTGTCACTAAGCCCAAATGTCACTTTGCCCCCAAGTGAGCAAAGGTGAGTTGACTCTTTGGGATGAGTGAGCAAGACCACAGAGGAAAGCACAGAGAAGGAGTGGGGGGTTGAAGGTAGGTGACAGGGCAGGGGGCTGGCTGCTGGGCCCAAGCTAGGGCTCTGGGGCAGCCTGGGCTTGAGTGCTACGGGGGGAGGAGCTGGCAACCTTCCCAGGCCAATGCGCCCTGACCACAGTGGCCAAGATCAGGGTATCCTCCAGCAACCCTAGCACCCAGCACCATGTCTGAAAACATGAGGCCTGCAAGGTGAATCCAGGTGCTGTCCTGGCCTACGCTATGCTGCAGGGAAGCTCCAGCGCCTTCACGATCCTCCAGTGGTGCTGGCACCGGTGCTCAGCAGTGAAGGGCTGCCAAGGGCTGGGTGCACGTTCCACACGAGCCTGCTATGGAAGCGTGCGGCCCCGGTTTCTGCTCCAGTAGGGACCCACCCAGTCCTTGAGGCTGACCCCATCCTCCCACCTCTCTTTCCAGCACCTCGCACACCAGCACACGTGCCCTTCAATGACTGGCTTATTTCCTGGTGTGTCTCCTCCATGGAACCGTGCGCTTCTTCAATGGTGGCTCATGCCTGTAATCCAAGCACTTTGGAGGCCAAGGCGGGTGGATCACCTGAGGTCGGGAGTTCAAGACCAGCCTGACCAACATGGTGAAACCTCGTCTTAAAAAAAAAAAAAAATTAAAAAATAAATAAATAAATAAAATACCGCAACACATAGGAGGGGCGCCAAGGCTCTGCAGACAGAGTGGAACGACACGGGCCAGACGGGTCAGGCGCCCGGAGGCCTCAGTAAACCCAGATGCGGGCTCCCACGGTACCTCCCCAGCAGATTCACAAGCAGGGCCCAGGGGCTTTTACGGACTTCTGCAGGGCTTTACACCGCTAGAGGTTTTATTTCAAAGAAACAAATGAAGGACAGAGTAAGGCCGAAGGCCGAGGAGGCAGCAGGTGGGGGCCGGGCAAAGGCGCCTACCTCAGCAGAGAGGCCATGCAGCTCTCGCAGAAGCGGTGGCCACACTCGGTCTGCTTCGGGCTGCACAGCACCAGGCGGCACTTCTCACACTTGTACTTGTCCTCCACGGCCTTCACAAACTTCTCCTTGTAGCCTCCTTGCTCAGGGACAAAAATCGGTGTCCCGGCACTGCGGTCAGCGTGCAGCTTCAGTGGCGGGTTGGTCTGCAGCGTGCCAGGCGAGTCCATCTTCTTACTGGACTCCATTTTAGCAAGGAGGAGTTCTGCGGGAAGAACAGTCAAAAGCGCGCCGTCATATCCTCTCATGCCAGGAAACACACACAGCTTAGGGAACGCAAAAGCGCCTGAGGTGTGCTGTCTTTTGGTTTTAGGTAACACAAGAATCTTTCCAGCTTTAATATGTGTTGGGAACAAAACATGATCCAATATGCTTCCTTCCTTTCTATTTTACCCAAACACACAGAAACTATTGATATTACTATTCAAAGAATTTCCTAAAAGGTGTACTTAATAAATTGGGCTAGGCAGAGAGGCACACACCTGGGGTCCCAGCTCCTTGGGAGGCTGAGGTGGGAGGACTGCTGAGCTCGGGAGGTAGAGGCTGCCCTGAGCTATGACGGCACCACTGCACTCCAGCCTGATTGCAGAGTGAGGCTGTCGCCACAAATTTTTAAAAGTTAATAATAGCCAGGCACGGTGGCTCAAGCCTGTAATCCCAGCACTTTGGGAGGCCGAGGCAGGTGGATCACGAGGTCAAGAAATCGAGACCATCCTGGTCAACATTGTGAAACCCCATCTCTACGAAAAATACAAAAAATTAGCTGGGCATGGTGGCGTGTGCCTGTAATCCCAGCTACTCAGGAGGCTGAGACAGGAGAATTGCCTGAATCCAGGAGGCGGAGGTTGCGGTGAGCTGAGATCGTGCCATTGCACTCCAGCCTGGGTAACAAGAGTGAAACTCCGTCTCAAAAAAAAAAAAAGTTAATAATAAACAGAGTATTTCTGAGGTTTAAAAAAATTACACATATTACTTTGCTGTGTGGTAACTCTGAATTCAATGCATCATTCTGAGCTTTTGGCTGAAACAGCCGTTCTTAGCCAGTTTTCTTTCCTCACTGACTTCTGCTAGATGAGTCTGGATGACACAACTCAGGGTGGCCTGGTCAACCTGCTTCTGGAGCCCAGGAGCTGCTCCTTCCCTGGGAAACCCTGTGAGATGTGCCCACAGTACCCAAAGTGCTCCGTTTTGATGTCCACCCTCATCTTATTAATCTACCACCACCATGACCCAGCAGGCTGAGCACAGAGCTGTGGGGTGGGCCCACCGTGGACCTACAGAGCAGGCCACACCACGCTGCACTGGTGAGGAGTGTGTGAGGGGTGTGGCTCCCTGCGTGCATGAGGGGGCTCAGGTAGATGCCAATGTACCCAAGGGCTGTGCTGGCAGAGGGGACACCACACAGAGCAGGTCTGTCTGAGTGGGCTCTCTTCCATACCTGCTGACAAGGTACTCTGTGAGACTGGCTGTCTCCCCGCTGCAGGTTCCCACTGACAGGTAAAGCAAACAGCTCCCCACAATAAGCCACAAAGGTCCCGGCCTGCACAGCTCTGCCAAAGGAGACCTCAAGATCAAGTAAACGACAATACCCAGGAACGTGCAGGAGTTGAATTGAGTTCCTGAAGAAACTTGAGCTTTAATAAAAATTACACTGTGCACTCATTAACACACTAACAATTTGATCAATCATCCTAAATACATGCTAACACTTAACCAAAGCACAAATTAAATGTTTCCAGATGGTGGAATAAAGTCTGGCTTCTCTTGTCTTTGCTTTCTGGATACCGTGCAGTGGCCATTTTTATAACGAAAAAATCCTAGTGAATGCTGGTCAGTGTGGAGGTCAGTTTGCACACCATGAACTTTCTTGAAAAGAAAGTTCAGGTAAACAGAGGAAGTTTCTTTCAAAACTAACTCACCAGCTCCCTGAAAAATGCACTGCATTCCTGCGCTGAATTCATCTATGTTTGCTACTTAGAGAAGTAGGAGCCAAATTCCTTTCACTCCTGAGGCCCTGGGCATCCCAGGGAGGTAGCTGTTGGGTGGGCGACAAAGCCCCTCCCTCCAAGCCTGTTCTTGCTGCCTGCATGAAGCTGACAGGCACATGAGCTGACAGCCTCCCAGCCCAACTTCAGAGCTAGAAGAAAACAGGAATGAACACTGGCAGCAGAGAACTTCAGAGACTGATGAACTGGCATTCCAGCCACTGGGTCAGCTTCATAAAACATTGCTGTGTGGGCAAAGTGTGGGAAATTGCGTATTTGTGAAAACAAAAAGTTTTTAAAACGTTGATGTTAAAGTATATGCATCGTGGCCTGGCGCGGTGGCTCAAGCCTGTAATCCCAGCACTTTGGGAGGCCGAGGCAGGTGGATCACGAGGTCAAGAGATCGAGACCAACCTGGTCAACATGGTGAAACCCCGTCTCTACTAAAAATACAAAAAATTGGCCTGGCGCGGTGGCTCAGCCTGTAATCCCAGCACTTTGGGAGGCCGAGGCAGGTGGATCACAAGGTCGAGAGATCGAGACCATCCTGGTCAACATAGTGAAACCCTGTCTCTACTAAAAATACAAAAAACTAGCTGGGCGTGGTGGCGCGTGCCTGTAATCCCAGCTACTTAGGAGGCTGAGGCAGGAGAATTGCCTGAGCCCAGGAGGCGGAGGTTGCGGTGAGCCAAGATCGCGCCATTGCACTCCAGCCTGGGTAACGAGAGAGCGAAACTCCGTCTCAAAAAAAAAAAAAAAAATACAAAAAATTAGCTGGGCATGGTGGTGCGTGCCTGTGGTCCCAGCTACTCAGGAGGCTGAGGTTGCAGTGAGCTGAGATCGCGCCATTGCACTCCAGCCTGGCGACAGAGCAAGACTCCATCTCAAAAAAAAAAAAAAAAAAAAAAAAGTATATGCATCGTAGGTGTCTTTTCTGTTTTTGCTTACAAACTTGCTGGTCCATTACGATGCTCACTCATCTTTCCAAGTCAAGCAGCAAGGGCAGCAGGTGCTAGCCTTGCCCGACAGGTAATAGGGTCAACCAGCCTCAACCTGTGGCCCTGGCCCTGGCCGCCACTCTGCTCTCCACACTGACCCGATGTCCCTCAGATGCTCTGGGTTCCCCTAGGCCCAGCCAGGCCACTGCAGAGCCTACCCAGACACATGCAGGCCAGCCCCCCACCTTCTCCAGGAGGCCACCCTCCCACCCTCCCCTCTCTCTCAACTCCTGCAGCCCGCTCTGTGCTTTCCCAGACCTCCTGCTGCTAAGACTGCATATAACTAAGTTTCTCCAGGGTATATCCCCTAGAACAGAGAATCAGAAATTGGCAAACTACAGCCTCTGGGTCAAATCTAGCCAGCAGCCTATTTTTGTAAGGTCTTTGAACTAAGAATACTTTTTAGATTTTTTTTTTTTTTTGAGATGGAGTGTTACTCTGCTGCCAGACTGGAGTAAAGTGGAGCAATCTCAGTTCACTGCAACCTCTGCTTCCTGGGTTCAAGCGATTCCCCTGCCTCAGCTTCCCGAGTAGCTGGAACTACAGGCACACACCACCACACCCAGCTAATTTTTTACATTTTAGTAGAGGTGGGATTTCACCATGTTGGCCACGATGGTCTCGACCTTGTGGTCTGCCCACCTTGGCCTCCCAAAGTCCTGGGATTACAGGCATGAGCCACCACACCCAGCCTGCTTTTTAGATTTTTAAAGCGTTATAAAACAAAGACTAAGTGTGTATGTGGTTCACAAAGCCTAGGGTATTTACTCTCTTGTCCCTAACAGAAAGAGTTGACCAGTCCCTGCTCTGGACTCTACATCTAGAGAGCGCAGAGGAGTGGCCAGTGCATAGGTTGTATGAAAGGCCGATTTTGTAAATGAGCACCAAACTGCTCTCCAAAGCAGAGGTAACAACAAATACTTCCACCAGCAGCACGAGAATTTCTGTGATCCTACACTCTCACCAACACTTACAGTTATCAGTCATCTTCATTTCTACCAACCAAGGACAAGAGTCTTGTTGGCCCTCATCCTGGTTAGAAAGGTTTGGCATCTTTTCATATGCTGAGAGGCCACTTGTCTTTTCTTCTGTGAAATGCCAAATTGTGTTTCCTTGTCATTTTTTTTTCTTTGTGTGTGTGCGTTTTCAGGAGATGGAGACTCATTCTGTTGCCCAGGCTGGAGAACAGTGGCGCCATCATGGCTCACTGCAGCCTCAGCCCCCTGGGCTCAATCCTCCCACCTCAGCCTCCGGAGTGGCTAGGATTATAGGCACATGCCACCAGTCCCAGCTAATTTTTTAATTTTTTCAGGAGCTGGGGTTCTTGCTACATTGCCCGGCCCCCTCTCAAACGATCCTCCTACCTCAGCCTCCCAAAGTGCTGGGATTACAAGCATGAACAACTGCACCTGGTACTGTCATTTTTTTAATTGGGTTATTGTCCCTTGCAATATTTATGTGGAGAGATCCTACATCTATTTACTCTGTTAACAGCTAATCCTTTGTTAGTTATATGTATTACAGATGTCTTTCCCCTATTTATGGCTTGACTTTGTTGTTTTAATTATTGCACTTTAAATGCAGGTTTGTTACATAGATATACATGGGCCATGGTGGTTTGCTGCACCCATCAACCCGTTACCTATATTAGGTATTTTTCCTAATGTTATCCCTCCCCAATCCCTCCACCCCCTGCTCTTCCTCCCTTAGCCCCTGCTACCCGCTGTGAGGCCCCAGTGTGTAATGTTCCCCTCCCTGTGTCCATGTATTCTCACTCTTCAACTCCCACTTGATGCAGTATTTGGTTTTCTGTTCCTGTGTTAGTTTGCTGAGAATGATGGTTTCCAGCTTCATCCATGTCCCTGTAAAGAACATGAACTCATTCTTTCTTATGGCTGCGTAAGTATTCCATGGTGTATATGCGCCACATTTTCTTTATCTAGTCTATCACTGATGGACACTGGGTTGGTTCCAAGTCTTTGCTATTGTAAATAGTGCTGCAATAAACATAGGAGTGCATATATTTAGAAATGGAACTGCTTCATTAATTTGCGTGTCATCCTTGCTCAGGGGCCATGCGAATCTTCTCTGTATTGTTCCAATTCTAGTATACATGCTGCCAAAGTGAGCACTATGGCTTGACTTTATTTACGGTGTCTTTTAATGAAAAGAAATCTTAATTGTATTAGGCCAGGTGTGGTGGCTCGTGCCTGTAATCCCAGCTGGGAGGCTGAGGTGGGTAGATTACTTGAGGTCAGGAGTTCAAGACCAGCCTGGCCAACATGGTGAAACCCTGTCTCTACTAAAATACAAAAATTAGCTGGGCATGGTGGCACATGCCTATAGTCCCAGCTACTTGGGAGGCTGAGGCAGGAGAATTGCTTGAACACGCCTATAGTCCCAGCTACTCGGGAGGCAGAGGTTTCAGTGAGCCCAGATCGTGCCACTGCACTCCAGCCTGGGCAGCAAAGTAAGACTCCATCTCAAAAATAAAAGAAAAAAAAAATCTGATTAACTTGTGAGTGATGCTGGTTAAAAAAAAGGGACAGTCCAATATATACAGAAAAACAGAAGGCAGCCCTAATTCTGTCACAGAAGCAATGCCAAAAGGAGGTATTCTCAATGACACTAGCAAAGAAGCCACTATGTCAAATTGACAGACACTGCTCAAGGAAAATATGCTTTCTAAACAAACGCTGAAGAAAGAAATGACATGAACCCTGAGCAGAGCTAGCCGGCAGCCCCGTGACCTTCTGTATCAACGAGATGGCCACAGGATTGAACTGGCTCCTGGGAAAGCAGGAGACAGACGTCTCAATAGACACCAGAACCAGTGGACAGACAAGTCTCAGGTTTACTGATGGCCCTTGACTCTCCCAGTGATCAAGAGCCACCAAGAGCAGTCACCTCTGATCTGAAGTGTAAGAATCCTCTAATCACCTCCTGAAGCAGCTAGGACAATGGAGATGACATCTTAACTCCTCAAATAGGATATAAATACCTACCTGTTCTGCCTGAGCAAAGGAGCATTTTGGATTTAGGAAAACCAACACTGCAGACACATTTCTCACAATCAATTCAGAGGTAGACAGTAACAACCATCCCTACTGCTGGGCACTAATCTGGCGGACCCCCTCAGACCAGTGTGGGAGGCAATCAGCCCCAGGTTCCCCACCACCGATGTAACACAGAGGGCAAGAACCTCAAGGTCGCCAAGGAAACATTTCTATCTGTAGGACCAAGTTCTCAACAGCAGGGAGGGCAGTTTTTACTAACAGGCCCTCAACCCAACAGGTACACAACAAATACCAACAATGATAATTCACCGCATCTTTTATGATATTTATCCTTGTAAGCCATCTTAAATCTCCTTTGGAATCAGGTAAGGTGTACATAAATTTAGCAAACTCAAAAGTGATCATAATTTACAAATTTAAATTATGTCCTAGAATATTAAATTTAAATTATGACTACTAAGTAATGTCCACAAAAATGGCTGAGTAAGGAACTCAAAGTCCATCCTTCAATATGTGCAAGTTTTAAAACTGCCAAAAACTGTCAGAATCTACTCTTTTTAAAGCTTTGAGGGCCGGGCACAGTGGCTCACACCTGTAATCCCAGCACTTTGGGAGGCTGAGGCAGGTGCATCATGAGGTCAAGAGATCGAGACCATCCTGGTCAACATGGTGAAACCCCGTCTCTACTAAAAATACAAAAAAAAAATTAGCTGGGCATGGTGGCGCGTGCCTGTAATCCCAGCTACTCAGGAGGCTGAGGCAGAAGAATTGCCCGAACCCAGGAGGCGGAGGTTGCGGTGAGCTGAGATCGCACCATTGCACTCCAGCCTGGGTAACAAGAGCGAAACTCCGTCTCAAAAAAAAAAAAAAAAAAAAAAAAGCTTTGGAAACTAAAAACTTGCAGCAATCGGAAGAACACTTAATCGAGAGAAACAGCTGAATCTCAGCAAGAACAGTGAGTCCCACAGTACTTTAACCGCTGCTCCCATGCTGGCTGCAGCAGTGGCCTGGAAGACAACAGGCGGCCATTCCGGTGCATGCACTGGTCCCAGAGGGAGCGGAATGGGCCTCATCTGCAAAGAACTGCAATTGTTTGTTTTGACCCGTCTACTGACTCCATGGAAGACTGGCTCAAAGGGCGTGACTTTACCTCCTGGTGCTGAGGCATCTACTAGGGAAAGTGGGGAAAAGGTTATTGGAAACATTTACAGACAGACATATTTGCTGCTGCCTGAACCACTGGGTAACAGTTGAGGCAAACAATTTAACCAAAAGCTTGGGAAGAAAAGCTGAGGAGCAAGATGTTTTAGAAATAAGGGTTTGAAAAGCTCTGACACATTCTTGGAAATCTAGAAGGCTCCACAAACGCCCAGGGCTGTACATGTTCAGGAAAGACCTGAAAAAGCCGAGGCTTTCACCTCTGGCTGACCTTCAGGTTCTGGGCAAGCAGGCAGTGAATGCCAAGGGATCACCATCAAATGCCTGGCTGAGTGTTGAAGGCATGCTCCAACATATACATAGACCTCATCTCAAAAGAGTGGGAGACATGTGCTGTTCTAGGTACTTTAAAAATCTCTGTCTAATCACAAGCTGACCACTATGCTAATCGAACAGAGAACTCAGTGGCCACACATGATAAAGAATATATACTATATAAAATTAGATCAGAAAAGTAACTACACAAACAATGACTATAACAAGCAGCCAACAAACCCTGGAGAAGGAAGAATCTCATTCCAAAGTTGCCACAGTATAAATGCAAACTTCTAGTTTTCAACACAGCATCACAAGGGATGCAAAGAAAGTCCAGTTCACATGCAGAAAAAAGGCAACTAACAGAAATCGTTCAAGAGGAATCCCAGACATAAGACTTATGGATAAAGACTTTAAATATGCTACTTTAAACATGTTCTAAGAATTAAAGAAAACCATGTCCAAAAATCTAAAAGATCCATCAGAACAATGTCTCACTGAATAGAGAATATTGATAAAGAAAAAAAAGATATTTTTAAAAAAGAACCAAACAAATTCTGGAGTTGAAAAGCACAAAAACTGAAATGAAAAATTCACTACAGGGGCTCAACAGCAGAAATCAATGGACAGCAATGACAATCAGAGAACTTAAAGATAGGACAATTGAGATTATACAATGTAAGAAAAAATAATGAAGAAAACAGCCTCAGAAACTGGCAGGACACCATCAGCTGTACCAACATATACATCATAAGACCTCAGAAAGAGAAAAAAAGAGAAAAAAAGAATATTTGAAAAAATAATGGTAGACAAGTCTTGCATTTAATGAGAAACATTAATCTGCATAACCAGGAAGCTCAACAAACTCAAAGTTGGGTAAATTCAAAGAGCCACACCCAGACACACTGTAGTCGAACTGTAGGAAGCAGCAAGAGAAAAGTGACTCTTCAAATATAAGCATTTCTCAGTAAGATTAACAACTGATTTCTCATCTAAAGCCACAGAGGCCAAAAGGTGACAAATAAAGGCTGAAAGAAAAAAATCTGTCAACTAAGAATTCTTTTTTTTGTTTTTGGAGATGGGATCTTACTCTGTCACCCAGGCTGGAGTACAGTGGTGCAATCATAGCTCTCACTGCAGCCTCCAACTCCTGGGCTCAGCAATCCTCCTGCCTCAGTCTCTCCGGGACCTGGGACTACAGGCCCGCACCACCATGTCTGGCTATTTTTTAACCAAGAATTCTATATCCAGTAAAACTATCTTTCAAAAATGAGCGAGATCCTTCCCCCAAAATACTAGGTAACTCCAAGTGAAAGTCATCCCATGAATGCAAGGTTGGTTCAACACACAAAAACCAATTGATGTAATATATATTAATAGAACAAGGGGAAAAAACCCTACACAATCAGTTTAATTAATGTAGAAAAAGCATGTGACAAAATTCAACACCCTTTCATGATAAAAACACTCAGAATAGTAGGAACAGAAGGAAAGTTCCTAAGCATGATAAAAGGTATCTGTGAAAACCCATAAGCATATACACTGGTGAAAAACTGAAAGCTTTCCTCCTAAAAACAGGGACCAGACAAGGATGCCTATTTTCGTCTCTACTAATCAATACTTTACTGGAAGTTCTAGCCAGAGCAGTTAGACAGAAAAAAAAAATCCAAATCAGAAAAGAAAGAGTAAATTTATCTCTATTCACAGACAACATTATCTTACATATAAAAAGTTCCAGAGAAACCACAAGAAAAACAAGCTAAGAAATTGATTCATTGTAGTTGCAGGGTAAAGATCAACACATAAATATTAGCTGCATTTCTATACACCAGCAATAAACAAGCAAAAAAAAAAAAAAAAAAAGAAATCAACACAATTTATTTATTTATTTAATTTTTTTTTTTTTTGAGAGTCTCACTCTGTCACCAGGTGCCAGGCTGGAGTGCAGTGGCACAATCTCGGTTCACTGCAACCTCCACCTCCTGGGTTCAAGCAATTCTTCCACCTCAGCCTCCCAAGTAGCTGGGACTACAGGCACACGCCACCACACCCAGCTAATTTTTTTTTTTTAATTTTTAGTAGAGACGGGGTTTCACCATGTTGGCCAGGATGGTCTCTATCTCTTGACCTCGTGATCTGCCCGCCTCAGACTCCCAAAAGTGCTGGGATTACAGGCTTGAGCCACCGCACCCGGCCCAAGAACACAATTATACTTACAATAGCATCCAAAATAATAAACTACTCAGAAATAAATTTAATCAGGGAGGCAAAAGACTTTTTCAATAAAAACTACAAACACTGAGGAAATAAATTAAAACAAAAATAAATGGCAACACATCCCACGTAAATGGACTGGAAAACTCAATATTTTGGTAAATACAAACTATGGCACTACCAATAATTTATAATGTTTATATCCATAAAATAAATGGCATAAATATTACTAGGTGTGTTTCTGTGAGGATGTTTTGGATGAGATTAACATTTAAACTGGCAGACTGAGTGAAGCAGACTGCCATCCTCAATATGAGTGGCCCTCATCTAATTAGTTCAAGGCCAGAATAAAACAAAAAGCCTGACCCTTCCCCACCATCAAGGCAGGTTCTTCCTGCCTGCCTATCTTCAAGCGGAGACATCAGCTTTTTTCCTGCCTGTGTACTCAAACTGAAACAATGGCTCTTCCTGGGTCTTTGGCCTGCCAGCTTTCAGATAGGAACTACACCACTGGCTTCCCCAGTTCTCAGGCCTTCAGACTTGGGCTAGCACTAGAAGTAAACCATCTGTTCTCTTGTGTCTCTAGTCCACCAACTCCTCCTGCATATCTTGGGACATGCCTACCTCCATGTGTGAGCCAATTCCATTTAATAAATCTCTAAGACACACACACAAACACACACACGTACACACAACTGGTTCAGTTTTACTGCAGGACCCTAACACGCTACCCAAAGTGATTTACAGATTCAGTGCAACCCCTATTAAATTTTCAACAGCTCTTTTATGCAGAAATAAAAAATCTGAGTCTAGGCACCATGACTCATACCTAGCAGTTTGAGATGCTGAGGCAGGAGGATCACTTGAAACCAGGAGTTCAAGACCAGCACAGGCAATATAGTGAGAGACTATCTCCACAACAGGAAAAATAAAATAAAAATCTGATCCTCAAATTCTTAAGGAACTGCAAGATGCCTCAAATAGCCAAAACAATACTGAAAAAGAAGACCAATGTTTTAAGACTCGTATTTCCCTCTTTTGAAACTTACTACAAAGCTTTAATAATCAAAACTATGTGGTACTGGCAGAAGAACAGATATACAGACCAATGTAATAAAACTGAAAATACAAAAGTAAACACATGTATCTATGGCCAAGTGACTCTTTTTTTTTTTTTGGACAGTCTCGCCTTATCACCCAGGCTGGAGTGCAGTGGTGCAATCTCAGTTCACTGCAACCTCTGCCTCCCAGGTTCAAGCGATTCTTGTGTCTCAGCCTCATGAGCAGCTGGGACTACAGGCGCACGCCACCACGCGCAGCTAATTTTTTGTATTTTTAGTAGAGACGGTGTTTCACTGTGTTAGCTAGCATGGTCTCAATCTCCTGACCTTGTGATCCACCCGCCTCGGCCTCCCAAAGTGCTGGGATTAAAGGTGTGAGACACTGCACCCAGCCTGCATTTTTTAGTAGAGATGGGGTTTTTTTCATGTCGGCCAGGCTGGTCTTGAACTCCTGGCCTCAAGTGATCTGCCTGACTTAGCCTCCCAAAGTGCTGGGATTACAGGCATGAGCTACGGCACCTGGCCTCAAGTGACGTTTGACAAGTGTGCTAAATGAGACCATTTAGCAGGAAAAGAATAGTTGAACAAACAGTTCTAGGACAGCTGGGTTAACATTTGCAAAGCAAACTTGGACCTCTACCTCACTCCACATACACAAACTAACTCTAAATGGATCAGCAATCAAAATATAATAGCTAAAACTATAAAATTCTTAGAAGAAAATACAGGGGGTAAACCATTAATGACCTGAACTTGGCAATGGATTCTTAGATGCAACAACAAAAATATAAGCAACAAAATAAAAAACTAGACAAACTAAACTTCACCAACATGAAAAACTTTGTGCACTAAAGGATGTTATCAGTGAACTGAAAAGACAGCTAACAGAATGGGAGACAATACCTGCAAATCACATATCTATTAAGGGTCTAGCATCCAGAATATATAATATATATAAGGCACTCTTTTTTTTTTTTTTTTTTTTTGGAGACATAGTCTCACTCTGTCGCCAGGCTGGAGTGCAGTGGCAGTGGCACAATCTCTGCTCACCCCAACCTCCACCTCCCAGGTTCAAGCGACTCTCCTGCCTCAGCATCTCGAGTAGTTGGGACTACAGGCACCCGCCACCACACCCTGGGATGATAACTGCTATTCTCTTTGGATTAATCTGCCTTGCACTCTTTGCTGACGGCTGTGGGTGACAGAATTAGGCATGTACAGGATCACAAGACATGGAGATCATTTTCTCTCGCAAGGAGGAAACTAGAGCTGACAGGACTGCTGGAAAAGATCCCTAGGCTCCCGAAAAGCAGCTACCTGAACTTCTGATTCAGTGTCAGCTGCAGTGGGTGGGTCTTTCTCTGGCCTCCCTGAGCTTCTCGCCTTCCCCACCCTCCTGCTGGCATTGCTTTTCTCCCTTTCTTTCCTTTCCCTTTCCTATCTTTTCTGTTATTCGGAGCTACCATCATGCCCAAAGACCACATGTTTGAGAATCGCCCTTGAGAGCTTGACCCTGTAATCACGTGGCAATACTTTCTCTTGTTCTCCACCTTCCAGGGAACAGGAATTTTGGGGTTCATGTCATAGTTAGTTCTACAAATTATCTTGAGCAGTTAAAAGCCCTTGCAAGCTCAAAATTTACTGCTCTGGGCTCCTTCTGGGAAAAGTGATGGAAACTGCCCAATGTTGTAGCTTAGCAGTTAAGGCTGTCTTTTCACAATGGTGGCTTGGGTTCAGGTTCAATTTTCAGCCTAGAAAATGAGCACTTTCTGGTTGGTATTTGGGTGACCTTTGCCATTTGTTGATTCTCTTCCCCTTCATGTGAACTGTCTTAAATTTTCCTTTCTCTGAGCACCTGGGAGGTTACATTTGGTAAAGTTCAAAAGCCAGGAATATTGGTGGTTTGGTGTGGCTAAAGTTGGGTAATAAGAGGTTTAAAAGGACTTTTAGAAGAGTGCTATGGTTAAAAGTCAGGTTAATTAAAAGTGGATATTCAAGCTCTAACAGCCTGGAACTTCTTAGGAAAAACAGGAGGTGCCACATACCCTGTTTGGGGAAAAACCTCTATTTTCCTCACAGAACCCCAAGAATTACTAAAAGTGGATAGATACCTCTCAAAATCTAAGGCTCTGTTCTGTTTTGCACTGCATTACTGCATTATCTGATTTTTTTTTACTTTTGGGGATATCAGAAATTACTTCACATTGTGAGAGAGCTTTGGTGAGTAATAACTAGGTAGGAAATAATTTAATACTTTGGGGGACAGCTAAATGGCATGGGGGGGATACTTGGATCTTTGCATGTCTGGATCAAAAGCATGCTCTTGGCCACCTGGGAGGTGTGGAGAGATCCTCACCCTTCCCCACTAAGAGGTAAGACTCTAGTGGGGGATGGGCTGATCACAAAAAGGGCTGATTGGCTTTGGGTTGCTTGGCAATGAAATACGTGGTGAAATCACTGCACTGTTGTGTTCTGTAGCGTTTCTCTTTTGGGATCCAGGATCCAGTATAAAAATGGGACCTTTGATTTTTGGGGATCTGTTTTGCCTTCCAATTGTGCCTGCTTATTAGGCTGTGAAACTGCATGCTTTCCTAGCACTGTTCTACCATGAAGCTGGTAATCCAATTAAGGAACTAGCAAATGAGAAGCCTTACAACTACTTGGTTTTCCTTTGTCTATGTATTTATATGTGGTATGTGTGTGATATAAAAGGCTTTGATTAATTGGCTTAAAAATAAATGCTTAAATCAGTATTTTGTCAGAAAAGTAAAAAGTGTAATGCCTTTTAATTCATGTGACTTAAGCTGTAGAGAAGTAAAGAAAATTTTACAGATTATTGGTAAAATAAAAGAAACAAACAAACAAAAAAGATTACTGGTAAAATAAAAACATTTGGTCTAAATCGGGCAGGTCAAATCACCTAGGGCCATTAGATTCTAGGTAAGGCCTGGGGACTTGTGGAGCTGGCCATGCTTCCTAGCTACGCTAGGAAGAGTCAGACCTTATCTGCTCTCCTGCCTGGTGTCCTAAGCGCCATGCCTAGTGCATAATTAAAATTGCTCACCAAGTTTTTCACCAAAAGTAAAAGCTGCTAAGAGTTAACAGTATCACATACTTGAGACTACTTGAAAAACAGTTTTATACGCAAGGTGTGTAAGGAAAGTGAAATGTGTTTTCGGTAAAAGAAGGCATGTGAAAGTGGATTTTTTTTGGGGGGGCCTAGATTAAAGGGTTAAGGGATTGTTTTAAGTTAGGAGAAAGCTGAAGGTTTATAAAAGTTGTGGAAAGTTTGTGAAATATTAATCTTGTAAAAGAAATTCTGTGTGTGAACACACTCACTAAAGTTAAAGGGAACGATTATATAGTTCTATAAATTGAACACTGGACAAGCGCAACAGGTTTTTCTTAGAGCACTGCTCTGCTCTTTAACAAAAATTGGTAAAGGGTTATAAAAGGTTTGTAAGAATTTTATCTTATGGTCAGACATTAAAATTAGGCAGATTTGTCTATAACGTTTTGTTAAGAATTGGGTTTAACATTAATAGTACACTAATGCAATGATGAAATTTGGCTTATTTGTTATAAAAATCATACAGGAAACACTGTCAAATATGAAATGGTGTTTGGCTTTCTTTGGCCTGTATTTACATAAATGTTATTGGTATGTGTTCCAAAGTAATGGGAAACTCCTAGAATTCTGATTTGACTCAGTATATGTTATTAATAATTATAATTATGTAAAATTGTATGCCACAAAAGTAATCAAAATTCCTAGTCAATTATGCCTTTAGTTGTGGCTGCCTTAAGACTTTTTGTCATCCAGAGACAACTGTTGTGTTGATCTTCTTCAAAAGGTGGTTTATAGTCAGCTACAGGACTTCGACAGGTGCTCTTAGATACAGGTTTCTAATAACTTTGGAGACTGTAACATTAGAATAGAGAAAAAAACTTTCAGGACTCTCATGGAGAGCTGAAATGATTATGAAGTAGAATAGGAGTTAACTGCATGGACTGAACAAAAGACTAAAGTAATCTTTTTAGACTTTTTGCTTAAAACGTTACTAATCATTTTTGTTTTTCAGAGTCAAGGAAACTTTTGAGCTACTTACAGCTTTGGATAATTGAGTAAAGTACACTTCTGTGAACAAATCTGAAGGATATTTGTTTCTCTCTACCTGCTTTTTCCAGCATTTGGAAACTATTTGTGAGCATTCTTATGGCAATATAGTTATTTGCATGAGTACAGTAAGAATCCGTTTTCTTTTACAACAGGACACAATTAGAGAAACTGGTTACTTTACCAAGGCTTTGACTGGATTGGTGTGCTTTCCTTTAAGGACTCAACCTTGACTTATAGAGCCAATAAAATACCCTTGGAAAACTGGCCTCATACCCTGTCTACACAGTTCCTGTGCAGGGTTCCTAACCTGTGGTAAGTAAACAATGTCACTTTCTGACAGGCCCAGGAGCCCCAGTCATCTTGAGACCTCAAAAGGAGAGGAATTTCATAACTCACAGGTTATCTGAGGGTACAAACCCATGGCTGGGCTTGATTTTTAAAGTCTTATCTGAGGTTCCTTTTATGGAACAAAGTTCCATCAAAGTAAATTTTTTAAATGCTATGTGAAAAATAATTGTTCTTGCTGCACTTTATACAAATAATCAGGCCAAGTACAATAAAGCAAGTCAGTCTTAACATAATTTGTCTTCAGTAAAAATGGGAGACCAGAGAGAGAAAATATATTCTGTGTCAGGAAGTACGGTACAGCTGTTATTAGACTCTAGTCTCATCAGCTGTTTTTAAGTTTTTTTCTGCAACTGAGGCTAACTGTGCTTACTCCTGTGAACCAACCAGTGATCTTTGGCTACTGCTCAGAAAAAACAAGAGAGAAGAGGAATGTAAAAAATCAAGATCAATATTCTAATTCTGGGCATGTACTGGAATCAGCTAGCGACCCCGTCTCGGCTTGGTTTCAACAACTGCCCAGTTCATGGAAAGCCTTCTTATTTAGTTTACTCAGGATAATTTTACTTATTCTACTTTACTGTTGTGGAATATATTGCTGTTGTACTCTTTGTGTAGGGATGCAGGATAAGTTTACTGAATGTTTTCTTAAACTGAACACTTACTAATCTTCCAGATATCACCTTTTACTGGAACTTGGAGTTATGAATGGCCCTCAAGATACTGATGCTTTCTGGTGGAACTATTCTCTATCCTGAATACGAGAGACTCTCATAGTTAGGCAAGAATACCATCACCCCATTCCACCTGAAGAAGTTACAGAAGATGGATCTTTGTCCCTCTACAACATTTAGGATTAAGGGGTCCCCTGTGAAAGACAGCGGGGAAACATGTCAGAGGCGTCTGAACCAGAGCAACTCCAGCTTAATAGGGGGTGAGGAAAATAAGGCTGAGACCTACTGGGCTGCACTTCCAGCAGGTTAGACATTCTAAGTTACAGGATAAAATAGGAGGTCGGCACAAGATACCGGTCATGAAGACCTTGAGGATAAAACAGCCTGCAGTAAAGAAGCTGGCCAAAACCAAGAAGGCAATGAAAGTGACCTCTGGTCGTCCTCACTGCCCATTATACTCTAATTATAATGCATCAGCATGCTAAAAGACACTTCCACCAGCATCATGACAGTTTACAGATGCCATGGCAATATCAGGAAGTTGCCCTGTATGGTCTACAAAGGGGAGAAACCCTCAGTTCCAGGAACTGCCCACCCCTTTCCTGTAAAACTCATGAATAATCCACTCCTTTTTAGTATACAATCAAGAAGTAACAATAAGTATAAACAGCAAGCAGCATGGGCTCTGCCTATGGAGTAGGCATTCTTTATTTCTTTATTTTCTTAAGAAACTTGCTTCAACTTAAGAAAAAAAGAAGAAGAAAGAGGCCAGGTATGGTGGCTCATGCCTGTAATCCCAGCACTTTGGGAGGCCAAGGCAGGTGGATCACCTGAGGTTGGAAGGTCGAGAACAGCCTGACCAACATGAAGAAACCCCGTTTCTACTAAAAATACAAAATTAGCCAGATGTGGTAGCACACGCCTGTAATCCCAGCTACTTGGGAGGCTGAGGCAGGAGAATCACTTGGACCTGGGAGGCAGAGGCTGCAGTGAGCGGAGATAGTGCCATTGCACTCCAGGCTGGGCAACAAGAATGAAAACTCTGTCAAAGAAAAGAAAAAAAGAAAAGAAAGAAAACGAAAGAAAAGAAAACCAGAGGAGAGGAGAGGGGAGGAGGGGGAGGGGTGGGGAGGGAAGGGGATGGGAGGGAGGAAGGAGGGGAGGGGAGGGGATGGGGGAGGGGAAGGGAAGGGAAAGGAGAGGAGGGGAGAGCAGAGGAGAGGAAGAAGGAAAATAAATACAAATCAAAACCACAATGAGTTCCCACTTCACAATCAGTAGGATGGCTGCAATTTTTTTCTTTTTTCTTTTTTTTTTTTGAGACAAGGTTTTACTGTCATCCAGGCTGGAGTGCACTAGTGTGAACACGGTTCACTGCAGCCTTGAACTCCTGGGCTCGGGCTCAGGCAATCTTCCCACTTCAGCTTCCCAAATACCTGGGAATACAGGTGTGTACCACTAGGCCCAACTAATTATTTTATTTTCTGTAGAGACAGGGTGCCACTATATTGCCCACGTTGGTCTCAAACTCCTGGACTCACATGATCCTCCCACGTTGGCCTCCCAAATTGTTGGGATTACATGCAAAAGCCAATGTGCCTGGCTTTCTTTTTTTTTCTTTTTAAGATAGGGTGTCATTCTGTAGCCTGAGCTGGAGTGCAGTGGCACGATCTCAGATCACTGCAACCTCTGCCTCTTGGGCTCAAGCAAGTCTCGTGCCTCAGTCTCCCGGGTAGCTGGGACTACAGGTGGGTGCCACCATGCCCAGCTAATTTTTTGTGTTTTAGTAGAGATGGGGTTTCACCATGTTGCCCAAGGTGGGCTCAAATTCCTGAGCTCAGACGATCCACCCACCTCAGCCTCCCAAAGTTCTGGGATTACAGGTGTGAGCTACCGTGTCTGGCCTATAATTTTTTTAAAAAAGGAAAATAACAAGTGTTAGGATGTGGAAAAACTGAAACCCTCATACACTGCTGGTGGAAACATAAAATGGTTCAGCCACTAAGGAAAAGAGGCTGGCAGTTCCTCAAAAAGTTAAAACATTACCATATGACCAGCAATTCCACTCTTAGGTATATGTTCAGAAGAACTGAAAAAAGGTACTCAAACGCATGTATACACATGCTCGCAGCAGTAAAATGTCTATAAGGGTAATTTATTTTCTTTTTTTTCCTTTGAGGTAATTTCGTTCCTTATTTTTCTTTCTTTTCTTCCTCTGTCACCCAGGCTGAAGTGCAGTGGTGCGAACATGGCTCACTGTGGTCTTGAACTCCCAGACTGAAGCAATCCTCCTGCCTCAACCTCCCAACTAGCTGGGACTACAGGCATACGGCACCATACCTGGCTAACTTTTCTATTTTTTGTAGAGATAGGGTATCGCCAAGTTGCCCAGGTGGATCTCACCAGTGTTGCCCAGTCTGGTCTTGAACTCTTGGGCTCAAGCAATCGTCCTGCCTCAGCCTCTTAAAGTGCTAGGATTACGGGCATGAACCACCCGCCTGGTCTGTGATGGTAATTTCTAATCTGTGACCATATCTCGTCTGTTTACACTGAGTGGACAGGCAGGAATGCCCGTGTGTTCCACAGGCAGGCCTACCACCAGAAGTAGCAAGAAATAAGTGAGACTGCGTATGTGGAAGGATTGCGAAAACCTTTGATTAGATTTCTTGATTTAAACATAAATAGCTTTATTATAATTGCCTATATATGGGCATAAAAATAGTTAAATTCTATCTTTATCCTAAAATTTAGATATGACCATTATAAGTTAATGGCAATTGTGTATTTATAATTATTGTGTTCATCAAGAAAAATTGTGCAAATTCAGTTAAATACATTAAAGATGGCATTCGAGGCAACTTTTAGGGACCTGCCAATTAATGTTTGGCATCTTGATTTGCGGGAGCACCTTGGAGGTTCCAATGCTCAGATGCTGGACACAGGCGCCTCTGGTTAGAATGGTGGTCATATACATGCTGGGAACCTGAGGCCACTGCCTACTTAATAGCCCACTTCCTATCCTCCCTGAGCACCGGGTTTGAGAAGAGAATGTTTGTTCCCACACAGAGAGAAATGTACTGCATGGCAACAACAGATCCGCTGAGCAAAGCCGGCGCTAAGAAAACTACAATGAAGGCAACTGTGTGACTAAAAAAATGGCCCCCAAGCTGGTACACTTGGAGGAGCTGAGGAAGGGCCAAGACCAGAACTACCAGGAGCAGCAGCATCTGGCACTCTGAGCTCTGTGACTTTTTTTTTTTTTTTTTTTTTTTTTTTTTTTGAGACGGAGTCTCACTCTATTGCCCAGGCTGGAGTGAGTGCAGTGCTGTGATCTTGGTTCAGTGCAACCTCTGCCTCCCAGGTTCAAGCGATTCTCTTGCCTCAGCTTCCTGAGGAGCTGGGATTACGGGTACACACCACCACACTCGGCTATTTTTTGTATTTTTAATAGAGACGGGGTTTCACCATGTTGGCCAGGGTGGCCTCAAACTTCTGACCTCAAGTGATCCACCCACCTCAGCCTCCCAAAGTGCTAGGATTACAGGCGTGAGCCACCACACCCAATCTGCAACTGTTATTCTACAGCCTTCTTCAAGCAGAATTTTTACTCTTATTACTTTACTTACTGTTTGCTACAGTTCTAGACACGAGTTTACTGTATTTTGAGGTCTCCTTTTTAACTAAAGGAAAGGCATCTCTAATTATTTGAGATAATTATTTCATAAAGGTGTTGTTTCTCATCAGCTACTCGGGAAGGCCCTCGCTGACAGGTGAGGCATATCTATACCTAGTACAGCAAAGAGGAGGACTGGATTCCTTTCACTTTCTTCTCTGCCTCCATTACACTAATGATTTGTTTTATGTTCCCTATTTCTATGATTTTAGTTGAATGTTACACTTTAGTTAGAATTTAAAAACTGGAAACAAAAGTACATCTGCTGACAAAAGGGTGCTCCAAGAGCTGGAAAGCCCGGGGAAAACCAAAAAAAGGAAGCATCAGATAAACAAAGCAAAAGTCTCCTGCTGTAAGACAGCAATAACACACGTGGGGAAAAGCAGCTCCACATCCAGCCCAGCAGGGCAATTAGAGGTATCATCCAAATGATGCCAATAAAGGGAGAAGGGCAAAGATCATGAACAGACAGGTGTGCCCTGCTGATAACAAGGCTTTCCGAAAATCCATATTCATGCAAACATTTCAGCATACTGACTCTGTTCCTGATACCTGATGCCAAATGTTCCACTGCGGGAAGCACCCTGGGCAAGTAACGGGAGGCTGGATTCTGACCAGTCAGACAGGCAGATCACAGGCACACATGAAAAGCCCCCTTAGGACAGGGAGGGAGAGACACACAGACCAAGTGACTCAGGCAGACACCTAGGAAAGAACCTGATTAAATCACAGTGTAAGACATGGTATTAAAGCCTTTGAGAAATCAATAGTTATTTGGGGCCCAGCATTGTCAGTATCCCTTAGTTCATACAAGTTAGGATTTTTAAAAAGTATTCATTCAGCCCTTACTATATACAAAGACACTGTGCCTCTTCTGGCCCAGGGCCAGAGCCCTGCCATCTGGACAGGAAGCAGGGAGAAGAGCCAAGGGCTAAGTCCACTTGACATGCAACCAAGTGCAGGCAGCACCTCTCCAGATGGAGGCCTCCCCAAGGCCATGCCCGCCACACAGGGCTGGAGCCCTGGGGCTGTGTAAGGGGTAGAAATTTTAAGTGTGATAAGGTTCATCTTCCTGGAGTACCAACTATATTTGAAGAAGTGAAAAGCATAAAACATGGTCACACTGTGAGGCAGATTATAATGTTTCAATCAATTGCTAGAATAAAACATGAGATTTCAAAAAATACTGGATCTGCCAGGCACCGTGGCTCATGCCTGCAGCATACTTTGGGAAGCTGACATGGGAGGAATGCTTGAGGCCAGGAGTTCGAAACCTGCCTGGGGAACATAGCAAGAGCCTGTGTCTTTTAAATAAAAATGACAAAAGGGAAAAAAAACAACGCTGGATCTCACATCTGCACAGATGTGTGCCTCCTGGTGAGGGCGCCATGCACCTCTGACGCACCTGTGCTGAAAGGCTCAGCCAGAAGGAACGAGCCTCTATATCCACCCAGAGGCAGAAGAACATGTCCAGTGGAAACAGCAAAGGCCAGAGTGGGGGAACTTCTGATTACTGGACAATCAGCCAAGATTCTCCAACAAATAAAATGCAAGGAAAACAGGGATGGGGAAAAGTATTCTATTGATTAAGAGACTTAACAGACATATCAGCTAACTGCAATTATTTGGACCCTGCTTCAAACAAACTAAAAACACCAGACACTATCAGGGAAAACTGAATGGTACTATGATGATACTATGATTATAAATGAAATTTGAACAGCAGTTTTCTTGACACTTTTCAATTTATGAAAAATAGTTATGTATTAAATCTCATTTTGGAAGCAAACATTTCAAACTTTTCATACTTATATTAACATTCTAACATATGAAAGATTTATTGTCATATACATATTTTTTGAGATGGAGTTTCGCTCTTGTTGCCCAGGCTGGAGTGCAATGGCGCAATCTTAGCTCACTGCAACCTCTGCCTCCTGGCTGGGATTACAGGTGTCTGCCACTATGTCCGGCTAATTTTTTGTATTTTTAGCAGAGATGTGGTTTCACCATGCTGGCCAGGCTGGTCTCAAACTCCTGACCTCAGGTGATTCACCTGCCTTGGCCTCCCAAAGTGCTAGGATTACAGGCATGAGCCATCGCACCCAGCCCTTTTTTTTTTTTAAGGGACAGGGTCTTGGTCTATGGCCAGCCTAGAGTACAGTGGCATGATCCTAGTTCATTGCAGCCTAGAATTCCTGGGCTCAAGTGATCCTACTGCCTCAGCCTCCCAAGTAGCTGGGACTACAGGCACACACCACCATATCCAGTTAATTATTTTATCTTTTTAGATAGGGTCTCACTATGTTGCCCAGGTTGGGCTCAAACTCTCAAGAGATCCTTCCATCCCAGCCACCCAGTCACAAATTAAGAGACTGAAACACAGTATTTTATTTTCTTTCAAACTCCTAGAGAAAGATGGTTAAGGAGCAAATGTTCTTTTATCAAAAAATGCAATACTCCATGAGGCAGGCGACACCCCCAGCTGCCTGCAGTGGGCACCTTCTAGGGAAGGGCACGACTAAGATTTCGGAAAGCAGGCCTTTCACAGAGAGGTGCAGGCCACCACTCCTGCTTTTCCAACTTATTCACTCATTCGGGCCATCATGTACAGTATCTACTATTTTCAGTTTAATACTGGTTTGAAAAAAAATGAAAAATAAAAATAAGGTCAGACACAAACCAAAACAAAGTACCATGTATGTAGAAAGTCAAATACATCTGCAGAAGAATCAAAGTGCTAAAGCCAACAGTGAATATGTTCAGGATGTTCTGCAATTTAATTACTTAATTTTTATGCAAAATGAAAAATTAACAGCTGAAGAAAGAAATCTACACAAATTAAAATTTTCTAGTGGCATACCTTTGTGTCATATGCTTTAAGGTGAAATATGGACGCTTGATCGGGAAGGAAGGACTTCAATAAAAAAAAGAAGCGAAGCAACGCCAACCTTATCCTTCTTTAATTACTGTAGTGGAGTCCCTTACCTAGAAAATAATAATAACATTTGGTCAATTCTCATCTGGAAAATATTTAGAGCTTTTAAAAATGAAATTTCAAGGCCAGGCACAGTGGCTCATGCTTGTAATCCCAGCACTTTGGGAGGCTCAGGAGGACGGATCGCCTGAGGTCAGGAGTTTGAGACCAGCCTGATCAACATGGTGAAACCCCCATCTCTACTAAAAATACAAGAATTAGCCAGGTGTGGTGCCACACACCTGTAATCCCAGCTACTAGGTAGGATGAGGCAGGAGAATAGTTTGAACCTGGGAGGCAGAGGTTGCAGTGAGCTAAGATCATGCCACTGCACTCACTCCAGCCTGGGCAACAGAGCGAGACTCCATCTCAAATAAATAAATACAAATAAAATTTCAAAATGTAAATTTCTATAACATGAAGAAATTTAAGATTACACATGTTTAACTACTGTACATGCATGTGTTTTGCAGATTTTCCACATTTTTTAATGGAATATGCATTATAAAAACTGATTACTTTGCCGGGCACAGTGGCTCAAGCCTGTAATCCCAGCACTTTGGGAGACCGAGGCGGGTGGATCACGAGGTCGAGAGATCGAGACCATCCTGGTCAACATGGTGAAACCCCGTCTCTACTAAAAATACAAAAAATTAGCTGGGCATGGTGGCAAGTGCCTGTAATCCCAGCTACTCAGGAGGCTGAGGCAGGAGAATTGCCTGAACCCAGGAGGCAGAGGTTGCGGTGAGCCAAGATCGCGCCATTGCACTCCAGCCTGGGTAACAAGAGCGAAACTCCACCCACCCCAAAAAAAAAAAAAAAAAAAAAAAGATTACTTTAAAATTGCTTTTACCATGAGGTATTACTTACTTAGAGAAAGGTACAGGAAACATATATATACAATTTCATTAAATTATCATATAAATACGTCTAATTACCACGAAGGCCAAGGGATGGAGCATCGCCAGAACTCCTTAAAGGCCGGGTGCCTCTCTCTGACCCCAAACCCCTTCCACCACATACATAAGTATTCCCTTAACAAAATGGTTTTTATTTGATTTGTTGAGGCAGGGTCTTGCTCTGTTACCTGGGCTGGAGTGCAGTGACGCAATGGCAACTCACAGCAGCCTCGACCTCCTGGACTCAAGCAATTCTCCCATCTCAGCCTCCCAAGTAGCTGGGAGCACAGGAGGATGCCACCACAGCCAGATAATTTTTTTATTTTTATTTTTAGAGGCTGGATCTCCCTATGTTGCCGAAACTGGTCTGGAACTCCTGGGCTCAAGTGATCCTCCCACCTCACCTTGCCAAAGTGCTGGGATTACAGGCATGAGCTACTGTGCCTTAGCTCGTATGGTTATCATTTCCTAACTTTTCTTTAGAGATTTATCACCCAGGTGTGCAGCCCGACCAAACGTAATTTATAAAAAATCCAGAAGCAGATGAAAATAAACAGAATCAATGAGGTGGGTGGATTGCTATATATATTCCTGTCTTGCTTTTTTCTTTCCCTTTTTCGTTGTTACTGTGTCTGTGGTTTGTTTTCATTGCTGTGTAATATTCTGCTCAGTAAATATGCCATAATTTAGTTAACCAATCTCATCTTCTAGCGTGTATTTGCTTTGGAGCAAATACAAACACGAATATTTTTCTGGTACAGCTGTCTCAAGCACTTTAGGCATGTATTTCTCTAGTGCACATACCTAGAAATATGACTGCTAGCTTATACAGTAAAGCCAAACTATTTCCCAAAGCAGTTGTAATATACACTCCCATCAGAAAGGTATGAGAGGGTTTCTGTTGCTTAACTTTTTCAGCAACAATTGTCAGACTTTTTAATTCCTACTAACTGAACAGAGGTATAATAGTATTCTAAATTTTTCTTTTTTTTTTTTTTTTTTCAGACATGGTCTACCTCTGTCACCCAGGTTAGAGTGCAGTGGCACAATCATGGCTCACTACAGCCTTGAAACTCCTGGGCTCAAGAGATCCTCCCTAGCAGCTGAGATTACAAGCATGTGCCACCACACACAGCAAATTAAAAAAAAAATTTTTAGGCCAGAAGCAGTGGCTCACGACTGTAGTCTATAATTCCATCACTCTGGGAGGCTGAGGAGGGCAGATCACCTGAGATCAGGAGCTCGAGACCAGCCTTGCCAACATGGTAAAAACCCTGTCTCTAATAAAAATAAAAAGTTAGCCAGACATGGTGGCACATGCCTGCAGTCCCAGCTACTCAGGAAGCTGAGGCAGGAGAATCTCTTGAACCCGGAAGGCGGAGGTTGCAATGAGCCAAGATTGCGCCACTGTACTCCAGCCTGGGCAACAAAGTGAGACTTCGTCTCAAAAAAAAAAAAAAAAAAAAAAAATGTTTTTAAGAGATGGGGTCTCACTATGTTGCCCAGGCCTGGTCTCAAACTCCTGGTCTCAAGCAATCCTCCCGGCCTTGGCCTCCCAAAGTGCTGGGATTACAGGCATGAGCCACCACACCTGGCCAACTGAGACTCCTTTATTATAGAATTTTATAATAATTTTGAATAAAGAATTCATGAAATTGTACATCTGGGAATTACTGCAATGAAGATTTAATGTTGTAGCCAAATATCTGTTCACATTCCCCATGGTTTCTGTACCCTGACTTCTTGTCAGGTATAAATTCCTAGTTCAGTCCACCAGCTTCCAGAGGCACTGACTCCAACCCCTGGGCTTGGGCAAAGCCTGTGATTTGCATCTCATCATTCAGAGCATCTTATTCCCCTGCCCAGAGCTGGTTCATCTCTGAACACACAAGCCAGGTCAGAATTAATGAGTCAAACCTTCCTTTTATTTACTTCAGACAGCTAAGGTTGGCCGGGTGTGATGGCTCACATCTGTAGTCCCAGCACTTTGGGAGGCTGAGGCAGGCAGATCTCAAAGTCAGGAGATGAAGACCATCCTGGCCAAGGTGAAACCCCATCTCTACTAAAAATACAAAAAATGGTTGGGCCTGGTGGCGCACGCCTGTAATCCCAGCTACTCAGGAGGCTGAGGCAGGAGAATCGCTTGAACCCAAGAGGTGGAAGTTGCAGTAAGCTGAGATCACGCCACTGCACTCCAGCCTGGTGACAGAGGGAGACTCTGTCTCAAAAACAACAACAACAAAAAACAACAACAACAACAAATCAGCTCAGGTTGAATTTCTTAAAATTTACATCAGAAAGAGCCCTCATCGATACAACTGCATATTCAGAAATGGGTTTTAATCTTTAATTCAGAATGGGTTTATACACATGCCCAGCATTCCTTCAATCATATATATATATATTTAAATCTAAACACTTTTAGTAGTTATAGGACTGGTTAAGGTTTTTAATTTCTTCTTCAGTCGCTTTCAGTTAAGCTACATTTTGAAAGAAATTTGTCTGTTTTACCTAAACTTTCAGATGTAAATAGCATGATGCTATTTCCAATATCCTTTTATGATAGCTTAACGGTCTACTGAATCCATAGTGTTTTCACCTTTTTCATTTCATTTCGGTATTTATACCTCTTTTTTCTTCCTTAACAGTTTCACTGGAGCTTTGTCGACTTTACCATTATTTTCCCCTTTTAGAAAGACAGGGTCTCACTCTGTCACTCAGGCTGGAGTGAAGTGGCATGATCATAGCTCACTGTAGCCTGAAACTCCTGAGCTCAAGCAATCTGCCCTCTCCTCCTGTCCAAAGTCCTGGGATTACAGGTGTGAGCCACCATGCCTGGCCCCAGATGGAAACTATTTAAGGCTGGGCGCAGTGCCTCACGCCTATAATCCCAACACTTTAAGAGTCTGAAGTGGATGGGTTGCTTGAAGTCAGGAGCTCGAGACCAGTCTGGGCAACATAGTGAGACCCCATTTCTACAAAACATACAAAAATTAGCTGGGCATAGTGGCACATACTTGTTGTCCCGACTACTCAGGAGGCTGAGGCAGGAGGTGACAGGGACTGCAGTGAGCTGAGATCACACCCACTCCACTCCAGCCTGAGCACTACAGTGAGACCTTGTCTCATACAAATATATATGTACACACATATATAAAATATATATACATATACATATGATACATATATATGTATATATTCTATATACATATATAAACAATATATATATATAATTTTCCCACTGAATATTTTCTATTTGAATTTCCTTTAAATTCCTTTAGTACCATTCTGCTGGCAATAAATCTTGATGTCTCTTGGTCTAAAAGTTTCTCTTTTGTTTTTATTTATTTTTGAGATGAAGTCTTATTCTGTCACCGAGGCTGGAGTGCAGTGGCATGATCTCAGATCACTGCAACTTCTGCCTCCTGGGTTCAAGTGACCCTCCACCCTCAGCCTCTCAAGTAGCTGGGACTACAGGTGCCCACCACCACATGCAGCTAATTTTTATATTTTTAATAGAGACGAGCTTTCACCATGTTGGCCAGGCTGGTCTCAAACGCCTGACCTCAGGTGATCTGCCCGCCTTGGCCTTCCAAAGTGCTAGGATTACAGGCATAAGCCACTGGGCCCAGCCTAAAAATTTCTTTACTTTTGAAATAAATAAAAATTTATCCTTCATTTTTTGAAAGACATTTTTGTTGGGTACAGAACTCTAAGCTAATAGGTTTTTTTCTTTCGGTACTTTGAAAATGTCGCTCTGTTGTCTCTGGTTCACAGGATATGACCAGGAATCACTGTTATTAGTAACTTTGTTCCTCTGTAATGTGTCTTTTCTTCCGGCTGCTTTGAAAGCTTTTGATCTTGATCACTGGTTTTCTGGCAATCTGATTATGAGATACCTTGGATTTCTTTACGTTTGCTCTGTTTGGGGTTTTTGAGCTTCGTAGTTTGCAGTTTTCATCAAATTTGGGAAATTTCCAGCCACTATTTCTCCAAATATTGTTTCCATTCCCTCCTCTTCTCCTTCTGGAACTAAGTTACACGTATCTTAAATCAGCTGATTTTATACCACAGGCTGCACACATAAATTTGTTTTTTGTTTTTTGGGTTTTTTTTTTTTTGAGATGGAGTCTTTCTCTGTGGCACAGGCTGGAGTGCAGCAGCACATTCTCGGCTCACTGCAACCTCCGCCTCCTGGGTTCAAGCGATTCTCCTGCCTCAGTCTCTCAACTGGCTGGGATTACAGGCACCTGCTACTAACCCCGGCTGATTTTTATATTTTTAGTAGAGACGAGGTTTCCCCGTGTTGGCCAGGCTGGTCTTGAACTCCTGGCTTCCAGTGATCCGCCCACCTAAGCCTCCCAAAGTGCTGGGATTACAGGTGTGAGCCATTGCACCCAGCATTTTATATATCGTATTTTGATCTGCAGAAGTTCTATTTCAGTCTTTTTTGGATCTTTTCTTTCACTCATCATTATGCTTCTGTTTTTATCCACATTCTTGGGTGTGAAACATATCTGTAAATCACTTTAAAGTCTTTGTGTGCTAACTGCATCATCCCTTGTCATTCTAGGGTCTGCTTCCCTTGCTTTTCTTCCTGGTTAATACCACATTTCTTTGCTTCTCTGCATACCTAGTTATTATTTATTAGATGCTAGACACAATTTATTTTTACATGTTTGGGTGCATCCTTTCAAATACAGTCAGGGCTTTGTTCTGAGAACGTAATCAAGGTATCTGTAATCAGTTAGGGTGAGTCTGGAGCAGCCTATTAGTCTATGGATAGTTCAGCCCCACTGCTAAGGCAACCCTTCTGAGGAATCTACCTGATGCCAGAGATGAAAAAGCTGCTCTGAACCCACGCTAACAAGGATGAAAAGGCAAGCCTTCAAAAGATCTGCCTGATACTACCCTGGGTGGTGCGAACACAAACTATTCCCAGCCCTGTGTGACTGATGTCCAAGAAGTACTTGGCCGCCTCCTTTTTGGCAGTTCTCTTCCTAGCTTTGAGTTGCCTCCTCTCAGGCATGTGCAGACCAGAACGCAGCCAACACCTCAAGGGGGTCCTTCTGCAAATCTCTGGAGCTCTCTCTCTAACCTGCTCCCTCCTCTGTTTTCCTCCACAAATTCTAGCTGTCTTGTCCTCCCCAATTTCTGCTGTTTCATCACTTTAGTGAAGCCAGTGGGCTTTGCCTGACTCCTCTCTTCCTGCCCTGAAACATGGAAACTGCCTGAGGACAAACTAAGGTTGTTTGTGTCAATAAAGTTTTATTTGAACAAGTCCACATCCATTCACTTACACACTTAGGATGAAAGCAGGCACAGAGCAGAGCAGAGTGGTTGTGACAAACAGCATCCAGCCCACAAAACCTAAAATGGTTACCATACAGCCCTTTATAGAAAAAAAGTATACAGTCTTGTGCTGTGGGGTATAAGCTGGAATACTGTAGGCTTGTTTCATTTGTTCCCCTTATTTCAAGGAACACAGTCTAACCAGCCTTCTGTCAAATGTATGAAAACTGTTACTTCATATATTTTCTTTAGTTTTCAAGTTGTTTAAGATATAAGTCAACTTGGGACTAGGACGAGACAAGTGAGGTACTTGTCTTAGGCACAGATTTTAAGGAAATGCCAAAAAAACTTGGTAATAGAGATAAAATCAAAATTAATGAAAAAACCCATGAGGTACAAAACACCACAATTTTATATATAACACCAGTAACGGTGTCATGCCACGCCATGTTGGAGCCTGAGACAAAAATAAAAATTATTAATACTGATCTTGTCTTTATTTAAAATTTTGGTTTGGGGCCAGACGTGTGGCTCACCCCAATTAATTTCAGCACTTTGGGAGGCTGAGCTGAGACGGGAGGAAGGATTGCTTGAGTCCAGAGATTGAGATCAGTTTGTACAACATAGTGAGACATTACTATATAAAAACAAAAAATTATCCAGACGTAGTGGCATGTGCCTGTAGTCCCAGCTACTTGGGAGGCTGAGGTGGGAGTATGTATCACTTGAGCCCTCCCAGCTATATTACCATAGCTGTACTGAGTTATGATTGCTCCGTTGCACTCCAGCCTGGGCAACAGAACAAGACCCTGTCTTTAAAAATAAAAAATAATTGTTTTCCATCCTGGAATTTTTTTTGCATAAAATTTGATTTTTAAAAAGTACTGCATATTAAAATATTAATAATCTCCATTACTGAGATTCTGGGTGTCCCTTTAAATTTTGTACTTGAGGCAAGTACCTCACTTGCCTTACCCTAGTCCTGGCGGGGTGGGGGGGGAGCGGTGTGAATCACCTCTAATTCCATCATGGCAGAAATGGAAGTCTCCGGAAATAACTTTCTTACTAAGTGGAATCAGACTAATACTTTATCACTGTAAGAGTTTATCGGAACTGCCAAACTTAATGTTTTCCTTCTCAGAGATGTCTTTGAAAAAGAGATTACTTCAGTGTGAAACATTATGCTCTAATTACTTCTGTTTGCAACTAACAGTAGGGAATGTACATATTCCCACATATATCCATCAGAGGCAATCATTAGATGTGTGTCAAATGGATATAAATTAGTAAACAAAAGGACTCTGCAGACATGAAGGTACTATGAGAACATAAAACTTTCTTCTAATTACTAAATAAATACAGGCACACAAAGATACTGTGACTGTAAAATAAGTGAGTAATTATACAGCATCTGGGTGATACACTGACAGTATGAGGTATACCAAAAACAGCCACCTGCATTAACAGCTGCCCAGTCAATTTCTTGACTGGTGAAAGTAACTGCTCAGTCTCCAAACACACAAATTCAACTAAAAGCAAATCATGGCCGGGTGCAGTAGCTCATGCCTGTAATCCCAGCACTTTGGGAGACCAAGACAGTCGGATCACTTGAGGTCAGGAGTTCCAAGACCAGCCAGGCCCACATGGTAAAACCCTGTGTCTACTAAAAATAAAAAAAAATTAGCCAGAAGTGGTGGCATGCACCTGTAGTCCCAGCTACTTGGGAGGCTGAGGCAGGAGAATCGCTTGAGCCCAGGAAGCAGAGGTTGCAGTGAGCTGAGATTGCACCACTGCACTCCAGCCTGGGTGGCACTCCAGCCTGGGTGACAGAGTGAGTCTCAGTTTAAAAAAAAAAAAAAAAAGCAAATCAACCAATAAGCCAATAAGCTTCTCTCTTGGTTTTGTAGGATTAGCATCCTTTTGAAATTAGCCTGCTCATTTTGTAGGCGTTCCCAATTCCCAATCCTACCTCATCAATATGCCAGGAGGGCACTGGGCAAGCGAAAGGACTCATCCACATGACAGTGAAAGCTTCCACCATGAGCTGATTTCCACAGATTCTCTACAGCATGCATTTCATAGAAGGCACAGGTGCAGGAAAATGTTTTCAAAAGTACTGATAAAAAAGGTGTTTTTTAAATTAAAAGTGTTACGGTATTACATTTAGTGGGCAAATGAAGATTATGAAATTTAAAAGGATAATTATCATGAAGAAATTGTCTAGAACTCATGGAATTCAATTTAGCCATCACACACCATCAAATTCACAACATACCCCCTCCAACACACCCTTCCTTTTGCATCTGCTGCTGCTTCTGAGCCGGCCTCTGGGAGTGAGCTGACCCCACCCTGCTGGCTCAGCATCCCCTCCCTCACCATGGGTGGACTTGCAAACTCCGCTCCAGCCACAATGACTGTCTCCTTCCATGTTTTTGTTCTTCCACAGTCTGTCAGACACTTCATCCGCAAGATTGCATTCAAGTATCTTGACAACTGCTATTTATCACTAGACTCATGTTTTCCCCTAAACTTTAAGCTCCTTTAGAGCAGGGAGCATGCTAAATTTATCCTGCAGTCTCATGCCTAGCAGGACAGCAGGCACACCCAGCAGGCATCACTTGTTTGTTGAATTAAACTCCCACAAGCATCTTTTCTCTACCTCTCCCTTCCCAGGGAAACTGACCCTACCTCCTGAAATCCTGGTCCTGTAAGGACACCCATCACAACGCTTATAAGCCTGTACTCACCTTGCTTACTTCTCTCTCTCTCCCATCTGACACTGAGCTTTCTGAAGACAGAAATGTGTCTTGTTCAGGTTTGCATCCTCACCACTTACAATGGTGCTGGCCACACAGTACGCATTTGATACATATTAGTCTTCATTATTAATTTACTTCTTGTAGTTATTAATTTATTCCTCACAACTATAAATCTGCCTGTTACAGAAATGAGGAAACTAGAGGACAAAGATTCAGCAGCTTCTCAACATGATACGTTACTAAGTGGCAGAGTGGTCTACCTCTGGAGTCAGTATTCTCAACTGCTATGTCTGTTATCACACCTCGATTATCTCATCAAAGGCAGGCTCACTGACTTGTGCCGTAAAAATCAACAGTTATGCTGTTAAATCAGATCTGCCATTTGCATGCTCAGATTATTTTAGAAAGGTCATTCAATGCTCCAACTCTGCTGGCCGGAGTCTGGATTATTGAGTAACTAAAACAATTACATCAACCAACTTGCCCAAAGTCAGAGCTAAAAGGACTAAAACCCCGGTCTCAAGGACCCAACAATTTGACCACACTATTTTTGCTGGCTTTGACACCTGGCAATTCAAACCCTGCACAATTATCTCATTCCTCAAATTTTCCAAAATCTCAATAATGCCCAATAGATGTATCTGGCCCATTTTAAAACCAAGTATCTTTTTTTTCATTGTTTTGAATTTCAGCATTGATATAGCCAGAGTTTGTTTAATCCCTTAGGACTAACATGACATTCATAACCTGATGCACCATTAGCTGAACCAAACAGGGCTAATTTCTGACTTCAAGGATGATTTTAAGATCTCGGCTAGGCTAAAAGAAACTTTATCACATCATTTAAATTATTGTTTGGTGGCCGGGCGCGGTGGTTCAAGCTTGTAATCCCAGTACTTTGGGAGGCCGAGGCCATGGTAGAGATCGAGACCATCCTGGTCAACATGGTGAAACCCCGTCTCTACTAAAAATCCAAAAAATTAGCTGGGCATGGTGGTGCATGCCTGTAATCCCAGCTACTCAGGAGGCTGAGGCAGGAGAATTGCCTGAACCCAGGAGGCGGAGGTTGCGGTGAGCCGAGATCGTGCCATTGCACTCCAGCCTGGGTAACAAGAGCGAAACTCCGTCTCAAAAAAAAAAAAAAAAAAAAAAAATTATTGTTTGCAAGGCAGGCGCGGTAGCTCACATCTGCAACCTCTGCACTTTAGGAAGTCGAGGTGGAAGGATCGCTTGAGGCCAGGAGTTCAAGACCAGCCTCAGCAACATAGTGAGACTGCATCTTTATAAAACTATAAAAAATGTAACATTAGCCAGGTGTGGTGGCATGCACCTGTGGTCCCAGCTACTTGGGAGGCTGAGGTGGGAGGATGGCTTAAGTCCAGGAGGTTGAGGCTGCAGTGAGCTGTCATTGTACCATTGCAGACCAGCCTGGGCAACATAGCAAGACCTTGACTAAAATTTAAAAAAAAAAAAAAAAAGAAAGAAACCAAAAACACTCCATGAAACTTACTTAATTCCTAGCTACTCTAACATGAAAATTGAGTAGAATTATTTAGTTTACCAAACTTAAACATTTCTTATTAACCTGCTCTCTCATCTCCTGTGTTTTCCTCCACAAATTCTAGCTGTCTTGTCCTCCCCAATTTCTGCCATTTCATCACTTTAGCGAAGCCAGTGGGCTCTGTCTGACTTCTCTCTTCCTGCCCTGAAACATGCAAACTGCCTCTCGAGACAAACTAAGGCTGTTGGTGTCAATATAGTTTATTTATTTATTTATTTTTATTTTTTTAAGACGGGGTTTCACCATATTGGTCAGGCTGGTCTTGAACTCCTGACCTCAGGTGATCTGCCCGCCTCAGCCTCCCAAAGAGCTGAGATTACAGCCGTGAGCCACTGCGCCCGGCTTGTGTCAATAAAGTTTTATTGGAACTTAGATTTGGATGAGGAGGAGGAAAGGGCAAGGGAAGAATGGAATGGCTGTTCTGTGCTACTTAGTCATAGTCAAAGCTTTTCATGGGGAACAAGAAGCTGTTTTTGTAGCAATATACCACAGTGAGTTTCTTTCATTTTTGCTTATGGCACTGTGATAGGTTTCCCTGATGTCTTACCTGAAATCATAATCAAACATTCATTACCACTGCATACTTATTTTATTCCTAAAACATAAAATGTCACACATATTTTTACAGCTAGAGAAGAGTCACATTAAAAATTTAAGATAGATAGTATAACACTTCTTTGAATTTAATATTCTTCATGCTATGTAAGTTCTCTAGAATAAATTTACTTCATAATCAAATGTGGCCACCCACCCCACCTTGCTACAATTGCTAGACACATGTATAGTACAAACTTTCCAGAGTACCATCCAATGATCATATATACCACAGTGTAAAACGTTTCCAGCTCACCTGGAATTCTCACCTAAGTGGCCTCTGAAATAAACTATATTCTGCAATGTTGGCTTCTGCCTAATACAGTAATGATTCACTGCAGTTTACACCATGAATTTAAATAGAGATTCGTTATACAACCACAAATCTCTTAGGTTTCTCCAAAAATTAATCAATATCTTGAACATAAAATTTTCTATTCTTGACAATCAGTATACAAATAAAATGGCTACATTAATAAAATCTTCTGTCAGAAAATTATGAAAATAAACCTTTAAATGTAGGTTAGAGCAGTGGCAGTGCTGCTAAACAACTTCAGAAAAGCGAGGTAGGGGCATCCACAAGCCAGGCACAGAGTGAGCAGGTGCACAGGCCCTGAGCAGCCCCAGACTCCTGGACTGTGTGCTGGCAGCATGCCTTGCACACAGCACTGGCTCTGCCCCAGATGGTCACAGGCAGCTGGGACCAAATCACCCACCAAATGTATATATCGTGTAGATATACATTCTAGAGACAGGGTCTTGTTCTGTCACCACAATGGAGTGCAGTGGCACAATCACAGCTCAGTGTAACCCTTAAACTCCTGGCCTCGAGTGATCCTTCCACCAATGTGCTGGTATTATAGGCATGTGCCACCATGCCCAAATTATTTCAACTTTCATTTTAGGTTTAGAAGTACATGTGCAGGTTTGTTATATAGGTAAACTCCTGTCACCAGGGTTTGTTGTACCAATTATTTTGTAACCCGGGTATGAGGCCTAAAACCCAATGGTTATTTTTCCTGACCCTCTCCCTCCTCCCATCCTCCACCCTTGAGGAGGCCCCACTGTCTGTTGTTCCCTTCTTTGTGTCCATGTGTTCTCATCACTTAGCTCCCACTTGTAAGTGAGAACATTCAGTACTTGGTTTTCTGTTCCCGCGTTAGTTTGCTGAGGATAATGGCCTCGGGCTCCCAACCATGTTCCTGCAAAAGACAGGATGTCATTCTTTCTTACAGTTGCATTGTATTCCATGATGTAAATGTACCAAATTTTCTTTATCCAGTCTGCCATCATAGGCGTTTAGGTGGATTCCATGTCTTTGCTATTGTGAATAGTGCTGCAATGAACATATCTTTATGGTAGAACGATTTATACCTCTTTGAGTATATATAACCAGTAACGGGACTGCAGGTCGAAAGTAAGTTCTGTTTCTAGCTCTCTGAGGAATCACCATACTGCTTTCTGCAATGGTTGAACTAGTTTACACTCCACCAGCAGTATATAAGTGCTCCCTTTTCTCCACAACCTCACCAGCATCTTATTTTTGGCTTTTTAATAATGGCCATTCTGACTGGTGTGAGACGGTATCTCACTGTGGTTTTGATTTGCATTTACTTTAATGGTCAGTGATTTGGGCTGTTTTTCATATGCCTGCTGGCTCCATGCATTCTTTTGAAAAGAGTGTGTGTGCCCTTTGCCTACTTTTTTTTTTTTTGAGACAAAATCTTTCTCTGTCGTAGGCTGGAGTGCAGTGGCACAATCTCGCCCCAATTCAAGCTATACTCCTGCCTCAGCCTCCCGAGTAGCTGGGATTATAGGCACCTGCCACCACACCCAGCTAATTTTTGTATTTTTAGTAGAGGTGTGGTTTCACCATGTTGGCCAGGATGGTCTTGATCTCCTAACCTCGTGATCCACCTGCCTTGGCCTCCCAAAGTGCTAGGATTACAGGCGTGAGCCACCACATCCAGCCCTTTGCCCACTTTTAATTTTTTTTTTTCCCCTAAATTTAAGTTTCTTACAGATGCTGGATATCAGACCTTTGTCAGATGCATAATTTACAAATATGTTCTCCATGCTGTAGGATGTATATTTACTCTGTTTAATAGTTTCTTTTGCTGAATAGAAGCTCTTAAGTTTAATTAGATCCCATTTGTCAATTTTTGCTTTTGTTGCAATTGCTTTTGGCATTTTCATCATGAAATCTTTGTCAGTTCCTATGTCCAGAATGGTATTTGCTGAGGTTGTCTTCCAGGGCTTTTACAATGTTGGTTTTACATTTGAGTCTTCTATTTTGAGTTGATTTTTGTACATGGTATAGGGAAGGGGTCAGTTTCAGTCTTCTGCATGTGGCTAGCCAGTTGTCCCAGCACCACGGATTGAATAGGGAGTCCTTTCCCCGCTGCCTCTGTCAGCCTTGACGAAGATCAGATGGCTGTAGGTGTGCGGTCTTGTTTCTGGGCTCTCTCTTTTGCTCCACTGGTGTCTGCTTTTGCACCAGTACCATGCTGTGAGGTTGCCGCATCCCTATAGCATAGTTTGAAGTTGGGTAACAGAATGCCTCCAGCTTTGTTCTTTTGCTTAGACTATCTTGGCTATTTGGGCTCTTTTTTGGTCCATATGAATTTTAAAGCAGTGTTTTTCTAGTTCTGTGAAGAAGGTCCTTAGTAATTTGCCAAGAATCACACTGAGTCTGTAAATTGCTATGGGCAGTATGCACACCCAATTTTTTTTTTTTTTTTTTTTTTTTGAGAGGAGTCTAGCTATGTTGCCCAGGCTGGAGTGCAGTGGTGCAATCTCAGCTCACTGCAACCTCCACCTCCAGGGCTCAAGCAATTCTCCTGCCTCGGCCTCCTGAGTAGCTGGGATTACAGTCACCCACCACCATGTCCATCTAATTTTTGTATTTTTAGTAGAGACAGGCTTTCACCACGTTGGCCAGGCTGGTCTTGAACTCCTAACCTCAGGTGATCCACCCACCTCAGTCTCCTGAAGTGCTGGGATTACAGGCGTGAGCCACTGTGCCCAGCCAGTGCTTGATAAATATTAAATGAATAGAGTGGGTTACAGACCAGGGCTTAGAAAATGTATTTGTTAAAAAGATACTTTTCTTCTTTAAAAATGCTAAGAAAGTAGATGACTTTTCTGAAAGATTTTATGTTTAAAAAAAATAAAGTCATGTAAAGTATTCTCACCACCAAAAAAGATAACTATTGAGTTTATCTTTATACTTGCTAATTTGCTAGACTTAACCTTTCCATAATATATACTTCAAAATATCATGTTGTACATGATAAATATATATACAATTTTATGTCAACTAAGAAAAATAAATTTAAGGGAAAAAAAGGATACTTTTCTTCTCAAACTTATTTTCCAAGTACAAAATTAAACCTCAGTACCAATTGGCTTCCAGGCATTAAATTACATTTTAAAATTATCCTTATTAAAGGTGATACAGGAGCTGCTTTTCATCAACTCATATATTAGAAGCCTTGTGCTAAGTTACTATTATGAATAGAACTTTTAGATAAGCAAATCTGAAAGCAAGAAATGAATTTGTTTTATAAGGTATGAAGCTGTAAGTTACAATAAACCAAACTACCCCGATGATGAATGATAAAACTGCCCAGCACTATTAGATATTCTCAAAATCCGGGGCCAAAAAAAAAAAAGGAAAACAAACCAAGAACTGAAGGTTGGCCAGGCGCAGTGGCTCATGCCTCTAATCACAGCACTTTGGGAGACCAAGGTGGGCAGATCACCTGTGGTCAGAGACCAGCTTGGCCAACATGGTGAAACCCCATTTCTACTAAAAAAAATACCAAAAAAATCAGCCAGGTGTGGTACTACGTACCTGTAACCCCAGCTACTTGGGAGGCTGAGGCAGCAGAATTGCCTGAGGTGGGAGGTGGGGAGCGGATTTGCAGTGAGCAGAGATTGTGCCAATGCACTCTAGCCTGGGCAACAAGAACAAAACTCCACCTCAAAAAAAAAAAAAAAAAAAAAAAATTAAAAAAAGAACTGAGGGTTTTGAGTTAAAATTCTAAGCCAAGAAAGGCTCTTGCATTCTGAGCAACAAGACTGATGGCTGGGGCTGAGGGAAGCAGCTTACCCCATGAAAGGGCAGCAGGCAGCACTGGGCCAGAGAGCAAGGCAGGCCAGGAGCACCCGGGAGAGCTGGACAGCGAGGCAGCAGGACCTGGCCTGACTGAAGTCCCAGCACTCCATGCTCTATCTGCAACAGTTCAGAAGAGCCAGAGGCCTCCCTTCACCATGTGCTCAACCAAGAGCCTACATTATCCTCTTCTTTGAAAAATCTTTTACCTCCACCTGCTGAGCTCGAGCACACAGTTTCAACACTGTGGTGGAGGTTACTCAGAAAACAGAAGTCACCTTGTTATGTCAATGCCCTGCTCACTGTGTGATCCTCCTGTGTGGCTTAGATGGATTTCCTCACTGTATGGATGGCAAACAAGGACCCCAAAAAGAAATCCAGGCAAAAACTGCACCCTTTTAAAGACCTAGCTCAGAAGTCACATAGCACCACCGTGCCATACTGCTGGGTGAGGGGGGCCACACACACAGCCCAGGCACACCTCTTTGTCAAAGTCCCATGAGATAAGAATATGGAGAACAGGAGAAATCACTGAGAATACTTAGGAAAACACAATGGCACCCTAAGTGAGTTCTACAATAAAATCTCAGTCTTCTTTCAAGATTGGAAAATCAACAACCAGGGGTTCAATGGAATCTGGCTAAAAAAATCAATTTGTATTTCAACCCTTATAAGGCGAACCTCTTATTACATGTAATAAGTTGCAACTTGAAGGTTGAGTCTAAATTATTACATTGCCCTGCCTTAGTAAATACAGTATCATGACCTTGATTGAATAGGTGGTGATTCAGATTTGCCCCGGGGTAACTGCTGGGCACTGCAGCTTCTCTATAAGAACACAGAATACCACAGACAGGCAGAAATGCAGGTGTCAGGCCAGAATTTATCTCGACATTCCAGTCTGCAGGCTCGGCTATGCACGCATCTCTCATCACAGCACACAGCATTAAGGGCAGAGGTCATGCCCTTTGCCCCTCCCATGGGTGACTCCAGCACACTGAGTAGAAATTCAATAAATAACTAGAGGAAAGGAAGACAGGAATTAAAAAAAAAATTCTAAATTACAGTCTAAATTAGATGCCTGTTGTTATTACAGGCCTCTTTCTGACAAAAGGAAAGCAAAAACAACATGCACTAAGAGCAAACCTCTTCTGTCAGGACAGCGATCCTTAGAAGAGTAGAGAGCCAGGAGCCAGGAGCCAGGTTTCTGATCCTAGATCTGATTCTGACCTGCTCTGGGACCTTAACCAAGTGGTATCACTTCTTTGGGCCTCATTTTCCTCATCTGTAAAATAAAGGGATTGGATTAGACAAAGATTCGTAACAGGCCTACAGGTGAGCCACAGCAACATGCCCACTGTGTGCCTGAAGGCCAGTCTATCTTCAAGCTTGACATTTAAACTCTATAATCCCAATGTTTATTAACAAAGAGAATGAATTCCACAGAGGGTGAAAACGTTCTCCCAGAGCCTAGCCAGGCCCTCCAGGAGCTGCCACCTTGGCAGCAACACCAGGCTCCAACCTTCCAACCTCAGGCCTCTGAAATCACACAGACATTTCAGTCCAAGGCAATCAAGACATCAACATTGTTTTAAATCCACAAGGGAGACTAGTTTTCTTTATTTTATTTTTCTATAGAGATGAGATCTCGCTATTTTGCCCTGAATGGTCCTGGATTCCTGGGCTCCAGCAGTCCTCCTGCTTTGGTCTCTCAAAGTGCTAGGATTACAGGCATGAGCCACCATGCCCGGCCTATGCTACATACATTTCTAACCAACAGCAAACAGACCTTCAGCAATGAAGACAATAGGCCCTCGTTTATTATTTTCACAAGCCTGACATTTTAAACATGGGTCTTCATAACCTGGGCCTCCATCCCCAAAACTAATCCCCATGATATCCTGGAAACAGGCAGGGCTGCCTCCCAGGAAGAGCCCTAGCATGTGTGTTACTGGAAACAAACCCTTTGGATGGACAGAAAGCTGTGCCAGGACCCCCCAGCACATGGGGCCGCAACTGTGCTTTTGGAGACTCATGCATTGCTAGCCCTTGAGGGGGCACAATGAGCCAGCCCCCTTCTTCACAGCCCGCAGACTGAGGTGGCAGGCTATCACACACACACAGGCTAGTTCCTCAGCCTGAAGTTGAAAACTATGTCTCAACCGTAGTCTGTTGCCAGGAAGCAAGAGACCAAGGCAGACGTCACCAGAGAAAGAACTGAGCTCAACGGACTACTGTGGTCAACGAAGAGAAAGGATGTGCTTCATATGGAAAGCCGAATTTATTTACACGAATCGCGAATGCAGGCTCTCAGCTAGAAAAGCTCACTTCCAATGCCAGAAGGTTCGGAACCCATTCACAAGCTTTTCAGAATGCAAGCAGTTGCCATGGTAACCCTAACATTATATTTCTTGGCACTGGACATATAAATTACCACCCATAATGCATTTAATACAGTTTGGGGCCACTAATTCATTGCAAAATAAATCTCAGCTCTGACTCTTGGACTCTCTCTAAGATAAACAAAGAGCAGCAGCTGGAGGTAGCACCCAGCTCACCCCATGGATAAGCACAGAGCTCCACACATCCGAAAATGCTCTTCTGAAGGCAAAATAAGAACTAAGGAGATTAGAATTCATCATCTACAGCTGGTGGTTGAGATTTTGTAAGATGAAAAGTTCCATCCAGATTAATGAAACTGTCGTTGCTTAAGTTAAAGAAACAAAATATCCATATCTACATCTCTGAAATTTCAACTATGTTTAGCAAATCCAAGAGAAAGCAGATCTCTTCAAAGAACATCTTCAATAATTCCCTTAGAGGGCATCTGTCAACACAAAATAAGGTAACTCTTCAATTGTCAAAACTGTCATTAACAAGAAATAAAGTTTTCTTAGGTTCGAAAGAGATCTATTCAATCATAATTCTTTACCTTGACTAGGGATATTCATAAACATTTAAAATACATATATGCATGATTTCTAAAGTCCGTTACCTTCTTATAATCCGTCACCTGAACAGAGAGATGAAAACAAAATTATTGTGCACAAACTGCAAAGACATCTTCGGCTTCGCGTTCCCAGGAATAAGCCCACTGCATCAGTAACTTGACAGAGCTGCTGCACGACATGCCTGCGCCAGCCACAGCATTCACAGAATCGCGCACATTCTAATCACTAAACTGCCAGGTCTGGAGGATCACTGCCTTCATTATCTCCTCCTTCAGACTGCAGGCAGCAGTCAGCAGTTGTGAAGGGGAGCAAAAGGCTTCGCCACGGGTTGTTTCCATATTAACAAGGACTTTGGTAACCGCTGCATTGCAGTCTTTCTGAAAGCTACCAACCTCAGAAGCAAAAGCGCTGGAGAGAGTCTCCCTGGCACAGGAAGCAGGCTTTCCAATCACAAAGATTTTTTAAAGAATCTTTAAAAATGCTGTAAACACCTGAGGCTTTTTCTAGATTTCCTACCTGTTTCCTAAAGGTTGACTGCTTTGTGGTTTTTACTGGAGGATGGCTGTGACCACTGGCTGTGCGGGGTAAGGATGCGGAAACAAGTGTGATGTGTATACGACGCCCCCTCTCAGTGCTCAGGTACGCCCTGCGGGAATCTGCACATCTGCTGCTTAGCACCAGGCTCAGAGCCCCTGCTGAGGGGCTCCTGGGAATGAGCCATGATTTCCATTCCAAAACATGCAAGTACAGCAAGCACTTCCAGGTCCTCTGTGGGCAGCAATCACTGAACACCCAGCTACCTTCACAGTATGGTAGTAACCATTATGTGGTCAGAGCACTTGAAATTTTAAGCCATTGACCATATAATCAATTTCAGAAAAGAGACTTCTGAAATAGTAACACGCTTACTAAATGACCTTTGGTTTTCATTCATTCATACAATACGTTTATTGAGTACTGACCACGTGCTGTAGATAAAAGGATATTCAAGTTGAGCAACCCTAATCCAAAAATCCAAACTGCCTCAAAATCTGAAACTTTCTGAGTACCTACATACCACCACAAGAGGAAATTCCCCAAATGACCTCATGTGACAGGTCACAGTCAAAACTTTTATTTCGTGCACAAAATAGTTTTAAAACTGCACAAAACTGCCTTCAGGCTATGTGTATAAGGTGTACATGAGATGAATTTTGTGTTTACACTTAAGTCTCAACCCCAAGATATCCAATTATGCATATTCAAATTCCCCAAAAAGATCAGACTCTGAAACACTTCTAGTCCCAAGCATTTTGGATAAGGGATACTCAATCTGACTAGGGGAACCGCCACCACGGTGGGTGTCAGTGCTCTGGGGGGAAGAATAACGGAAACACGCCATCATGCATAGTGGAGGAGGACCGGCACCGCATGGGAGGCAGAACCAGGGCCCATCCGCAGCTCCAGGACAAGGTTCTGTGAGAAAGGAATACTTATAAAAGGAGCGGAAGGCTGTGGACTTGGCTGGAACAGGGAGGGCCAAGGGGAAAACATCCTCCAGATGGCCGTACCCATTCTCAGCAGGTGCAGGAGGTCCTCCGTAAGGTAAATGTCTGTGGCTGGAGCCTGTCCCTCCCTCAAAGCAGACTGGAGCGGGTATGGCCACCACCACCACCACTGACAGAAACCTGCGTCTGGGACCTGAGGCCTACACTTGCCCAAGGCATGTGGTAGCCACAGGGAGGCACCGGGTGTGAGCACAGCAGGGCAGCTCTGTGCTGTGCCATCCCACCATGCCGCCACCCATAAGTAACAGCTGTCCTCTGGCATCCGTGGCAACCCCGACAGAGGTGACAGTCCAAGCAGCCTCTGTTCAGATGGCTTTCTTCCACCCCATGTCCAGAGCCCAAATGGACCCTGAACAGGTATGAGGTGAAAGACTGGATGAATGAACAAACAAACTAAAGAACCTACTGGGCACTCCCCAATTCTGTAATAGGAAATGATATGTTGGACCTCTGCCAATGCTATGCTGTTCTCTGAGGAAAGTGGCCCTTCTTTGCCTTGTCTCTGGCTACCTAACTCTACTTCTCATCTCAGGCTCCTCCAGGAAGTCTTCACTGACTGCCTTCCCACCCCTGGCAGCAAGGCCCTTTTCCTGAGCCAGCCCCCCACCTCCGGCAGCTGCCATGCTGTCTTGAAGCAGTGGATGTGCAGCAGCCCCGCGCAGAAGCCCTGTGGCGCGGTCAGGGCTGTATCTGCGGTGCCCAAAGTGCTCCTGGTGCGGCCGCATTCCTGGAGGACTCGCTGCACATCAGCCCCCTGCTCCGCACACACAACACGCTTGTTCCTGCGAGGCGGCTCCATCCGACACACGAGGACGCTGAGGCACAGTGAGTTCACGCAGAAGAGCCAGGATTCACACCCAGGCACCAGCCTCCTCCGGCCACACCCTACCCATCCCTTCTGCTTTTGTAGGTACCCAAAACAGAGTTCACTGACGCCAACTGGAAAAGATGATGTTACCTCACAGGGGTAGGAGGGATTTGAGCTACGGAAAAACTTTTAAGGAAATACTGCAGTCTTCCTACCCCATCCCTCCCTCTTGCCGTGAGCTATAAATGAATGAACACAATTGGCCACAGCAGACACGCCTCCGCGTCAATTCCTGACAGGGAACACCTCACAGCCCACGGGAGCCGAGGAGAGAAGGCGCAGGCAGGCAGCTCGAGGTGGTTTCCTTTTGCCATCACTGCGCTTCAGAGAGACTCACTCGAGCAGTTTAAAAGCCTCAGATGAACTTTCATCAAGCGCTTCTGGACATTTAGGTGCCACTCTGGGCACTCCCCACAGAAGTTCCAGAAGAATGCTGCCTTTCAAGTCAGAGATCAAGGCGTGTTCTCTGTGGCAGTGCTACCCTCAGCAGCCCTGCTGGCAGCAGCGCTGCAGAACTCTTCCCCACTGATCTGTCCGGCCAGAAGCCCATGTGTGGCCTGAGCGGGCTCTCCCTGGGGGATGTCGAGCAGTGAGCAGGTCCCACAGCAACACTCTCACGCCTCCTGGAACAGCCAGAGCCTACTGCGGAGGGCCCCGCAGCTGGGCCAGGGTTGGGGTGAGTGTGTAATGGTGGGGAGAGATGGGCAGGGGCACGAGCTGCCTCCAGGGGTGGCAGAAGGTCCCCAGAGGAGCATGCGACAGGATCCTTCCAATTGCCGCCCAACTCAACCATCTGACCAAGGACAGCGAGGTTCGGCGCATGGGTGCCAGGTCCCCGCACACCTGGGGAGGTGGCTTCCTACTGTCTCGTTTCCAGGCGAGGTGGCAGCGAGGCTTCAACAGCAGAAATCACTTTCCAAGGGCACCAGTGGGTGCTCCAGCAAAGCTGCTTGGCTCTGAGTGGCCTGATGCTTTGGACTTGGCATGACCTCCTCCTGGCAAAGGCACGGCCTGGTGTCCTCACAGGGTAGGCAGAGCAGAAAGGGCATGCTGCCTCCCTCTGGCACTGACTCCTCCCAACCAACCACTCACTCTTTCTGGATCCCAGATTCCTTGTCTAAGAAAGGAGTAAGACCTACAAACCTCATGCTGTTGATTTTCAGTGGACTGAATGCATTTGCTTTCGGCAGGAAGCGAATCACATCTACTCATAATTAACAATGAGTCAACTGGTGTGAAAAAGTATAAGCTGTCTCAAAATGTAAGGCCTGACTGTCACCAAATACAGCCACAAGGCGCTTAGTTCTATTTCCAGGCTTGATTCAGCTTAAATATATGATGAGACCTGCAGGGCTCCTACCATTAACTAGAATGGCCATGGCAAATCCTGCCCCTTTATTAAATACTAGCAATGAAATTAATACTTTAGCTCAGGCAGACTAGCTAATATCATTAATGTGCATTTACATGAATTTGATGCAAATTATGGAAACATCCCAAAAGGTCTCATTTGGACACTTAAAATGCTAAAGAGCATCACTACTATCACAAGGTACTTATCATTTCAAACAGGCAACTAAGTCACCAAAATTAACAAGAAAAAAATCCAAGCCAGCAGCATTCCGCCTGAAGGGAAAACAGAGACAAATCATTCATAGTCACTCTAGGTGCCACTGGGGCCACAGAACAAGGGATGTACCCAAGAGGAAGCAGAGAGAAGAAAAACAATCTAAAATACACACAAAATCTATTTGGCTTAGATACATACTTACTCACCAATTATCTTACAGGTACTTATTTGATAAGACCATTTCATGACCACCAGATGTAATCTGGTCTTAGGAAGGAAAGAGACTGCAATTCTGCCTGTCTCTCTAGGCAATAGAGGGTCTCAGGGGCTTTAAACATGACACAAGAAGTCACTAGGTCAGCAACAAAGGTCAAACAAGCCCCAATGACAAGTAGCCAAGTGTCCATACGAGTATAAATAGGAAGCTGAACCGCAGGTAAAAGAAGCAACAAAAGAGGATATAAACGCCTCAGTATATTCCCAAGAGAAATGAAAACACACGTCCACACAAAAACCTGCACATGAATGTTCACAGCAGCATTACCACACAACAGCCAAAAAGGAGAAACAACACAAATGTCTATCAATGGACTAATGAATACACACAATGTGGAACATCCACCTTGATTGATACACGCTACAACATGAATGAAAACATGATGCTGAGTGAGAACGGCTGGGCGCAGAAAACACATACTGTCTAACTGCATTTCTACAGAATGTCCAAAGTAGGCAATGGCTGCACGACCCTGTGAATATACTAAAAACCACTGAGGCCGGGCGCAGTGGCTCACGTCTGTAATCCCTAATCCCAACACTTTGGGAGGCTGAGGCAGGTGGATCACGAGGTCAGGAGATCGAGACCAGCCTGGCCAACATGGTGATACCCTGTCTCTACTAAATATACAAAAATTAACCAGGCATGGTGGCACATGCCTGTAATCCCAGCTACTTGGAAGGCTGAGGCAGGAGAACGGCTTGAACCAGGGAGTCACTTTAAATAGGTGAATTGTATGGAATGTGACTATTTCAATAAAGTTATTTTTTTAAAGCTGACACAAGCAAGCCAATGCCAAACATCCAACAGACACCATTTAATGAGATACAGCTCGCCCACTCAATTAAAAAACAAGAAAACATTATGACAGGAGTTCCCGCTATGCCAAAACATGCATTACTTTTGGGGTAGCCCTTCCAAAAATTTTAAATAAGCTTCTCACTATTCAAAACAATTCATAATTCCTGTGGCAACTCCCCCTCTCCCAAATCTAAAAGTTCAACAATTTTTCAAGAAAAAAATTTCAAAGTAAAATATAAATTATATATTTGTGCAAATTTAACACTTTTAATCATGAGAGAGAGGTGTCACTATGGAACTTACCAACACTCTCCCCCCAGAAAGTCTTCATTTAATTGGCTCTGTCTACTAGGAAATAAATAATACCTGGATCTTTAAGACCTAGAAACATTTCAGAAGGTTTGAGGTCAAAGAAAACACGTTAACTCAACATAATGCTCACAAGAACAAAAATAAGCCGATGCATAAAATAAACAACTAAATGACAGTGGAAAGACTACATTCCCTAAACCTAACAAAAGTTTCCAAATCATTCCCACCCAGTGCCAGCTGTCCACCTCAAAGTCTTCAACAACAACCCAACTCATAGAAAGCACCTACGGTCAACGTGGTTAACATAGCACAATTCTGTAACTGGCCCAAGTCGTCATTACAATAAGGTGTGTTTCTATTTTCCGCAGGAAGAGAATCATGTCGTCTCACAATTCACAATGAGTCAACCAGTGTGTAAAATATTTTACATAATGGGAAAATTTATTGTGACCCAAAAGTTCAGTGTGTTCTCATTAAGTTACCAGAAATTACAGATGTGAAGATACTTCTGTTAACTTAACCAAAATCAAGAAAAGAAACTACTTTAGATATGCACACATTTTCAGTTTGGTAGATTTGATTCTTTTTATGATACGGCATTTCAAGTTACTCAGATTGGTAAACGCACCGTTTAAATACTAAATGGAGAAAATCTGCATACTGACAACATAGGTAATTTAAGACTGGTTTTGGCATACGTCACTCACTACCTATATAGCTAAGCTCTGTCAAAACCTGACAGGGGTGGCTTCAGTTTTTGTAAATACTCTCATGGTGAAACGGTTTTTCCAAAGTTACGATACCATCTACAGTGCTAATGGAGCCTTCCCATTGTGCTTCACTGTGCATAACGTATTTCTGTGGAAAATCTTATAGTGCTGCCTCCATTTCACATTTTCCCACATTACAGTCAATTTTTTTAATACCAATAAAAAAACCATTTAAGCAATTAAAACACATAAAAATTTTCTATTATGACCTTTTAAAAAACGCTCAGTCTTGGGATAGCATTAAGAGAAATACCTAATGTAGATGACGGGTGATGGATGCAGCAAACCACCACCATGGCACGTGTATATCTATGTAACAAACCTGCAAGATCTGCACAGACACCCCAGAACTTAAAGTACAATAAACAAAGTAAAACAAAACAAAACAAAAAAAAACACCTCAGTCTTTTATTTACTGTTTTTGTTTGAGACAGAGTCTCACTCTGTTGCCCAGGCTGGAGTGCAGTGGCGCGATCTCAGCTCACTGCAACCTTCCGCCTCCCAGGTTCAAGCCATTCTCCTGCCTCAGCCTCCCGAGGAGCTGCAACTACAGGTACACGCCACCATGCCCGACTAATTTTTGTATTTTTAGTAGAGACAGGATTTCACCATATTGGCCAGGCTGGTCTCAAACTCCTGACCTCATGATCTGTCCACCTCTGCCTCTCAAAGTGCTGGGATTACAGGCGTGAGCCACTGCACCCTAGCCACAAAACTCTCAAGTGGAGTCTTTTAAAGGCTCCACTTGGAAACGGACATGTTTATACGTGCAATACAGATGCAAACATTTTTAAACTACATAATCCATTGATACACACAGACTAAGAAATCAAACATTTCCAATTCCATAAACATAATATATCTGAAGCAAAGATAACACCACCAGATATTTTTTACTTTATAAGCTGGTCCCCAGAAAAAGGGTAATCATGAAAGACACCAGGGAGCCTCTTTTCAACCTTGTTAAATAAACGACTTGCAAATATTAACCACAAAACTGTGGGTGAAGCCACTCTGTCCTGTCATGACTACTCGCTCATAAAAGCCCAAAATGTGTCTTGAAGGGGGTTTTTGCAATACAAATCCTAATCTTAACTATATAAACTCTATTCCTAACTATCTTAAAATACATTACAAAAGACCATTCTCAACTTTCTGAAAACTGTAATATCTTTGATAAAATCTGAAACATTGAGAAGGTGTTTCTAATAGTGTCATCGCTCATTAAACCTTGCCTCATTAAGTCAAGTACCTGGGACAAAATTACTTTAAATTAAAAGAGCAATCTTTAATATACATTTTCACATGAGGCTTAATACATTCTACACTACTTATCAAAGGCCACAGAAAAACTTCGGAAATAATGGAACGAACACACAGTGATATTTGCTTCAGGAACAGATTATTTCACCCTACATCCTTTTAAAGTGCTTGAGATATGAATATTTAGTAGGCATGTTTCAGAATTAGCTCTTCATTTTCTAATAAAAAAAGGGCAGACTTCCCTGCAGGCTTGGCAATGAAACATTTTCAAATGCAGGTACCAGGCAGGTGTTGGTGGTTTATGCCTATAATCTCAGCACTTTCAGAGGCTGAGGCAGGAGGATCCACTTGAACCCAGGAGTTCAAGACCAGCCTAGTCAACATAGCCAGACCCCATCTCTACAAAAAAATTTTTTTAACTTAGCCAAATGTGGTGGTGGGTGCCTGTAATCCCAGCTACTCAAGAGGCTGAGGTAGAAGGATCACTTGAGTCCAGGAGACTGAAGCTGCAGTGAGCTGTGACTGCACCATTGTGCTTCAGCCTGGGTGACAGAACAAGACCCTGTCTCAAGAAAAAAAAAAAAAAAAAAAGCAGGTCCCATTTCAGAAAGCAAACTGTAAAGGTACCTACCTACATCAAAATGCATCTGAAAACCATTACCTGGCGCCTGAGTACAGAAGGTTAGGAAGTAAAGGCAGCACTCCGGGTCTGCAGCAGCATCTGGAGTCTGTCTTCTCCTCCTTGGACCCGGACAGCCAGACCTGAGGGCGGGATCCGGGCAATCCAGAACAGTGACCTCAGACACTCTGAGAGGGACACACTGGGGCCTATGTCACAATGCAGTGCCCCTGCTGCCAGCCCCCCATGTGGCTCACCTGAAATTGCACCTGTGGAGCACGCTCTTAAAGGGAACAGGGAGATGACAGGGAGAACACCAGACCTGCCAGAATGCCCTCCCAGCACGGGCTCATCACCTGCATATGGTGACCACCCACCCCTACACAGGAGGGCGGACGCAATGTTCTCTTCCTTTGTGTTTCAGCACGCTGCATAATGCGTGACAAGCAGATGCTCACTAAGACAGGTCCATAATCCCTCATCTACAATTCGAAAATCCAAAAAGCTCTCTGAAAACTGAAAGCATGTTCATAACTCACTTGGCAGCATGCCCTGATCTGATGTGAGGCTATTCATAGTCTCACTGTCCCACTTAGTGCAAATATTCAGGTACTTCACTGCAAAAATCTTAATGCGCTTGATTAGAAGGTACTGCCTAGGATGTTCTATAACATATGGGGCTTTCACTAATTGTTCTAAAAATCTAAAAAATGCCACATTCCCAAACACCTCGGGCCCCAAGAGTCACAAAGGACTGTGGTCCCTTGACAGATGATCACAGGGCAGGCACTGACCAGAGATGGTGACACTCGAGACATAAATGGACAACAGGAAGAAGCATCTTTAATGGCCAGGAGAGAACCATAATCTGGATTCAAAGTCTAATTTATACATATGTTCGTTCTACAAACATGCTGAGCGTGTTTGCACACACCTCGCCCACAGCTGGGTAGACTGCATGAAAGGAAGACTGCGGTCCCTGCCCTCACAGAGGGGAAGACCATGAGATGACAAACAAGTGCTCCGTTCAGGCGGCAAACACAAGCTGTGGCCGGTGGGTACAGGCAAGGAAGGTGCTGATGCAACACTCAGGAACGGCCTGAGCAGAGGGTGGCCAGGGAAGCCCCTGAGGAGTGACCGGGAAGCTACCCAAGGAACAGGGACAGCACAGCAAGAGTGCCAGGATAGGGATGAACCACTCTAGGGATCAGAGCTCAGCTCAGGGGAGGGACCCTGGGGGAAAGGAGAAGGATGCAGGGCTGCAGTGATGGGAGAGTTAGGATTTTTTTAAATTAATTAATTTTTAAAGTTACATTTTTTTTTTTAAGAGACAGAGTCTTTCTCCGTCACCCAGACTGGAGTGCAGTGGCATGATCACAGTTCACTGTGATACCTCACCTCAGCCTCCTGTAATTTTTTAAATTTTTAATTGACAAAGAATAATTGTATATATTTTTGTAAGATACAATGGGACGTTTTGATCTATGTATACATTGTAGAATGACTACATCAAACTAGTTAATCTATCTATCACTTCACCAAGTTACTTTTCATGTGATGAAAACATTTAAGATCTACTCATAGGCAAGGACTTCATGACTAAAACACCAAAAGCAATGGCAACAAAAGCCAAAATAGACTAACGGGATCTAATTAAACATAAGAGTTTCTGCACAGCAACAGAAACAATCATTAGAGTGAACTGGCAACCAACAGAATGGAAAAAAATTTCTGTAATCTACCCATCTGACAAGGGCTAATATCCAGAATCTACAAAGAACTAAAGCAGATTTACAAGAAACAAACAAACCCATTCAGAAGCAGGTGAAGGATATGAATAGACACTTTTCAAAAGAAGACATTTATGAGGCCAACAAACATGAAAAAATGCTCATCATCACTGGTCATTAGCGAAATGCAAATCAAAACCACATTGAGATACCATCTCACGCCAGTTAGAATGGCGATCATTAAAAAATCTGGAGACAACAGAGACTGGAGAGGATGTGGAGAAATAGGAACACTTTTACACTGTTGGTGGGAATGTAAATTCGTTCAACCATTGTGGAAGACAGTGTGGCAATTCCTCAAGGACCTAGAAACAGAAATTCCATTTGACCCAGCAATTCCATTACTGGGTATATACCCAAAGGATTATAAATTGTTCTATAAAGACACATGCACACGTATGTTCATTGTGGCACTGTTTACAATAGCAAAGACCTGGAACCAACCCAAATGCCCATCAGTGACAGACTGTACAAAGAAAATGTGGCACATATATACCATGGAATACTATGCAGCCATAAAAAATGATGAGTTTGTGTCCTTTTTAGGGATAAGGATGAATCTAGAAACCATCATTCTCAATAAACTGACACAAGAACAGAAAACCAAACATCCCATGTTTTCACTCACAGGCAGGTGTTGAACAATGAGAACACATGGGCACAGAGAGGGGGACATCACACAGCGGGGTCTGTTGGGAAGTGGGGGGCTAAGGGAGGGATATTGGGGGTGGGAAGGTTGGGGAGGGATAACACTGAGAAAAATGCCTGATGTAAGTGACGGGGGAGGGGGGATAGAGGCAGCAAGCCACCATGGCATGTGTGTACCTATGCAACAATCCTGCAAGATCTGCACATGTATCCCAGAACTTTAAGTACAATAAAAAGAGAAAGAAAAAAAAAAATTTTTTTTAATCTACTCTTTAGCAATTCTAAAATATATAATACATGACTATCATTGATGGCCACAGATGAGCCTGGAGGGCATTACACTAAGAAAGTAGAAAGGCGTGGAAGCGAAGGGTAGAATGGTGGTTACAGAGGCTGGGCGTGGGGGACAGGGAGAGGGGAGGTACTGGTCCAAGGGCACAAAGTTCCAGTTAGAGAGTTAGGGTTTGATTAGATGTGACAGGATGCAAGTGGCTACTTGACGCAGTCAGGCATACAAACTATTCATCTCAAATCAAGCTCCCTCCACGCCTCAGCCACCTGATCTGTCAGCACAAAGGAAGGTAAGACCTGATTTCCCAAACGCTTCCATTCCATGAAATAACATCCATGGGTGAATCAAACTTCACAGAGCTTTCTACTGAGAAGGCTGAAGAGCTTTAATGGGGGTTGGAGGGTTAATCATACTAAAATTGTACGAAAAGAAAAAGCAGGCTATGTGATTAATGGGAAAGAAGCCAAACAACTTTTAATCTCCACCGATTGTTAAATATTGTAAAAGGCTGGCTAATACAACTACCCGTAGCTCACTCAAACACCCTGCCAGAATTAAAAGACAAATGGTGTATTTGTTAAGTGTTTTGAGAACACAGGGAAAAGGGTTATTCAAATGTCCCTGGCGAGTGCTGCTTCAGAAGCCTAGCAGGCCCTGCTTTCCTCCATCACCTCATCTCTGAAAGGGTGGGAATCTTCAGCTCTTCATTCCACCTCCAGACACCCGAAGCTCCCCACCCCTCTCCAGCCTTCCCAGCACAGAATGAGGTGACTGCCAACAACTACTGAGATGCACAAATGGAGGGATATTTAGAGCAAAAGCTCTATTATGGATAACAAAATGGGTAAGTGAATCTCAAACTCTTTAAGGTTAAATACTCACTTGGGTGAGATTTAACAACGTAACAATAGACTACAATAATGAAGTGGCTTCTCAAACTTTTTCACCAAAGTACTCCCTAAGGCACAGGAGAGAGCCCTGAGGATAAGGACTTTGAAGCAACTCAATGGATGTGAAGTATTATATTTTGTATTCAAAATGCATGCAAACTTTACATTTAGCTCCATAACACACAATATCCCTTTCTCCTTGTCACTATTACTCTCAGCTTTTGGAAAGGGGTAGCTGGTATTTTCTCCTCCACCCACTGCTAAAAGGCAGGCCTGCCCATCTACTCTGCCCTCCTTCCAAATCCCATGAGCAAGGTCCACCCTCTACTCTGGCACTGAATCCCATTCCCTCCTCAGTCAACCTTCCTCCTGGAACCCTTCCTTCCAGAGCACAGATAAATGCTAATGTATTCCCAGCGCCCCCACTCCCCTAACATTCTACTTCAGAGCAAACTCTTTCAAGCTGTTGATGCACACATCCCATTCTTCCCTGATAACTTCCACCTGTCACACCTCCTGACTTGTGCAAGTCCCCAAAGATATTCAAGCTGCAAAATCCAGTGCTCAAAGCTCACCCATCCTGCTTGATGTCCAAATAGCTTTTCATAACTCTCAAATATATCTCCAGCACCCCCTCCCTGTAATTCTCCCAGACCCATATATCCAATAACTAACTCAGCATCTCCACTTGAGCATCAAAAAGGCATCTCAAACCTAACAGGTCCAACACTGAGCCCTCAGTACCCCTTCCTCTCTGAACTGCCTCTGACAACCCCTAGCTCAGTAAATGGCACCATCTAATCCCTTAGGATCATAAAGCCCAACCCCCCAACATGCCACATATCCAATCCATCAGGTAAGACTGTCAGCTCCATCTTCAAGACACATCCCAAATCCAACCACTTCTCACCAAAGCTGTAGTCACAGAGTCCTCCCTTCTGTTCCTCAGATATGCCAAGCATATTCCTCCTCCAAGGACTTTGTATACCCTAATCCTCCTGCCTAAAATGCCCTTCTCCTAGATCTTCACACAGCTCCCTCCCTCTCCATTATTTCAGTCCCTTCCCAAAAGCTACCTGCTCAGAAAGGCCTTCCCTGAGACTCTACTAGGATAGTACTCTCATCACATGACTCGAGCCAGAGCCTGTTTGGTTCTCCTTCCTAACACAACTATTTAGCATTAACTGACACATGTATCAGTTTGTAGACTATCCCTCTCCCCCAGATTCTCTCTCCTGGGCCTTCAAGAGGGCCCAAATTTGGATTCATTCACCACTGTGTTCCCAGACCTTGAAACTAGCTGATTGAGGGGCTCAATCATTATTTGTTTACAGCCTTATTTTGAAACCTTATTTTTTGTTAAAATCAAAGTAATCAGCCGGGCTCGGTGGCTCACGCCTGTAATGCCAGCACTTAGGGAGGCTGAGGTGGGAGGACGGCTTCAGCTCAGGAGTTTGAGACCAGTCTGAACAACACAAGGAGACCCTGTCTCAACAACACAAGGAGACCCTGTCTCTACAAAAAGTTAAAAAATTAACCAGCCATGGTGGTGTGGTGTGTGCCTGTGGGCCTAGCTACTCAGAAGGCTGAAGTGGGAGGACTGTTTGAGCCCAGGAGGTCAAGGCTGCAGTGAGCTGGGATAGCACTACTGTATGCCAGCTTGGACAACAGAGCAAGACCTGTCTCAATCAATCAATCAATGTATTCATCAATTCATTCAACTAACACAAGAGTCTGCATGCCCTAGATTCAGAAGTGCAGTAAATGCTTCCTAAGCCCTCCTTATGAGCTCTGTCCCAGCAGTGGGCAGAGGAGTGCATGACCACCCATTCACAGTGTCACGCATCACAGCACTGTGGAAAACTGTGGAATACGGAGAAGACTGGAGACAACCTAACTGTCCGAATCAACAGAGAAATGAATCAAGAATCTCTGCCACAATCATATGATCACTGTATAGTCAACCATGTAATAGAATGTCATGCTATGAAAAAATACTTCTGTCCAACAGAAATACCAGAATCACAAAAATAATTTTAAATCTCCTAGCAACCACATTTAAAGAGTAAAAAGAAGTCAGTAAAATTTACTGTGTATTTTAATGCAATATTAAACTTTATCATTTAACATGTAATATTATCAAAAATTGTTGATATTCTGCATTTTTTAACCACATTTAATCTTCAAAATCTGGTGTGTGGGGCTAGACTGTGGCCTGTACAATTGGTACATAGTAGCTAATGCCTGTAATCCTAGCACTTCAGGAGGCCAAAGAGGGGGTATTGCTTGAGCTCAGGGGTTTGAGACCAGCCTGGCCAACATGATAAAACCCCATTTCCACAAAAAAAAAATACAAAAATTAGCCGAGGGTGGTGGCATGTGCCTGTAGTCCCAGTTACTTGGGTGGCTGAGGCAAGAGGATCACATGAGCCCAGGAGGCGAAGATTGCAGTGAACTGAAACGGCATCACTGCACTCCTGCCTGGGCAACAGAGTGAGGCCGTATCTCTTTAAAAAAAAAAAAAGAATAGAATTTAGAGTTCAGAAATAAGCCCTTACATTTATGGTCAACTGGTGTTTTTTTTAATGGCCAATAAATTTTTGGTAAGGGCACCAAGCCTATTCAATGGAGAAAGAATAGTGATATGGTTTGGCTCTGTGTCCACCCAACTCTCATCTCGAATTGTAATCCCCATGTGTCAAGAGAGGGAAATGACTGGATCATAGGGGAGGTTTCCCCATGCTGTTCTCATGATAGTGAGTGAATTCTCACGAGATCTGATGGTTTTGTAAACGGCAGTTTTTCCTGCACTCACGTACGCTCTCTCTTGCCTGCTGCCATGTAAGATGTGCCTGCTTTCCCTTCTGCCATAATTGTAAGTTTCCTGAGGCCTCTCCACACATGTGGATCTATGGGTCAATTAAACTTCTTTCCTTTATAAACTACCCAGTCTTAGGTATTTCTTCATAGCAGTATGAGAACAGACCAACACAAACAGTCCCTTTAGTAAATGAATTACAAAATGTAAATATACACATGTAAAAAAATGAAACTGGACCCCCTACCTCACACCACACACAAAAATTAACTCAAAATAAATCACATGGTGAGACAGGTACAATGGTATGCACTGTAGTCCTAACTACCTGGGAAGCTAAGGCAGAAAGATCACTTGAGCCCAAGCGTTCAAAGCTGCAGTACACTATGATCAAGCCTGTGAATAACCACTGCACTCCAGCCTGGCAATATAGCAAGACCCAGTGTCTTAAAAAATATATAAATAAAAAAACAACACATACACACACATGATCACAGCAGAAAAGAACTAAAACTATATAATTCTTAGAAGAAAGATGTACATCTTCATGACCCTGAATTAGGCAATGGTTTCTTAGAAATGACACCAAGCCAGAACACTGGCTCACATCTGTAATACTTTGGGAGGATGAAGTAGGAGAACTGCTTGAGTGCAGGAGTTTGAGACCAGCCTGGGAAACATAGTAAAACACTGTCTCTATAAAAAATAGTAACTTAAAAATTTAACCAGGCATAATGGTTAAGCTCCAGAGGTTGAGGCTACAGTGAGCCATGATTGTGCCACTGCACTACAGCCTGGCTGCAGTGCAAGCCCCTGTCTTGAAAAAAAAAAAAAAGTGAGGGGGAGGGAGGGAGGGAGGGAGGGAGGGAGGAAGGAAGGAAGGAAGGAAGGAAGGAAGGAAGGAAGGAAGGAGAGAAACAGAGAGGGAGAGAGGGAGGGAGGGAGGGAGGGAGGACGGAAGGCAGGAAGGAAGGGAGGGAGAGAGGGACAGAGGGAGGGACACCAAAAGCACAATAAGTCAAAGAAAAAGCAGAAAAGCCAGACTTCATTTAAAGTTAAAAACTTTTGGCCGGGTGCGGTGGCTCAAGCCTGTAATCCCAGCACTTTGGGAGGCCGAGGCAGGTGGATCACAAGGTCAAGAGATCGAGACTATCCTGGTCAACATGGTGAAACCCCGTCTCTACTAAAAAAATAAAAAAAATTAGCTGGGCATGGTGGTGTGTGCCTGTAATCCCAGCTACTCAGGAGGCTGAGGCAGGAGAATTGCCTGAACCCAGGAGGCGGAGGTTGCAGTGAGCCGAGATCGTGCCATTGCACTCCAGCCTGGGTAACAAGAGCGAAACTCCATCTCAAAAAAAAAAAAAAAAAGTTTTTGTACAAGAACATCATCAAGTGGCATATACCTGCTATTAACAGTGGCATATACCATCATCAACAGTGGCATATACCTGCTATCCCAGCACTCTGGGAGGCTGAGGCGGGTGGACCACTTGAGCTCAGGAATTTGAGACCAGCCTAAGCAACATGGCAAAACCTGATCTCTACAAAAAAAAGTACAAAAAATTAGCCAGATGTAGTGGCATGTGCCTGTAGCCCCAGCTACTCAGGAGGCTGAGGTGGGAGGATCACCTAAGCCCTGGAGGTCAAGGCTGCAGTGAGCTGTGATTACGCCACTGTACTCCAGCCTGGGTAATGAAGTGAGACCCTGTCTTAGGGGAAAAAAAGAAAAAGAAATCAAGATAATTAAAAGAGCAATCTCTATTAAAACACCAATGACATTCTTCACAGAAAGAGAAAAAAATCTTAAAGTTTATATAAAACTGCAAAAGACCCCAAATAGCCAAAGCAATTCTGTGCAAAAAGAATAAAGCTGGAGGTATCACACTACCAGACCTCAAAATATACTACAAAGCTGTAGAGTAAGCAAAACAACATGGTACTGGTCTATAAAACAACTGGTATGTGTCTATAAAAACACACACACAGACCAATGAAACAGAAGAGAAAATCCAGGAATTAACATCCATATCTACAGCCAACTGACAAAGGTGCCAAGGACACTCACAGCGACAGTCCCTTCAACACATGGTGCTGTGAAAACTGAACATGCATATGCACAAGAATCAAAGTAGAAACCAGACTCCCCCACCTCTCATCCTATACAAAAATGAACTAAAAATGAATCAAAGACCTAAGACCCAAATAATAAAACTACTAGAAAACACAGGGGAAATGCTTTATGACACTGGTCTGGGAAAAGATTTTATGAGTAAGAACTGAAAAGCACAGGCAGCAAAAGCAAACATAAATGAATGGGCTTACAGCAAGCTAAAAACCTTCAGCAAAACAAAGGAAACAACAGAATGAAAAGACAACCTACAGAATGGGAGAAAGTACTTGCAAAGTATTCATCCAACAGGGGACTGATATATAAGGAACTCACACATCTCAACAACAACAAAAAATCCAATTAAAAAACGGGCAAATTGGGTCCAGGCATGGTGGCTCACACCTGTAATCCTAGCACTTCTGGGAGGCCAAGGCGGGCAGATCACCTGAGGTCAGGAATTCAAAACCAGCCTGACTAACATGGAGAAACCCCGTCTCAACTAAAAATACAAAAATTAGCTGGGTGTGGTGGCACATGCCTGTAATCCCAGCTACTCAGGAGGCTGAGGCAGGAGAATCGCCTGAACCCAGGTGGGGTGGTGGAAGTTGCGGTGAGCCAAGATAGCGCCATTGCACTCCGGCCTGGGCAAAAAGAGTGAAACTGTCCACACACACACACACAAAAAAGCAGGGGGCGGGGGGCAAATTGGCCAGGCATGGTGGCTCACACCTGTAATCCTGGCACATTGGGGAGGCCGAGGCAGGCAGATCACCTGAGGTCAGGAGTTCAAGACTAGCCCAGCCAACCAAGCAAAATCCCACCTCTACTAAAAATACAAAAAATAGCTGGGCGTGGCGACGCACACCTGTAGTCCCAGCTACTTGGGTGGCTGAGGCAGAAGAATCAGTTGAACCTAGGAGGTGAAGGTTTCAGTGAGCCAAGATCACACCACTGCACTCCAGCCTGGGTGACAGAGTGAGACTCTGTCTCAAAAAAAAAAAAAAGTGGCGGGGGGCAAAGGGGCAAATTATCTGAACAGACATTTCTCAGAAGAAGACATACAAACAGCCAAATACATAAAAAATGCTCAAATCACTAATCATCAAGAAAATGCAAAACAAAGCCACGATGAAGTATCATCTTACCCCAGTCAAAATGGCTATTATCAAAGATACAAAAATGACAAATGCTGTCAAGGATGTAGAGAAAAGGGAACTCTTAAACACTGCTGGTAGGAATGTAAACTAGTACAGCCACTACAGGGAGTAGTATGGAAGTTCCTCAAAAGCTACATACCGTATGATCCAGCAATCCCACTACTGGGAATTCATCCAAAGGGAAGGAAGTCATGTCATCAGAGAGACATCTATACCCCCATATTTATCGTAGCACTATTCACAAGGTAGGGAATCAACCTAGGTCTCCAACAACAGATGAAGAAAATGTGGTATCTACACAAAATGGACTATTTAACCATAAAAAAGAATGACATCCTGTCATTCACAGCAATGTGGATAGAACTGGAGGTCATGATATTAAGTGAGATAAGCCAAGAACAGAAAGTTAAACACCACATGTTCTCACTAATGTATGTGGAAGTTAAAAACAGTTGATCTCACAGAAGTAAAAAACACAAGATACCACAGGCTAGGATGGGTAGGAGGATGGGAAAAAGGGGAAGAGAGCTAGACAGGAATACACTCTAGTGTTTTACACTACTGTAGGATGACTATAGTTAACAATAATACACAGTGTCAGGGCAGGTGCTGTGGCTCACTCCCATAATACCAGTGTTTTGGGAGGCTGAAGCAGGAAGACCGCTTGAGACCAGGAGTTTGAGACCAGCCTCAGCAACACAGCAAGACCCTGTCTGTACGGGAGTTGGGGGAGCCAGGCATGGTGGTACAAGCCTATAGTCCTAGCTACTTGGGAGACTGAGGTAGGAGGATCACTTGAGTCTAGGAGTTCAAGGTTACAGTGAGTTATAACTGCACCACTACACTCCAGCCTGGGTGACAGAGGGAGACATTGTTTGTACACACACATACACACACACACACACACACACACACAGCCATAGCAATATCCTCCTCACAATGTCAGCCCATCTTAGCAACTTCAGATCAAGTTGAAAGTCAAATTGAGAGGCTGCCACCATCACCTTTGCACTATGAGACAAAAAAAAAATAGCCCATATTGGAAACAACTCCTTGTAGGTGTGGCTTGAGGGAACGGTCAAGAGCCAGATATGCTGGTGCTGGTCTTGTCCCAGGTACTCAGGAGGCTGGGGCGGAGATTGCTTGAGCCCAGGATTCATGGCTGCAGTGTACCATAATCCAGGGCATTATGACAGCACCTTTGAAGAGCTACTGTATTCCAGCCTGAGGCAACGTAGCAAGACTCTGTCTTTCTTAAGAAAAAAAAAAGGGTGCCCATTGTTTGCTCAGAAGGGCACTAATACAGACTGCGGCAACAGGGAGGAGAATCAAACCGGCAAAAATCATGGGGACAGGGCAATTCGGCATTCCATTGAGGATCAGGCTCCTCCACTCCACTGTGAGATACAAAGTGTGTAACACATCGGATGTGAGTCTTACAAGATGATCTAAGTGCACACATACTGAAAAAAGATGCAAACTATATACCAAGATGCTAATGGCATGGGGATAATGGGGGAAATTATTTTATTTTTATGTGTTTTCTCCGGGTATACATACAAAGTTAAGATACCTTTACCCACCTTTCTCCTGGAAGAATTTCTTCTTGGTATAAGTGACTGTCAAGATTCTTCCCTCCGAGATGTCCTGTTTCCGGGAATCCAGAATGTCTAACGGACTGGGGGTATCTTTTCTACATTTCATCTCCCAAAGAATACATTCATACCCAGGTAGGCTGATGCTGACACAGCAGACAACACAGACCTTCTCCATGCAGAAGTTTAACAGCTGAAATACAGTTCTGACATCAGCAAGAATTGTTGTGTTTCCCTTGATTCTCTCAGGTTCCTTAATTTATAGGATCACCGAGACTTCACAGATGTCTGCTGCTGATCAAAACAATCATGATAAGCCCACATCATGAAAAGCTAAAGATAAATCTCTAGCCTTAAGTCAGGAATTCTGGGCCCATCTGTACGGTGACTACCACAGAGCCAGTGTCCTGTGAACACTGCAATCACTTCTGAAGAACTGTAAGTTCAGGAGAGCACATTTCAGAAAAAAGTGGAATACTAATTTCAATTTGTCACAATTAACTCAAATTTATGACCCTGACATTCTCCTCAATGAACGCTTCTGATGGTTCACCACTCTAGAACTCAGCTCAAACTTGTAAGTGAGGCCACGATCACTGTCCCCACCGCACACTGTGCCCGCCCTGTGTTCCCGCCAGAGCCCATCGCACTGGGAGTGATGAACAGTGTCCATACTGCCCCCCCACGCCACACTGTTCCGCCCCATCCTCACTGCACGCCCTCAAGATCAAAATTCTTCCTCTTGGAAAACTCCTGCTCAAATATGGCAGTTTTTGGTTTGTTGCTGTTGTTGTTTGGTAAAGCATTATTGACCCTTTGACCCAAGATCTAGCAGACTTTTTTCCCATGAAGAGCCATACATAAATATTGTGTTTCATGGGTCATTCTTCTTTGCTTATTTTCTCAATCCTTTAAAGACATAAAAATTATTCTTAGGCCTACAGTTTGCCAATCTGTTTTAGACACCACTGCTCCCATGTCATGCTTCAAAGTCCCATCCTCTCATTCAGTTTCTGCCTCTATTACTATCACGATTACAGATTACTCCACTAGGTGCTGCCTGCAGTTCACACTGCCGCGTCTGCCCTCCCCACTCTGGAGACGCATGTTCTTTAAAGGCGAGAAGCTATTTCTGTCTTCCGTATCATCTGTATATAATATTAACATATACAAAATGCTTCATCTATGACTCTTTTAAATGGACAGTTTTTAAGTAGAGTGTATTAAATTTTAAATTGCTTACTTAAGCATTTTATATAAGAAGCGTTTAAGTAGCTGAGGAACTTGTTTTTCGTAATGCATGGATGGCATACGTTTCATCAGTTTAATTTCAATCAGATCAACTTTCAAAAGCCAGACTGAGGTTTCCCTTCAAAGATCTGTTCTTGTGTACATGGTCTTTAAAAGTCTTTGCTGCGAAAGATTTTATTATAAAGCTCAAAAATAATCCTCATTTGGGAAACATTCCATTTCCAGGAGACATATAGCTTTAAAAAAGTCAATCTAGGCTGGGCACAGTGGCTCACGCCTGTAATCTCAGTTCTTTGGGAGACTAAGGCGGGAAGATCACCTGAGACAACATGGTGTCTCAGCCTGGACAACATGGTGAAAACCCGTCTCTACTAAAAATACAAAAAATAGTCGGGTGTGGTGGCACACACCTATAATCCCAGCTACTCAGGAGGCTGAGGCAAAAGAATCACTTGAACCTGGAAGGCGAAGGTTGCAGTGAGCTGAGATTGCACCACTGCACTCCAGCCTGGGCGACAGAGTTAAGACTCTGTCTTAAAAAAAAAAAAAAAAAAAAAAAAAAAAAGTCAATGTATCACCAAGCTCAAGATAATCAAATTAAAAGAAACAGTTATTGGTCATTTGAGTCAGAGAAAATATTTTCCCCAAATTGAAAATGTGCCTTTAATATTTACATTGTGCTCTGTAAAATGGGTCTGTATCTAGGGTCCACCTCCTAGACCAACTTGGAAGTTTTTCTGTTACCAACAAATCCTCATAAATAACTTCTCAGGCATTTCCTTCTCTCAGAGACTGCCCGGGAAGCCCTCTAGCACTGACTAGTGTGGTTCTTCTTCTTCTTCTTCTTCTTTTTTGAGGCAGAGTCTTGCTCTGTCACCCAGGCTGGAATGCAGTGGCACGATTTCCGCTTACCGCAACCTCCACCTCCCGGGTTCAAGTGATTCTCCTGTCTCACCCACCCAAGTAGCTGGGGATTACAGGCATGTGCCACCATGCCTGGCAATTACTTTTTTTGTATTTTTAGCAGAAATGGGTTTCACCGTGTTAGCCAGGCTGGTCTCAAACTCCTGACCTCAAGTGATTCACCCACCTCGGCCTCCCAAAGTGCTAGGATTACAGGCGTGACCCACTGCGCCCGGCCTGGTCCAGTTCTTCTATCACATCTGTCTTCCACTGGGGAACCTACAAATGCTCCAGTGGCAAACCAGGGACATGGCCAGAGTGACTCTCTGTGTCCTCCCCTCCCACACCCTGTCCATCCAAAACGACAGCCAAAGAAACATACAGTTATAAACACCTGGAGCATGCACTCCTTCCATGCATTCTTTCACATCTAACAAAACAAGCTTTCACTGGTATCAGATGTGTCTTTAGGACTAGCGGAGCATACAGGCATGCTGCCTCAACTTCCTTCCAGTGCTGATTTGCATGTTGGAGTCATTATGCCAAGACCATGGTGCTACTTTTCCATTTCCTTTTTCATAAAAAGGCCAACTAACTCACCCTGCTCTACCTCAAAAGCTTACTAACAACATCCACATGTGCTGGCCTTTCTGCTCGTCATGAAAACAGGGTGGAACATTTGCCAGCTGTAGGGATAACGGAGCTCCCCTGGAGGTGTGCCCACTGCCCTCATACCTCACTACAAATGGCTTAGTTCTTTTAATACTCTGAAAGGTGAGGAAAAAATAACTGACGGAAAAATCCCCTACACAAAAACCCCAACTCTGCGGGAAGGAGGGCGGGTCCCTGTGAATCATCCACCCCTCCTCCACGTGAAGGGCAGCACAGGTGAGTGATTTCTCATCTAAAGATGGCCAAGGTGGGAGGACTGCTTGACCAACTGAGCAGCATAGCAGGACCCCATCTATACAAGAAAAGAAAATAAAGATAGCCAGTAGAAAAGGACACGGCCCTGTGGAGATGGCTAAAGGAGGAAACTGTAGAACACAGGCGACAGGACTCCAGGCGGAGGTATGGGGAGAATGAGAAAGGAGGATAAGGCAGCAGGCAGGACAGGCAGTGTCCAGAGGGAACAGTCACAGCCTCCTGGGCAGGGAGGCTCCTGAGGCTGGAGCTTGGGCAGGAGGGAGACACAAGGGCTCGTCAGGAGGAATGTGGGGTGCACTGAATGCAGTCAGAGGCTGTGAAGGGTTTCTAGGGAAGGGCAGGAGACCACTTATGTTTCAAAGACCTCTCTGACAGCTGCATGGAGAAGGACCTGTAGAGAACTGGGGTGAAGTGGACAGATAAGTTAGGGGCCACTGGCATCAACAGAGGGCTTGCCTGGGCTGGGGACCAGGAACGTGGGAAAGCAGGAAGCAGAGATGAGCACCAAGGACAGACTGTGAGAGAATAAGAGGGACCAAGAAATGCTCCCCAGTCTTTTGGCAACTGGATGAGGGTAGGGAGAAATCAAGAGCTCCACCGGGGACAGGTTAGGTGTCATTCAAGCAAAAAACCCAGTGGCCCCAGTCATGCCCCATTCACTCCCTCTCAAGGCCTATGGACCAAACAGCTCCTCGTCCTGCAGGCCCAGGACTGCAAGCCCCTCTGAGACCAGCTAAGTGAAGTACTCCACTCTTGACTTGTCCCCAGCCCCACCAGGCCCCCTCTATTCTTCTGGAATCAGCACATGGACTTCGCTGTCTGTCTTCAAGGACTGTCTTAGAACACAGTCCTCATGACCACAGGGAGCTGCCCAGATCATCATTTCCTGCCATGTGCTGGCACGCAGGAGGGTGCCCAGCACATACAAAGGACGCAATAGTTGTTAAATAAACATGCAGGTCCGAAGCTGAAGCTCAAGTGGCAGCTTGGGCTAAAGGTCTAAGTTTGGGGAACTTGGGAACCACAGCTGGAAAATTATTTTATTTTTCTAATGGTATCTACTCAAAAATTCCCATTCTACTAACAGAAGTTTTGATATAAACTATTGCATCTTGGGAAGGGTTTATCCAGACTGGCTTGATGGACTTCCGGGCCTCCCTATGAGGCACTCTAGCCTCGAAGTGCCCTCTGCTGTCCAATGACTAAAGACTCAATTTCTGTAGAAAGTACCTCACCTTATAAAAACATAAAACCTTAACAGTCATACATTCACTAGAAATCAAGAAAAGAGTATCGCGAATGAACAACTTCCAAGCCAGGGTTTCTCAACCTCGGTACTACTGACATTCTGAACCAGAAAACTCTTTGTTGTGGGGGCGTGCTGAGCAAGGCAGGACGTTCACAGCATCCCTGACTCCACCCACCGACGGCAGCAGCATCCCCACCCCACTCCTGAAGGCTTCCAGACATTGCAAAATGCCCCCTGGGGACAAAACTGCACTGCCCCCGCCAACCAACTCCATCTCCGGATGCGAACCACTGTCCCAGACCAAGTGATCTTTCCACGTAACTATAACCAAGGAAACAGGAAGCAAATTTAGTTAAGTTTCAAACACTCATTTAAAAACTAGACCAAATGACATCCTCTAGTGAAACTAAAACAGGCATGTACACACAGAAACCATCCTAGTGAGGTTTCGGACCATGACATCAAAACATGCTGGCATTTCCTTTGAAGAGCCTGGGTCTAAACCGGACAATCTCTGGAAGGCTGCCTCTTGCTCTAGCTGAGAGAAGACTTGACTAACCTCTTCATTTCAACCGGACACAGGAAAATGCAGCCGGGCGGAGTGTTCTTTCCCCATGTAAAACTGGACAGAATCGCGGAGGCAGCTGCAGTCGAGGGCTCCCTGGTGCATCCCTGCTCATCGGCAGGGAAAACTCAACAGCAGTCTTGGGCCCCGAGGACTCAGCCACAGCAGCTGCCACGGAGGGCTTGGAGTCCGGCGGTGAGGCTCTACGCAAGGGGCCCCCAGCACCCCGCAATCCACACACCGAGGGCAGTGAGGGTCTCATCGGGACATTTTCTTCCACCTGCCACTGTCTTTATGCACATCGCTCTCCACAGAAAAGCGAGTAACTCTTACACACTTTAAATCACTTGAGACACTTTTAGTATCAGATTCCCACATCAGTTTACCACAGAGTTTTTGAGGTTTTAAGTTTTTCCTCCCCATCTAAGAAGAGCATACACTAGAAAAGCAGCATCCAGCAAATCTCCCCCGTGATGGGAACGGTGATGGGGTGTCCAGGGTGAAATGTCTGATAATCAGATCAAAACTAGTTGCCAATTATCTAAATTATCTAAACCAAAGGGCACCAAATATACACATAGAACAAATATATTCCACTAAGGGCCAAAAGGAAAGAAAACTGAAGACAAGTAATTAAGGCATTAACATGTGTCAATCACAATACAAATTCTTCTACATCCAAGAAGGTCAGAATCTTTCCCTGTGTTCCTCAAAATATGTTGGTATAGATGGGAACCACTGGCATATCTTACTGTCCTGGAGGATCAATTTTAGTGCACAGAAAGACTTTTAGAGGTTTACAAAATTAGAACATATATTATGCATTATATATCATACAGCAGAACTCCAAATTCATATGAATTTTAGATTAAAAGGACCACAAAAACCAGGTATTAAGAACAGGGCTGAGTGTGATGTCTCATGCCTGTAATTCCAGCACTTTGGGATGCTGGGGCAGGAGGACTGCTTGAGGCCAGGAGTTGGGAGATCAGCCTGAGCAATACAGCAAAATCCTGTCTCTGCAACAAAAAATACAAAAATTATCCAGTGAGGTGGCTTGCACCTGTAGTTCCAGCTATTTGGGAGGCTGAGGTGGAAGGATCACTTGAGCCTAGGAGGTTGATGCTCCTGTGAGCTGAGATCATGCCACTGCACTCCAGCCTGGACAACAGAGTGTGGTCTTATCTCAAAGAATAAAAAAAGAAAAGGCTGCTTCAGAATATTGCATTATTGGCCCTATGAAAGGGTCCAAGTCACACATCCAGTGTCCTCTGTCGCTATGGTGGCCTCACAGTGGAAAACTGGGACATAGTAATTATTCTCATCTGCTCTGCACCAAAAGCGGCCCAATTATTTTCCTAGCCAAGGTCAGTCATGGAACAAGGGACTCTGAAGAATGCTCCAGAGAACTGAAGATTCTAAGTCTCCACAGAGAAAAGGGAGTCTGTACAGACACATACAAGTCAAACACATGACTTCTCTCTCAAACTCCTGGGCTCAAGTGATCTTCTGGCCTCAGCCTCTCAAAGTGCTGGGATTACAGGCACCAGCCACTATACATGGCCCAACTTTTTCTTTTAGTCAGTTTCATAGGGTCACCTCCTTTAAGGCAAGAATTAAATCTTTGCATGTTTTTATGGTACATGCAGCAGTCATCAGATGCTTGCAAGCGAAGGACAGAGGCTGAGAGAGATCAGAAACCACAGAGTACAATTCTGTAAGCGAGCAGAACCGGCTACCAGCTCCAGCTCTGAGCCCAGCTCAGCAAGAATATTCCACTTCTGGCTGGGTGCAGGGTGCACACCTATAGTCCCAGCTACTCAGGAGGCTGAAGCAGGAGGATCACTTGAGCCCAGGAGCTTGGGTCCAGCCAAAGCAACAGAGTGAGACCCTGTCTCTTAAAAAAAAAAAGAAGAAGAAGAAGAAGAAGAAGAAGAAGAAGAAGAAGAAGAAGAAGAAGAAGAATATTCTCTTCTGGCCCACTTAACTTCCATTACAGTCCTCAACAACTCAAGCTGCTAAATTTTATTGAGCTTACTATGCTAAACGTTTTCCATCTCACACCTCCAGCGGGTAGGGGGTAGGCACCATTATCCCTATTTCTACGTGAAAGAACTGAGACATGCAGAAGTTAATTGTCCAAGACCCAGGGTCACTCAGACCAGGCGGCCTGCCTCCAGCGCTCAGCACTTAGCCACCATCTCACCTCAAGCTGCCTCCTTCTGTGCACCATCTGGGTGAAAAGAAAAACAAGAAGCTGAGAGCTGACATTCCAAGACCATAATTCTAAGGAACACATCCTTCATGCCCAAAAAGGATCCCACCCCTTCTATAAAAAGCCTGCCAAGAGGCCAAGCCAGGAGCATAAGCCACTGATAGGGCTGTGTCTCCACCCAAATCTCCTCTTGAATTACAGTTTCCATAATCCCCACATGTCATGGGAGGAACCTCGGGGGAGGTAATTGGATCACAGGGGCAGTTTCCCCCATCCTGTTCTCGTGATGGTGAGTTCTCACAAGATCTGATGGTTTTATAGGAGGCTTTTCCCTCTTTGCTCAGCACTTCTCCTTCCTGCCACCATGTGAAGAAGGATGTGTTTACTCCCCCTTCCACCATGATTGTAAGATTCCTGAGGCCTCCCCAGCCATGCTAAACTGTGAGTCAATTAAACCTTGTTTCTTTTTTTTTTTCTTTTTTTTTTTTTTTTTTGAGACGGAGTTTCACTTTTGTTACCCAGGCTGTAGTGCAATGGCGCGATCTCGGCTCACCGCAACCTCCACCTCCTGGGTTCAGGCAATTCTCCTGCCTCAGCCTCCCAAGTAGCTGGGATTACAGGCACCTGCCACCATGCCCAGCTAATTTTTTGTATTTTTAGTAGAGACGGGGTTTCACCATGTTGACCAGGATGGTCTCGATCTCTTGACCTCACAATCCACTCGCCTCGGCCTCCCAAAGTGCTCACTAAAACCTCTACCTCCCAGGTTCCAGCCATTCTCCTGCGTCAGCCTCCCAAGTAGCTGAAATTACAGGCACCTGCCACCATGCCCAGCTAATTTTTTTGTATTTTTAATAGAGACGGGGTTTCACCCATCTTGGCCAGGCTGGTCTCTAACTCCTGACCTCATGATCCACCCGCCTCAGCCTTCCAAAGTGCTGGGATTACAGGTGTGAGCCCCCACGTCCAGCCTCGGCTATTTCTTCACAGCAACATCAGAATGGACTAATACAGCCACCTTCTAACACAGCTTCTCCTGTTGGCTTGAAATGTCTTTAAATGGTTTCTAAAAAACAAAACAAAACAAAACACAAAAGACTGAGTCCAGGTGCAATGGCTCATGCCTGCAATCCCAGCACTTGCATTTTGGGAGCCAAGGTAGGAGGATCACTAGGAAGGAGTTCAAGACCAGCGTGGGCTACACAGTAAGACTCCATCTCAAAAAAAACAAAAAACAAACAAACAAAAAAAACACTTTTTTTGGGAATCTGACATGGGAGAATCACTTGAGGCCAGGAAATCAAGGCAGCAGTCAGCTGTGATTGTACCACTGCACTCCAGCCTGGACGACAGAAACACTGTCTCAAAACGAAAAAAGAAAAATAGCTGCATTTGTTGGGTGTCTGCTAACTGCCAAGAGTTTTCTACACATACTGACATACTAACATGGCACATACGGACCTACCTATAAGCTGGGTATCTACAGCACCACAATCCTTATACGAAACTGAGGCCAGATGTGTTTCAGAGTTCAGAATTTTTTTAATTTTAGAAAGGAAATATTGTAGGTATATATTATATACTATGTAACCCTCCCAGGGAAGTCTGGGGCAGTACCCATAAGAAAACACACTAATTCCCTGGGCATGGTGGCTTATGCCTATAATTTCAGCACTTTGGGAGGCCAAGGTGGGAGGATTACTTGAGTCTCGGAGTCTGAGACCAGCCTGCATAACAAAGTGAGAATCCTTTCTCTATAAAATATTAAATTAAAAAATCAGCTGGCTGTGGTGACACGAGCCTGTAGTCCTTGCTACGTGACAGGCTGAGGTGGGAAGATCACTTGAGCTCTGAAGTTCGAAGCTGCAGAGAGCTTTGATCACGTCACTGATTCCAGCCTGGGCAACAGAGCAAGACTCTGTCTCAAAACAAAAGAAAAAGAAAAGGAAACATGCTAATAGTCTGTGGTAAAATAATAAAATATTCATATTAAGCAAAATAGAGATCATAAATAGCCTCCCGTAAGTTCAGGTCAAGTGGCACCAAATCAATACAAAGCATTCCATTTTTCAGAGGCTCTCGGGTTTCAGCATTGTGGCTGAGGAATTGGGGCCTGCACTATCATACTCGCTTTATGTGCTGCTGTCCTGGCTCAGAAAGGCCAAGTAACTTGGTCAAGTTCACGCCTCTGGGAAAGAAGAAAGAAAGGCAAGGTAAGAACTCCGACTCTCTCAGCCAAAGCCTGCACGGTGCTTCTCACACTTAAGTGAATGCGACAATCCCCTAATAGCCTTGAGGAGAGCAGACTGTGAGTCAGCAGGTCTGAGGCAGAGCCTGGGAGCCTGCATTCCTAAAGCACGGGGGCCCTTGGAGGGGAAGGAAGCGTGCTGCTTCCACTAGACCGGAGGCTCCTAGTCCAGCAGGGCATCAGAACCCCAGGAGCTCCTTAAAACTCCCTCCCAATCTGCATTCCCAGGGTCTTCACTGATAGAAATGGTATGGGGTGGTGGCCTCAGTTGTTCCAGTCATCTCTAGTAGGCCATCAAGAGAAATAAACCACTAATAAAGTAAGACTCTGAGAAGGCAGCCTACAAGCCCAGTCAGGAGTTCCCCTTGGAGTCCCTACTTTCCATCAAAGGAGTCTGGGAAGATTCCAGCAATGACCACAAAATGTTATTAAATTCCTCAGAGACAAAATACCCCAGCCATTCTAGGTTCTGGGGATCACAGCATTTTTTTTACCCTCCCTTGGAATCAACAAAATCCTACACATACCACACTAAAGGCCAAGTTCTGGAGGACAACCACAAATAAATGTGAAAACTATCGCTGCCTGGCAGCTGACAGAAGCAAATACTTAGCAGAAGACTATGAGACAAGAAGTGCTCAGCTGGGCGCGGTAGCCCGGCCTGTAATTCCAGTACTTTGGGAGGCTGAGGCATGCGGATCCCTTGAGGCTAGGAGTTCGAGACCAGCCTGGCCAACATGGAGAAACCCCATCTGTACTAAAAATACAAAAATTAGCCAGGCATGGTGGCGTATGTCTGTAGTCTGAGCTACACGAGAGGCTGAGGCAGGGGAATTGCTTGAAGCTGGGAGGTGGAGGTTGCAGTGAGCCAAGATTGCACTGCTGCATTCTAGCCTGACCGACAGAGAGAGACTCTGCCTCAAAAATAAAACAAAACAAAACAAAACAACAAGAAAAGAAGTGCTAACACTTGGACTGGAACTGGGCTACACTATGGGAATTAATTCATGAACTGAGTGGAATCCGCACACGCCCATCAAACTGTGGATTCTGAATTATGCTCATGAGATGCTAAGATGGAAAGGGACATGAGTGGTCGTGCAGCTGGTTCCTCCCTCTGTGTAAACTCTCAGCAGCTCCTCTGATGTCTGCTAAGCTCTGCCTGAACGTGCCGGTCATGAGAAGGACTCTGAGCAGGGCTTCCACAGCACTCATCTCCCCCAGCGACACTAGACTCTTCATTCTGCTTTCAGTAGTCCAGATCAGCCACTGCCTGTCACACTCAGTCTCAGGCCACGTCTGATATGACAGGTATGTACCCCAGCCCGGTCACCACCCTAATGCTGGTTCTCTACAGAATCTCATTTGGTTAAATTCCTCATGAAAACTGAACAAGAGTCCTATTCTGAACCTGAGTATTAGCTTTCGTTAATTTACTCACCCTGTAATTTACCCCCTTCTTTGTTCTATTGCCTCCTTCATAATGTCATGTTCCAGCCTGAACTTAGCAGTCTGAGTTTCTGAAGAACAGAGTGCCTCACGGAGCATTTTTATACATTTACCTGGCACTGTAACAGCAGGACTGGCATCCATGAAGTGCATTACAAAGGTCTGCTGAGGCCAGGTACAGTGGTCATGCCTGTAATCCCAGCCCTTTGGGAAGCTGAGGCAAGAGGATCGCCCAAACACAGGAATTTCAGACCAGCCTGGACAACATAGAGAGGCTCCATCTCTACAAAAAAAAAAAAAAAATTTTTTTTTAAATTTTTGAGACAGGGTCTCACTCTGTCACCCAGGCTGGAGTACAGTGGTGTGATCTTGGCTCCCAGGTTCCAGCTGTCTTCCCACCTCAGCTTCCTGGGTAGCTGGAACTACAGGCGCATGCCACCACACCTGGCTAATTTTTGTATCTGTTTTGTAAAGATGAAGTTTTGCCATGTTGTCCATGCTGGTCTCAAACTCCTGCACTCAAGCAATCTGCTCTCCTTAGCCTCCCAAAGTGCTGGGATTGCAGGTGTGAGTTACCACATCTGGCCCAAAAAATGTTTTAAACTTAGCCAGGTGTGAGGATCACTTGAGACTGGGAGGCGGAGGCTGCAGTGAGCTGTGATCATGCTACTACACTCCAACCTAACAACAGAGCAAGACCCAGTCTCAAAAGCAAAAAAGGTTTGCTGAACTAAGCTGGATATTTGGTCAGTGCTCACTTCAATGTTGTTTTTCTTTGTATACTTAGCACAAACACATGAAGACACACTGAGTCCCTAAGCTTAGCCAGGCACGTGGTAGTTAAATACATGCTGCACTAGGGAACGTTTGGTGGACATCGCCCGTCCTCTCTTTCCCGACTGAAAGATACAAACAAGTGCCTTTAAAAATGCCAGTTTTCATTTTTATGGTAAGCTAAATTTTAAAAGCTGATTATTTTATTTTCACAACAACTATTATCCCCATAATGCCATGCAAGGAGACAAGGCTTTCCATGGGAGGAGGCCAAGAGATTCAATGACTTGCCAAAGGTCACAAAGACAGACGGGACTAGACCACTGGTCTCTAACTCCTCCTGGAACCTTGTCCTTCTACCGCAGGTTTCCACAGGAGGGAAGCCACTTCTCCTCTCCTCCTGCCTCTGGCTCACCAACAGATAATCTCCATGCTTCCCACCATTCTGTACACTCCAGAAACATTTACATTAGTAGTATTACATGTAAAAGAGCAGAATGTCAAAGCCTGATGAGACCTTATCATATACAGAATTGCGGACCCTATGAAGATGCCTCTCAGACCACTTTTTTCAGGTTGAACTATAACTTACATGCTTCACTCCAAGCGTAAGTGACTAAAATATAAAGCAGTTTCTAAGAACCTTAAGACAGTATGAAAAGGGGTAACTATATCAATTCATCTTAACACAAGGCAGTGTCTATTTTATAAGATGCAGAACAGAGAAAGGAGAAGGCCAAGGGCACGTTTTAACTGTGTGAATGACACTGTCCCCACCCTTGCCCACTACCCTCCCCAGGCCTCAAGTCTCATTGCCCTTCTTTGGCCCCCATGCTGGTCACCCCCAGGCCACAGCCACTACATTCTGGCAGAAAGAATCCTGAAGGCAATGGTGAATGAGAAAGTAGGTAGTACCTAAGGAAGCAAGCCCAAAGGCTCACAGAGAGCAATGATTCTGTCCCTTTCGCTATGTTAAAGGCCAGCATACTTTCAGAATTCAAAATAACAGAAAGAGGAGCAGGCACCCCTATTCAAACATAAACATAACACTTTACCTTCCTAAGAGACCTCAGACCATGCAGACCAGACGTCTTGGCCTCGGGAATTATGGGAGGAGAAGCAGGGGCACTCAGGCCTCTGCAATTCCAGGCAGCAGCCAGTCATTCCAGGGCATTGACCAGGGGCTATCTGGCGAAACTCTATCAACCTGTGTTTTTCCTCTGCTTTCAACCCATTACAAGAATCACCAACACAGAAGAATTCTGTGAACAAAGCTGTTGGGAGTTCAGTTGCCAAGGCTATTCGCCCCCATCCCCACTTCAGACACCAACTGCAATTCCAGGCCTCTGGAACTTCTGGCCCACCAGCTTCAAGTTGGGGTTCCCACAAGCCCTCTTCGGATTTGATTAATTTGGAGTGGCTCATAGGACTAAGGAAACTCAGGGAAATATGTACCTGCACTTACAGGTATATCATGGAGGGTACTGCAGAAGACACAGATGAAGAGACACAAAGGGGGAGGTATGAGGCAGGGGAGGGAGCTTCCATGCCCTCCCTTGGGCCATCTTCCAGAAATTTCTACATGTTCTACCATTTGGAAGCTCTCAAATGCTGTCCTTGAGTTTTTGTTTGTTTTTGAGACACTCTTGCTCTGTCGCCCAGGTGGGAGTACAATGGTGTGATCTCAGCTCACTGCAACCTCCACCTCCTGGGTTCAAGCGATTCTCCTGTCTCAGCCTCCTGAGAGGCTGAGATTACAGGCACCTGACACCACACGCGGACAATTTTTGTATTTTTAGTAGAGACAGGGTTTCACCATGTTGGCTAGGCTGGTCTCAAACTCCTGACCTCAAATGATCCACCTGCCTCTGCCTCCCAAAGTTCTGGGATTACAGGTGTGAACCACCATATCTAGCCTCTCCTTGAGTTTTTTTTTTTTTTTTTGAGACGGAGTTTCGCTCTTGTTACCCAGGCTGGAGTGCAATGGCGCGATTTCGGCTCCCCACAACCTCCGCCTCCTGGGCTCAGGCAATTCTCCTGCCTCAGCCTCCTGAGTAGCTGGGATTACAGGCACGCGCCACCACGCCCAGCTAATTTTTTGTATTTTTGATAGAGACGGGGTTTCACCATGTTGACCAGGATGGTCTCGATCTCTCGACCTTGTGATCCACCCGCCTCGGCCTCCCAAAGTGCTGGGATTACAGGCTTGAGCCACCACGCCCGGCCTCTCCTTGAGTTTTTATGGAGGCTTCATTACATAGGCATGATTTACAACCATATAGAAATGTTTTTGGACAAAAAACCATGATCTAAAACCAAGGCCTGTCTGTGCAGACTTTTCTTGGCCTCCCTGTGCAGCATTCCTTCCTCTAGGGAATGGGGTAGGTCCCTCTCTGGAATAAGGGTCTTCTGACTCACAATCAGATTCGAGTCCTGCCTTGGCAGCTGAAAGGAGGCAAGACATCCAACATTATAGCAAAAGACTGTAACAAGGGCTATGGGACTTATAAGCCAGAATCAATGGCTAAAAATCTATACACATACACATACGCATACATACACATATACACATACACATACATATACATATATCCTAACACCACAGTAGCTCACTCTCCTCATTCATGCCTCCGTTGCACAGAAGATCAGGTTTCCAGGAATGATTTATTTGGGAGTAAAGGAAGGTTAGGCCTGGGAAACACAGGATTAGGTGGCTTCCCAGCCAGAGATGTTGAGGTTCTCCATACAGGTACAAGCAAGTGGCACTTGTGGAACACAGGCAGACACAGCTCCTCCTTCATTAATCCCAATACACTGGGACTCCACTGGAGCCAAACATACAGATTTCTGTTTCATTATCTAAATCCACTCCCTCACTTCTCTGTGACCTCATCATGTTTGCTTGGCTCAAACAGTGTTGCAACAATCAGCTGAGACAGGCCAGGAAGGCAGGGTTTCTATGTTAGAGTGCATACATACACACCTCTGCACATACACTCATCTGTACACAGTCAAATTATCCCACACTTTTCTACATAAAATAGCCGTAACTTTATTCTAATAAGTCTCTAGGGGATTTATTAGAATGATCTAGGGTAAACAAAAGGAAATGTAGGATATATAGGCTTACTAATGTTTTCTCAATGAAGCTTTTTTTCAGAACAGAGAGAAATATTTAAAACTCCACAATATTCTTTAAAATAAAAACGAAGGTTTAAACTTATTTATTTATTTTGAGACGGAGTCTCACTCTTGTTGCCAGGCTAGAGTGCAATGACTGGATCTCGGCTCACTGCAACCTCCACCTCCTGGGTTCAAGTGATTCTCCGGCCTCAGCCACCTGAGTAGCTAGGATTACAGGAATGTGCCACCACACCTGGCTAATTTTTTGGTATTTTTAGCAGAGACAAGGTTTCACCATGTGGGCCAGGCTGGTCTCAAACTCCTGACCTCAGGTGATCCATCCGCCTCAGCCTCCCAAAGTGCTGGGATTACTGGCGTGAGCCACCACGCCCAGCCTCAACTAATTTTTTAAATGAATTAGTAATAGTAAGAAAAAAATGTATAGACCCAAAGTTGTACTTGAAAAAACTTGACAAATGCATGAAGGATGGCTACTAAGTAAAACATGCATTTTAGAGGCAATTATGAATAGGTATACTCCAAAAGTTTATTAGAAATTATTGATTCAGGGCCGGGCGCAGTGGCTCAAGCCTGTAATCCCAGCACTTTGGGAGGCCGAGGCGGGTGGATCACGAGGTCAAGAGATCGAGACCATCCTAGTCAACATGGTGAAACCCCGTCTCTACTAAAAATACAAAAAATTAGCTGGGCATGGTGGCGCGTGCCTGTAATCCCAGCTACTCAGGAGGCTGAGGCAGGAGAATTGCCTGAACCCAGGAGGCGGAGGTTGTGGTGAGCCGAGATCGCACCATTGCACTCCAGCCTGGGTAACAAGAGCGAAAATCCATCTCAAAAAAAAAAAGAAACTATTGATTCAGAACACAGAATGTACTTTCTCACTGAAAATGAGTAATGCACAACAAACTGGCATTTTAGCCCACAATAAGTTTTCCAATGGGTATCTAACATGTATCACTGAGAGCACTATGGAATCTAGCCACCACATGTATACTGGATTAAAGACAAACACAAATTCTTTGACCCTCCTTTCATCAAGATGTAGGGTCCATGTCCCCTCTCCTCAAATATGTGAGGGCTCTGTGTCTTTTTAAAACATGGCAGGAAAAATGCTACACTGATATCCAAGCCCAGGCTTAAAAGACTGGCAGCTCCAGACTGGGCTCACACCTGTAATCCCAACACTTTGAGAGGCCAAGGTAGGAGGATCATTTGAACACAGGAGTTCAAGACTGGCCTGGGCAACATAGCAAGATGTTGTCTCTACAGAAAATTAAAAAATAAGAAATTAGCCACACTTGGTGGCATGCACTTGTAATCCCAGCTACTTGGGGAGGCTGGGCTGGGAGGATCACTTCTGCCCAGGCATTTGAGGCTGCAATGAGTTATGATGGTACCACTGTACTCAGACTGGTCAACAAGTGAGACCCTATCTCAAAAGAAAAAAAGGGAGAGAGACTGGCAGTTTCCACTTCCTCTCCCAGAACACTCAATCAAGGAGTTCTGAGTTGTCATGTAAGAAGTACAACCACCGGGCCGGGCGCGGTGGCTCAAGCCTGTAATCCCAGCACTTTGGGAGGCCAAGGCGGGTGGATAACAAGGTCAAGAGATCGAGACCATCCTGGTCAACATGGTGAAACCCTGTCTCTACTAAAAATACAAAAAATTAGCTGGGCATGGTGGCACATGCCTGTAATCCCAGCTACTAAGGAGGCTGAGGCAGGAGAATTGCCTGAACCCAGGAGGCGGAGGTTGCGGTGAGCCGAGATTGCGCCATCGCACTCCAGCCTGTGTAACAAGAGCGAAACTCCGTCTCAAAAAAAAAAAAAAAGAAGTACAACCACCTTAGGAGAAAAGCCATCTGCAGAGACCCAGAGAGCACAAGGAGAGGGAGGATCCCCTGAGCCTGGCCTTCCAACCTTCCAAGCATCTTTGCACAGCCATCTTGGACCCTCAGGACTAGACCAGCCAACAGATGAATACCAATAAATCACCTCCATCAATGCCACATGGAGCAGAAGAATCACCCAGCTGAGCCCTACTTGATGAGCCCACAGAACCATAAGATGTAATGGTCGATTACTGTTTAAGTCACTGATGTTCACAGTGGTTTCTTACTCAGTAACCATTATCCGGAACAATCTGTGGCTTTTTCAGGAAATGAAAGAAGCACATCTCTTTCCTGCCCTGGCATCAGGAATAGAGTTCCCTTCCCTGATGTTGCACTGGTGGTGTGCTGTCAGCCATGATCTTCCCCAGCTATCAGCTGTTAAGGGTACCTCCTTTGCTTAGACCTGGCACTAAAACATGAATCTATCTGTGTTCAGAAAAGGGAAGGTACACAGTATGATCATCATCATCCTGGCCAGAGAAGTTAAGGTTGTCTGCTTGGAAACCCTCCTAGAATTTTCTGAGTTAGGAAAGGGCAGGTTTCAAAATTCTGAAGAAACATGATTCAGTCAAAATATGACTGGGGGCTGGAAGCAGTGGCTCACACTTGTAACCCCAGTACTTTGGGAGGCTGAGGCAAGAGGCTCACTTGAGGCCTGGAGTTGAAGACCAGCCTGGGCAGCATACTGAGACCTCATCTGTACAAAATAATGAACAAAACTTGCTGGGTATGGTGGCATGTGCCTGGAGTCCCAGCTTCTAAGGCAGCTGGGTGGGAGGACCACTTGAGTACAGGAGGCTGAGGCTGCATAAGATTGTGCCACTAGCCGGGCGCGGTGGCTCAAGCCTGTAATCCCAGCACTTTGGGAGGCCGAGGCGGGTGGATCACGAGGTCGAGAGATCGAGACCATCCTGGTCAACATGGTGAAACCCCATCTCTACTAAAAATACAAAAAATTAGCTGGGCATGGTGGTGCGTGCCTGTAATCCCAGCTACTCAGGAGGCTGAGGCAGGAGAATTGCCTGAGCCCAGGAGGCGGAGGTTGCGGTGAGCCGAGATCGCGCCATTGCACTCCAGCCTGGGTAACAAGAGCGAAACTCCGTCTCAAAAAAAAAAAAAAAAAAAAAAAGATTGTGCCACTGCACTCCAACCTGGGCAACAGAGTAAAACCCTGCCTCAAAAAAAGATTGGTTCCCAGATACCAAAGTCAAAGATACAACAAGTAAAGAAAACTACAGGCCAGGTGTGGTGGCTCATGCCTGTAAACCGAGCACTTTGGGAGGTCAAGGCAGGCGAATCACATGAGACCAGAGGTTCGAGACCAGCCTGGCCAACATGGCAAATCCCTGTCTTTACTAAAAATACAAAAAGTAGCTGGGCATGACGGTGCATGTCTGTAATCCCAGGTACTGGGAGGCTGAGGTTGCAGTGAGACAAGACCGTGCCACTGCACTCCAGCCTGGGTGACAAAGGAAGACTCTGTCTCAAAAATGAAAAGAAAACTGTACAGACTAATATTCCTAATGGACTAATATTCCTAATGAACACAGACGCAAGAAGCTTCAACAAAACAGCAGCAAACTCCATCCAACAACATATTAAAAGGATTATATACCATGACAAAGTGAGATTTATCCCAGGAATGCAAGGGTGATTCAACATACAAAAAAAATCAATATAATACACTACATTAATAAAACAATGACAAAAAGATCATCTCAGAAGATGCACAAAAAGCATTTGACAAAATTCAACAACGTTTCATTTAAAGAAAAAGTCAGTGGCCAGGTACAGTGGCTCACACCTGTAATCCCAGCATTTTGGGAGTCTGAGGCAGGAGGACTACTTGAGGCCAGGAGTTTGAGATCAGCCTAGGTAACATAGCACGACCTTATCTCTTAAAAAAATAATAATAATAATCAACTGGGCATATTGGTGCACACCTGTAATCCGAACTATTTGGTAGGCTGAGGCAGGAGAATTGCTCAAGTTCAGGAATTTGATACCAACCTGGGCAGCATAGCAAGACCATGTCTCCACGAAAATTTTAAAAATTAGCAGAGTGTGGTGGCTTGCACCTGTAGTAGTGCCAGCTACCTGGAAGGAGCATTGCTTGAGCCTGGGAGTTCAAGAAGGCAGTCAGCTATGATCGCATCACTGCACTCAGCCTGGGCAAAAGAATGAGACTTGGTCGAAAAAAAAAAGGCACTTTGGGAGGCCAAGGTGGGCTGACTGCTCAGGAGTCTGAGGCTAGCCTGGGCAACATGGCAAAACCCATCTCTACCAAAAATACAAAAAATTAGCAGGGCATCATGGCATGTGCCTGTGGTCCCAGTTATTCAGGAGGCTGAGGTGAAAGGATCGCTTGAGCCTGGGAGGCAGAGGTTGCCGTGAGCCATGATTGCACTACTGCACTCCAGCTTGGGTGACAGTGCAAGATGCTAAAAAAAAGAAAGGAAGAAAAGAAGGAAGAAAGGAAGGAAGGAAAGAAGGAAGAAAGGAAGGAAGGAAGGAAGGCAGGCAGGCAGGCAGGCAGGCAGGCAGCAGGCAAGAAGGCAGGCAAGCAGGAAAAACAAAACACAGCTAACTTTGTGATCAATGGTGAAAAGCTTCCCCTAAGATCAGGAACAATATGAAGATGGTTACTTTCACCACTGTTACTCAACATTGTACTAACATATGTCTTAGCCAGAGCAATCAGACAAGAAAAAGAAATAAAAGGCATTCAAATAAGAAAGAAAAGGTAAACTATATATGCAGGTGACATGATTCTGTATAAAGAAATCCCACAGAACCTACAAAATAACTACTAGAGGTAATACATTCAACAACATTGTAGGGCTTAAGACCAATATAAAAAAATCAGTTGTTTCAATACACCAGTAATGAGTAATTCAAATAAAAAAGATAAGAAAACAATTTCATTTACAATAGAACCCTCAAGAATAAAGCACCCAGAAATAAATTAATCCAAAGAGATTAATGATTTGTATATTAAAACAACAAAATATTGCTGAAAGAAATAAAGAAGAAATACCTGAATGAAAACACATCCCATGCTTATGGATTGGAAGACAGTATTGTTAAGATTGCAACCTCCCAAAACAATCTACAGAATCAATGCCTTCCGTATTAAAATTCCAATGACCTTTTTTGCAGAAATGAAAAAGCTGACATTCAAATTCATATAAAATTGCAACTGGCTCAAAATAGTCAAAACAATACAGAAAATGAAAAAGTTGGGAGCCTCATACTTCCCAAACTTACTACATCAAAACTTACTACAAACCTTCAGTAATCATAACAGTATGTGATATGGTTTGGCTGTGTCCCTACCCAAATCTCATCTTCGAACTGTAGCTCCTATAATTCCCACATGTTGTGGGAAGGGACAGAGGGAGGTAATTGAATCATGGAAACAGGTTTTTCCTGTGCTGTTCTCGTGATAGTAAGTCTCACAAGATCTGAAAAGTGCAGTTTATAAACACAGTGAGATAGTAAATCTCACAAGATCTGATGGTTTTATAAAGTGCAGTTCCCCTGCACACATTCTCCTACCTGCTGCCATGTATGGCAGTAACATGACATAACATGCCTTTGTTCCTCCTTTGCCTTCCACCACGATTGTGTGGCCTCCCCAGCCATGTGAAACTATGATTCATTAATCCTCTTTTTCTTTATAAATTACCTAGTCTTGGGTATGTCTTAATTAGCAGCATGATAACTAACTAATATAGTGTGGTACTGATGTATCAGACATGCAGAGCAACAGAACAGAACTGAGAGTCCAGAAATAAATGCAAATATCTATGGCCAATTTATTTTTAACAAGGGTGCCAAGACCATTCAATAGAGGAAGAACAGTGTTTTCAATAAATAGTGCTGAGAAAACTAAATCAAAACATTCAAAAGAATGAATTGGGACTCCTATCTCATTCCACATCCAAAAATTAACTCAAATGGATTAAAGACCTAAAGGTAAGAACTAAAACAATAAGACTGAGAAGAGGCTGAGTGCAGTAGCTCATGCCTATAATCCCAACACTATGGGAGGCTGAGGTGGGTGGATCACTTGAGGCCAGGAGTTCTAAACCAGCCTGGGCAATATGGCAAAACCTCATCTCCACTAAAAATACAAAAATTAGCCAGGCGTGGTGGTGCACACCTAGAGTCCCAGTTACTCAGGAGGCTGAGGCACAAGAATTTCTGGAACCCAGGAGGTGGAGGTTGCGGTGAGCCAAGATTATGTCACTGCACTCCAGCCTGGGCAACAGAGTGAGACTCTGTTTCAAAAAAAAATAAAATAAAAAATAAAAGAGTTTAACATCCAGAATATATAAAGAACTTACAACTCAACAGACATCATTCCCCTCAAAAAATATACAAATGGCCAAGAGTCACACAAAAAGACATTCTATATCTTTGCTCATCAAGAAAATACAAACCCAAACCACAATTTGATACCGCTTTACACTAACTAGAATAGCTTTAATCAAAAATGCATACATACACACACACACACACACACACACACACACACACTCCTTTTGTAGTTCATTAAATGTGATTGAGTATTCAAATGCATGTGTGAGGGGCGCTGTGGCTCAAGCCTGTAATCCCAGCACTTTGGGAGGCCGAGGCAGGTGGATCACGAGGTCAAGAGATCGAGACCATCCTGGTCAACATGGTGAAACCCCGTCTCTACTAAAAATACAAAAAAAAAAAAAAAAAATTAGCTGGGCATGGTGGCGCGTGCCTGTAATCCCAGCTACTCAGGAGGCTGAGGCAGGAGAACTGCCTGAACCCAGGTGGCGGAGGTTGCAGTGAGCCAAGATCACACCATTGCACTCCAGCCTGGGTAACAAGAGTGAAACTCTGTCTCAAAAAAAAAAAAAAAAATGCATTTGTGAGATATGCCACCCTTAAAACCTTGTTATGATATTGGATATTACCCATGTGATATGAAAAAAAATAAAAATAAATTTAGCAAAGATGTCCTGAAACTGGATTACTGGTGGGAATAAGTTAAACACAATACTACCATATGATCAGCAATTCCACTCCTAAGTATATACTCAAGTGAAATAAAAACATAACTACCCAGAAACTTGTAAACAAATGTTTACAGCAGCATTACTCTTAATAGCCAAGGAGACACAATCCAAATGCCCATGAACAAATGAATAAACAGACTGTGGCATACATGTACATACAATGGATTATGATTCAGAAATAAAAAGGAACAAAATACTGACACACGCTATAACTTGGATGTACCTCAAAAACATCATGCTAAGTGAAAGGAACCAGACACAAAAGACAAGTTCTATGATTCCTAGATGCTGTATCTAAAACGGGCAAATCCATAGAGACCAAAAGCAGATTAGAGGTTATCAAGGGATGGGAGGATTGGAAAATGGGAGTGATTACTTAATGGGCAAGGGGTAATGAAAAGTTGGTTTTTTTTGTTTGTTTGTTTGCTAAGACAGAGTTTCACTCTTGTTGCCCAGGCTGGAGTGCAATGGCTTGATCTCAGCTCACTGCAACCTCCACCTCCCAGGTTCAACACGGGTTCAAGCGATTCTCTTACCTCAGCCTCCCGAGTAGCTGGGATTACAGGCATGTGCCACCACACCCGGCTAAGTCTGTATTTTTAGCAGATGGGTTATTTCCATGCTGATCAGGCAGACCTCGAACTCCCGACCTCAGGTGATCCGTCTGCCTTGGCCACCCAAAGTGCTGGGATAACAGGTATGAGCCACTGCGCCCGGCCTTTGTTTTTCAGAAACAGGTTCTCCGTCTGTCCTCCAGGCTGGAGTTCAGTGGTGCGATCATGGCAGCCTCGAATTCCTGGGCTCAAGCAACGCTCCTGCCTCAGCCTCTGGAGTAGCTGGGACTACATATAGGCTCAAGCCGCTATGCCTGGCTAATTATTTTTGTAGAGATGGAGTCTTGCTCTGTTGCCCAGGCTGCTCTCAAACTACCGGAGTTAAGTGATCCTCCCTTAGCTTCCCAAAGTGCTGAAATTACAGGTGTAAGCTACCATGCCTGGCCAGAAATAGGTTTTTTTTGAGATGGGAGTCTTGTTCTGTCACCCAGGCTGGAGTGCACAATGGCTGACCTTCGCTTACTGCAACCTCTGCCTCTTGGGTTCAAGCAATTCGTCTGCCTCAATCTCCAGAGTAGCTGAGATTATAGGCGCACACTACCATGCCTGGCTAATTTTTTTGAAAGTCTGTTGTTTTTGAAATGGAGTCTCTCTCTGTCACACAAGCTGGAATGCACTGGCGTGATCTCAGCTCACTGCAACCTCCACCTCCTGGGTTCAGGCAATTCTTCTGCCTCAGCCTCCCGAGTAGCTGGGACTACAGGGACATGCCACCATACCCAGTTAATTTTTGTATTCTTAGTAGAGATGGGGTTTCACCATGTTGGCTGGCTGGTCTCGAACTCCTGACCTCATGATCCGCCTGCCTCGGCCTCCCAAAGTGCTAGGATTACAGGCATGACCCATCACGCCCAGACCTGGAAAAGCTTTTAAACTAGAGAGAGCTGGTGGTTGCACAACATTGTGAATACACTAAATACGGCTGAACTGCACACTTAAAAATGCTTAATTGTATGTAATGTGAATTTTACCTCAATAAAAGAAAATGTTGGGCTAAATTTATTGGTTCATTTATATACAAATACTTGAGAACCTATCATATGCCAGGCATACTCCTAGTACACAGATTAAGGTGACAGAAAATCACTCTCTAAAGGCCAGCATGGGGGCTCATGCCTGTAATCCCAGCACTTTGGGAGGCCAAGGCGGGCAGAGAATTGGGGGTCAGGAGTTCAAGACCAGCCTGGCCAACATGGTGAAACCCTGCCTCTACTAAAAAAAAGATACAAAAATTAGCCCAGCGTGGTGGTGCACACCTATAATCCCAGCTACTCGGGAGGCTGAGACACGAGAATCAAACCTGGGTCGCGGAGGTTGCAGTGAGCCAAGATTGCACCACTGCACTCCAGCCTAGGCATCAGAACAAGACTTCATCTCAAAAAAATAAATAAATAAATAAAAGGAAAAGGAAAAGCATTCTCTGTTATGGAGAGAAAAACAAGGCAAGTGACCAGAGCAACAGCATGGGCTGTTTTAATTAGGGTGTTCAGGGAAGGCCGCTTTGAAGAGGTAAAACGTGAACAGAGACCTGAATAAATTGAAGCTGGTGCGTTTTTGTTGTTGTTGTTGTTTGCTTGCTTGCTTGCTTGAGAGAGAGTCTGTCACCCAGGCTGGAGTGCAGTGGCACGATCTCGGCTCACTGCAACCTCCAACTCCTAGGTTCAAGCTATTCTCCTGCCTCATACCACCTCTCACACCACCACCTCGACCCTATAAAAGCCAACTTAGGTCTAAGAACAAAGCCTCCCAAGTTGCTGGAACTACAGGCACGTGTCATCACATCCAGCTAATTTTTTTTTTTTTTTTTTTTTTTTTTTTTTTTAAGCAGAGACGGGGTTTTACCATGTTGGCCAGGCTGGTCTTGAACTCCTGACCTCAAGGGATCTGCCCATCTCAGCCACCTAAAGTGCTGGAATTACAGGCATGAGCCACCATGCCCAGCACAAACTGAAGAATATTATTATTGCTAAATGACAGGAAAAAAGTGCTAAAATATGAATTTAAATATATAAAAATGCATCATATGCTAAAATCGCTTTATTTTAAAAAGAGGAGTTATCTAAATATAGATGTTCCTTTTGTGCAAATACATTGTGATTCTGGTTTCTAGACATTTTACCCTTTTTATAAATAATTTCTTTGCAGTCCAATAATGTCCTTCTACTCCCACTAGTATTTCTTCCAGGGCTAGGCCATACTTCCAAGACAGCCTGTCATCCACCTTGCTAATAAGTCATTCCCTTTATGAAATCACTCAGGAAAGGAAAGGGGAAGAGAAATGATCACCTCTGAAATACTAGGTTCTTATATTCTCTCACATACTCAGATGTTTCTTGTTCTTGTTTTGAGACAGGGTCTCACTGAGTCACCCAGGCTAAAGTGCAGAAACACAGTAACAGCTCACTGCAGCCCTGACCTGGTCTCAAGTAATCCTCCCACATCAGCTTCCTGAGTAGCTAGATGGGACTACAGGACCACGCCACCATGCTAGCTAATTTTTAAATTTTTTTGCAGAGACGAAGTCTTGTAACACTATGCTGCCCAGGTTGGTTTAGAACTCGTGAGTTCCAGCAATCCCCTTTCCTCGTCCTCTCAAAGTGCTGGGACTATAGGTGTGAGCCACCGCACCTGGCAAAGGCTTTTTTTTTTTTTTTTTTTTTTAAGAAACATTTTCGCTCTTGTTGCCCAGGCTGGAATACAATGATGTGATCTTGGCTCACTACAACCTCTGCCTCCCAGGTTCAAGCGATTCTCCTGCCCTCCCAAGTAGCTGGAATTACAGGCATGCACCACCACGCCTGGCTAATTTTGTATTTTTAGGTGAGATGGGGGTTTCACTATGTTGGTGAGGCTGGTCTTGAACTCGTGACCTCAGGTGAACCACCCACCTCGGCCCCCCAAAATGCTGGGATTACAGGCATGAGCCTTCGCGCCTGGCCCAGGCACACTTTTAAGTCTGACAATTACTTTTTTATTATGGTAAAATATACATAACAAAATTTGCCATTGTAATCTAGAGTCCAGTGGTATTAAATATTCATAATGTTGTACGCCCGTCACCACCATCCATCTCCAGAACTCTACAGTGACCTTTGCATAGATGAGAAGAATGTGGTTCAGAAAGGAAGAGTAATTAAACGGCACAGTTAGCTGAAGGGCAGACCAGAATTCAGAGCAGGTCTGATTCTTCCCATACATAAGCTGCTCTCATTTTTTATTGTGCACCTTAGGCCGGACTGTGGAAATACGAAGAATGAAGTGACCCAACCCTTGAGAGGCTTGTTGTCTCAACACTAGAGACCCGTCCAAGATGTACAGAAACATCCCTCAACCTGGAGAAGGCAGGGAAGGCTCCAGAGACAGAAGGCCCTTGCTCTCATACCACCGCCTCTACCCTACAAGGGCCAACTTAGGTCTACCAACAAAGAAATCCACCTTCTGTCATCCCAAGGACCTGACCCAGTGGCCTCAGTATGCAGCTGCATTCCATGATTCACGGTCCTTCCAGGAGCAGGTACAGATGGCCATGAAACAAGCCCCTGCACCTCTGCTCAGCCACCACTGACCCTTCCTGGTTGCATGCTCAAAACCTTGACAGGGGTTCTCGAAGAGCCAAGCATCTTTTCCCTGCAAAAGTAGAGAGGGTTTCCAGGCCTTTAACTCATATTTCCTCAGGCAATCTGTAGTGATCATTAAATTCAAGATGAATCAGTGCTAGGCTGTAACCATTATGCTCTCTACAGAGTGACCAGGCCTTGGGGACTTGATCACTAACAAGCTCATGTTTGTAAGACCCTGTAAAGACATAATGACTAAACACTATCATTATTACTAGACTACCAGTTTAAATGTAAATTAAGAGAGAAAGGGGGAAGAAAACACATTAACAAATCAGGTCAGGGGCTGCTACTCAGCAAGCTGTAAGCAGCATCTGAGCCACTGTAAAGAACCTTCCAGCCGAGTATGTCAAAGGAGCTTGAATGCAAGGGGGCTACTTAAAAACGATGAGTTCGTGTCCTTTGTAGGGACATGGATGAACCTGGAATCCATCATCTCAGCAAACTGACACAAGAGCAGAAAATCAAACACCACATATTCTCACTCATAGGCAGGTGCTGAACAATGAGAACACATGGACACAGGGAGGGAAGCACTACACACTGGGGTCTGTTGGGGGGAAATGGGGGAGGGACAGGGGTGGGGAGGTGGGGAGAGAGAGCATGGGGAGAAATGTCAGATATAGGTGAAGGGGAGGAAGGCAGCAAATCACACTGCCATGTGTGTACCTATGCAGCAATCTTGCATGTTCTTCACATGTACCCCAAAACATAAAATGCAATTAAAAAAAAAGAAAGTAACTTACGGCAGAGATGGAATTGAGTGCTGCCTAGAATCATCAGCCATACAGGCCAAAGAGATGTTGCACCAAAGGGAAAGGCTACATGAAAAATATAGTTTTTTTTAAAGCACTCTATAGCAGCCAGGTGCAATGGCTCACGCCTGTAATCCCAAAACTTTGGGAGGCCAAGACAGGTGGATCATGAGGTCAGGAGATCAAGACCATCCTGGCCAACATGGTGAAACCCTGTCTCTAATAAAAATACAAAAATTAGCTGGGCGTGGTGGTAGGTGCCTGTAATCCTAGCAACTCGGGAGACTGAAGCAGGAGAATCACTTGAATCCGGGAAGCAGAGGTTGCAGTGAGCCGAGATCATGCCACTGTCAACAGTGCAAGATACCATCTAAAAAAAAAAAAAAAAAAAAAAGGCGCTCTATAGCAGCAAAACTAAAGCCAACTCTAAAAGCAAAACTAAGAAGTTTAGAATCTGAAGAAAATCTAAAACCACTTTGTAATTCAGCTGTGGTGAAACCATGAACCCTGGGGTCCAACAAGCCTGTTGCTCTTCCTTTTCCTCATCTGTAAAATGGGGAGAATTCCTCCCTCGGAAGTTAGGCTGTCACAAAGGCAGCACCCAGAAGTGGTCAGGTCCCTTTTCCTGTGCCCTCTCCCCTGAAAGACAGCCACAGGAGAACCAAGCCTTCTCCTCCTGCTGCTAGCTTCCCTACAAGTTACCTCCTTGGGAAACGCCTCCTCCTAACCCAGGTCCCAACTGCACAGCACCTCCACGATGCACCAGCACCTCTGTTCCACTGTCGTGAGACCTATCATGTGGTGCCATAACCAGATTATTCTTCTGGCTCATCCATCACATGGAAGCTCCTTGAAGACAGTGATCAGACCGCATCCTACCTGACTTTTTAAGCTTTAGCAACTAGCATAGCCCCTGGCACTTAGAAAGTTCTCAAAAAAAAAAAAAAAAAGGATAGGTGATTCAATAATTCTCAATTAACCCTAGTTGAAATTAGAAGCCAAGCATAAGCTGGGCGCAGTGTCTCATACCTGTAATCCCAGCACTTTGGGAGGCCGAGGCGGACAGATCACCTGAGGTCAGGAGATCCAGATCAGCCTGGCCTACATAGTGAAACCCCATCCCTACCAAAATTACAAAAATTAGCCAGGCAAGGCAGTGGGTACCTGTAATCCCAGCTACTCGAGAGGCTGAGGCTGAGGCAGGATAATTGCTTGAACCCGCGAGGCAGAGGTTGCACTGAGCTGAGATCGTGCCATTGCACTCCTGCCTGGGCGACAAGAGCGAAACTCCATCTCAAAAAGAAAAGCCAAGCATATTCGCAGTAGCAAATGTTAGAAACATCAAAAATGCAGGGAAAAACCTACCCTGGGTGAATAGCCCTTACTTTGCCATTATTTGCCTTGGGAGAGTTACTTAACCTAACACTCAAAGCCTCGGCTGCCTCCCACATAAAATGAGAGGCCCTAGCCAGAAAATGTCTGTGGTCCCTAACTAACAAAGTCTGATATTTACACTCTAAGATCTTAATAGTCTTTCTCTATTACATCTCGATCCTCTATTAATGAAAATCAACATCTGCACAATGCTCTCCCATCCATCTCACTCAGAATAAGCAAGTGACGTCCCTGGTGCCAGTAACTCCATTTCATACACGGTGAAATTAATTAGTGGGGTCAAGCAGCCTGCCCAAGGTTATTCTACCACTAAATACAGAGGGTAGTCTTCAAAGCTGGTACCCTCCACCATGCCACACTTCTTTAGCTGTGGGGTTGACAGCTCCAGGGATACACAGTGAGATTCCAGAAACACAATGCATCTTCTGGAGAATCAACAGTTTTAAAAGATTTAGGGAACAAGGTAAGTTTATATTAAAACAATCAGGCAGATGACTGAGTACAATGTAACATTCACATTAAATTTTAAGATAAACTTAATGGGCTCATCACCTCCCCCCACCCCCAACTAAGGAGAAAGTCACACAGAAAAGCCTCTGAAACCTAAATTCTTTTTTTTTTTTTTTTTTTTTGAGACGGAGTTTTCGCTCTTGTTGCCCAGGCTGGAGTGCAATGGCACGATCTCGGCTCACCACAACCTCCGCCTCCTGGGTTCAGGCAATTCTCCTGCCTCAGCCTCCTGAGTAGCTGGGATTACAGGCACACGCCACCATGCCCAGCTAATTTTTAGTATTTTTAGTAGAGACGGGGTTTCACCATGTTGACCAGGATGGTCTCGATCTCTTGACCTCGTGATCCACCCGCCTCGGCCTCCCAAAGTGCTGGGATTACAGGCTTGAGCCACTGCGCCCGGCCTGAAACCTAAATTCTTAATTTACCCCATAATAAGGTTTCAAAGAGCAGGTTTAATTTCCAGCATAAAGTTACAATTTCCGGGTATTACTGGACATGAAACAGCTCAAGAGAACTAGTTTTCCTGTGCTTCCAGCTTTTAAGTCATTAAAAGCATCCAAGAAAAGTACACTGTCAAATGAAAGTTTCCACCAAACAACCCTCCAGATGCAACAAATCCTAGAGCTAAGCAATGTCAGAACAGGAGGAGGGAAGCCTGGCCTCCAGGAGCACACAGCTAAGGGAGGCAGCCAGAAGGGACACCCAACTGCCAACACACATTCCAAACACATGGAACCACCGTGGGCATCTGTCACCTCCCTCCTGTCTCCCAGCCTGCAGAATCTGGACACAAACACTGACCAAGAGCTTACCATGTGCCCAGCCCTTGAGGGAAGGAGGGAAGGCCTAACAGGCACCTCATTACCTTGTGTATGCAGGCCCCCTGATGGGCATTAACCTTCCAGAACACAAAATGAATCTCAAAAAACCTTCATTACAATTATCATGACTCCTGGAAACTCACATTTCACCACTTTGAGGCTACTGTCGCCTTACAGATTCTATTACCCTACTTAGTTAATCAATTTAGCTTTTCTCTCCACTTAAAGAAATCAAGTTTCTAATACACATGCTTTTGGGTTCTGCCACAGAATCAGTGTTTCAACTGGAGAGAAAAACAGAATGTCAAAGCAGCAGATCCTCATTTTTCTTGACAGAATGGCCTCAGGAGAAGTTACCACCAAACAGCCTCCATTTAAATTTTTTTTTAATGCTCTAAATCAGCATGGAACAAATCTTAGAAAAAAAGTAAAACATGAAATGAAATGTAGGGCCCCAATTTTTTAGTTCTTGAGAATTAAGGTGACTTAGGTCATTTAAGCACGGATGACCGAGGAGTAGATTGGGAGAATAACTTTTTTTACAATTTTACTTCAGAGCCAGGGTGCAGTGCTGTGGCTCATGCCTGTAATCCCAACACTTTGGGAGGCTAAGATGGGTGGATCACTTCAGGTTGGGAATTCGAGACCAGCCTGGCCAACATAGTGAAACCCACTCTTTACTAAAAATATAAAAATTAGCCAGGCATAGGGGCAGGCACCTGAAGTCCCAGCACTCAGGAAGCTAAGTCAGGGGAATCACTTGAGCCCTGGAGACAGAGGCTACAGTGAGCTAAGACTGTGCCACTGCACTCCAGCCTGGGCAACAGAGCGAGACTCCATCTCAAAAAAATAAACAGGCCCACACCTGTAATCCCAGCACTTTGGGAGGCTAAAGTGAGTGGATTATCTGAGGTCAGGAGTTCAAGACCAGCCTGGCCAACATGGCAAAACCCCATCACTACTAAAAAATACAAAAATTAGCTGGGAAGGCTGGGCACAGTGGCTCACACCTGTAATCCCAGCACAGGTGGGATTTTGGGAGGCCAAGGCAGGTGGATCACTTGAGATCTGGAGTTTGAGACCAACCTGGCCAACATGGTAAAACCCAGTCTCTACTAAAAATACAAAAATTAGCTGGGTGTGGTGGTGCACGCCTATGGTCCCAGCAACTCAGGAGGCTGAGGCAGGAGAATCACCTGAATCCAGAAGGTGGAGGCTGCAGTGAGCCGAGATTGTCCCACTGCACTTCAGTCTGGGTGAGAGAGTGAAACACTGTCTCCAAAAAAAAAAAAAAAAACACAAAGGCCAGGTGCAGTAGTTCATGCCTATAATCCCAGTACTTTAGGAAGCCAAAGCAGGTGGATCACCTGATGTCAGGAGTTGAAGACCAGCTGACCAACATGGAGAAACCCCACCTCCACTAAAAATACAAAATTAGCCGGGCATAGAGGTGCATCCCTGTAATCCCAGCTAACTGGGGAGGCTAAGGCAAGAGAATAGCTTGAACCTGGGAGGCAGAGGTTATGGTGAGCTGAGATTGAGCCACTGTACTCCAGCCTAAGCAACAGAGCAAGAATCTGTCTCAAAAAAATAAATAAATAAATAATAGCCATGTGTAGTGGTGGACACCTGCAATCCCAGCTACTTGGGAGGCTGAGGTGGGAGAACCATCTGAACCCAGGAGGTGGAGGTTGCAATGAGCTGAGATCGGGCCACTGCACTCCAACCCGGACTACAAAGTGAGACCTTGTTTCAAAACAATAAATAAAATAAATTTCTTTTACAGCCAGGGGTCTCACTGTGTTACCCAGACTAAAGCGATCCTCCCACCTCATCCTCTGGAGTAGCCGGGACCCCAGGTGGACGTGCCAGGCTAGGAAGGGGCTTTTTAACATTTATATCCCTCCCCTACCACTTTTGGCTTTCTACCTACAATGAAAAATGGTAGGGACAGCAAAGTGGTCCCACCCAGGTTAGGACCCATTGCTCTGTTCCCCTCCACAGACCATGCCCTTCACAGCACAGTATGCCTGACCCACATGAGCTCCCAGTCACAAAAGGCCCCGGCAAGAGCCAGAGGCCAGCACATGCAATGTCCTAACTGGAAACCCAATGACCAGCAGCATGGCCTGCACTGCATGTACTGGCAAGGAGTGACAGGAAGGCAAGCCCTCGGATCCCATCTCACCAAAACAAGTGGGAGGGGCCGGTAAGAGGGCTCAGATGGCCCCCTATACCAAAGCTTTCCTAACACGGGGCCTCAACTCAACGCCGCTTCCCAGAAGACTTACTCGACTACCTCAGCAAACCAAGAACTTTATCTTTCCCTATGGTGGATTCCCACCGTACTTCCAGAATTCTGCACAATCCACTAACCCACTTCATCCTACATTTGGACTTTCTGGTTTCTTCCTGGTGAGAGAAACTATTCTCTGCCAAGTGGTTAGCACCCTGAGAGCAGGATGGTGGATTTTCATTTTTCCTAATCCTTCCTGCCACAAGCTCCCGTCTGGGTCTGTCTCAGTCAAGTATCGGCTGACTTCTGGCATGTCCCCTCACCGTGCACGGGGGCCAAGACGCCCTGTATCCCTGCAGATCACAGGCTAACAGACGGTGCTATGTCTCACTCTTCCCAGCACCATAACCAGAACATTATGAGAACTCAGGGCACATTAACTGAACATTAATTAAATGAGAAAAAGACTCCCAAGTCCCGATTAACGAGCCACTTAAGGAATACAGAATGCAGCATCGATTCCAACCTGATTCCTGCAGGTGACAGAAACCAACAGGCATCAGCATTTATGACATCCTACTACCTGCCAGCCTGCTCCAAGTCATCTGCACAGGCCGACAATAAGCTTCACCCAAAAATTAAAAAAAAAAAAGGTATTATGCTTAATAGCAAATACTTTGCCACCTTCTCCCTAGGTGGGCTGTCTCCCCACACCCTTTCCTAGAATAGCGTTGTGCAGAACTTACAGTTAATAAAAGCTTTCTAAAACGTTAAAGCTGTTTCATAATTTTTAATTATGAATAATAAAATTTACACAAGCACACATAACATTTTCTTAGTTTTTTTTTTTCCTTTTCTGTTTAAAATTGCATTTTTTTCTATTTCCATTCACTTCTTTGAGACCCAAAGCCTGCTGCGGTGGTGCCAGCCTCATGGCACCTATCCCCTGTACCTCTCTGAGGCTTCTGGGCCTCCCTCCCTCTGGCTTCATCCCTCCTGCTCAAAGCAAGTCTAAGCGTCATCTCCACAATCAGGCCTCGACTGCCTCTCTCTGGTAGCCTTCCAAATCCTCGGGCCTCACCTCCTTCTTTCTCCCTCTTCCCGGTTTAACTGTATCTGATGTCAGCTTTTATGACTCTTCCACCCAAAAAGAACACCAAGTGATTTTTCTTCCTCCACGAACACTTGCAAAGCAGCAGCAAGGGGTCCTGATTCTGTGGAGTGGACCCTGAGGGTGTGGGCCATGAGACGTCACCTCTGCCAAGTTAACAGTTCTTTAAACTGACCACTGCAAGGAAATTCAGCTATTGCATAATCCTTGATAGGTTAGATCACTTGCTATATGAAGATGAGAAAATAGAGTTGGGCAAATTTAACGCAATTTCCTTTGTCTGCCTGAGCTAGCGCAGACTTGCAAGGCCGCAGCGGCAGTTTTCTCTTTCTTGAAGCACAGCTTTAACATCATAAAGAAGGATTTTAAGGGAGTGATCAATCGTTCTCATCTGTCCTGACAATATCACTAGCATATGTATTCTGACAGTACCCCAGAACGGTCCTTCTTGAGTTGCACAGTGAAAAATTAAAGAGATTCTTGCAGGAGTATTGAGAGAATCAGAATCCGCAACGCAGGCTCAGATGTCTCAGTTAAATGAAGGACTTTCTTCAAGGCACAAACAAGAGTAGGAATATTTTGATGGTATTAACAGAAACAACGGGCCACTGTTACTGCCTGTCTCCAGTTAAATGTCTGTATAGCCTTCTCTGAGTGAAGCCATCTTATTAATTCCAAAAGAAAGGACAGCATCCAAGGAAAATAACTGGTCTTCTTCCCCCTCGCAGAGAAATTCACATGAATGTCTCCAAAATAATTTTTTAAAAAAGCTGGAATTCTCCCTGGCCAGCTCTCTCTCCTTTCCGGGCTGCTTCTGCAGTGACAGCTGGAACAGATGGCGTCTGGGCGAGAACACCTTACATCTTAACCCTTATCCTTGATAAGGTCTGATTTTCACTAGCGACACTGGAATCCAAGGTCTGGCAGGGTTTCCGTCATGAGCACCCACTCACAGGACTGCCAGTCCCATAAGATATTCTCCAGTTTGCACACCGGTAAGGCTTATCTTGTTCTGGCCAAAGAATTTTCATCTTTAGACTAATTCTTAACATTTACATCGTCACACCGCGGTGAAAAGGTAAACATTTTCTCTCATTTGAGAAAGGATGCTGTACACTACTCTGTCAGACATCCTACATAGGATGCAGTCTTTTCACAGGCCATTTTCAAAGACGTGAGAGACATGAGAAGCTCTTAGGACGAACTGATGGTCCACCTGGCCATTCCCTACAGTAAGAATTCTATAGACACATACAGGGTAACAGCAAACAACATTTCCAAACGCTCCGGCAGTGTGTAGTCGCAGCAAATGCTAGAAAAAATAAATAAATAATGGCTCCTCTTCAGTTGTATGCTGTGAATGTAAATTAAGCCGCTACAACGCTCGACATAACCTTTCTGACGCCACAAAAATGAATGAATTATATCCATACACACACACACACACACACACACACACACACACGCCACGCATCACGCAGCACAGCTCATTCTGAAAACCGATTCCAAGCTTAATTCGAAAAATGTGAAATACAACTGGTCCCGTCCACGGCTGGTAATCTGAAGGCTTCTTGGATTTCCAAGCACGTCCACACCACCTCACCCGTTTCCAGTTTCTCACTGTTTCAAATCCAAGGGAGAGAATTTTCCACTCAGAATTCTCTCCTCGGGTCCAAATACCAGACCGACGTCCCCACACCGGGCTGGTGGCGTGGAACCCGCGAGCCCGCCCAGAGCCGCCCGGCGCCCGCGGGGAAGACGCAGAGCCGGCGGCCCGGAGCCGCCCGGTGCCCCGGGAGTCGCCGGCCCTCCGCGGCCGCAGGAGAGGGGTTCGCGCGCTCGGCCCACGCCCGGACCCCCGCGCCGCCCGCCAAGCGGTCGGAGGCGCCTCTGCGGCGGCATGACTCAGGACCAACTTTCCAATAACGCCCGGCCCCCCCGAGACGGCCCCGGCCGCGCGCTTGGCCACGCAGTCCCCGAGCCGCCTGCCCCTCCGCGCGAAACCCGCGGCTCCGCGGGGCGCCGGGTCCTGAACGCCAGCCGGGGTCACGACCGTGGCGAGGCCTGCGCGCCCCGTTTCCTGAAAAGCTGCGGGCGCCCCGGTCCCCTCCGGCCCCAAGCCCGGCCTCCGGGACAAAGTTTGTCGAAGTTGAGGCGTCCGGGGGCGGGAGGCAGCCGGGCTGTGGCGCGGGGCCGGGCTGAAGCCGCGCCCCGCACTCGCCGCCGGGACGGGCCGGGCCTGCGCCGCGCCCGGCAGCCCCGAGGCCCCCGGGCCCCGCCGCCGAGGGCGCGGGATGGAGGCGCGGAGGATGGAGGCGCCCGGCCGCGCGCCGAGGCCCGCCCGCCCGCCGCGGACCCTTACCTCGCGGTCCGCTGCCGCTCGGCCGGCTCAGGGGCGCCGGGCGCGTCCTCCGCCGCGGTCCGCAGCGTCCAGCTCCCCGGGTTGCCCCATGGCGGGGGGCGGGGAAGAGCCGGCGGCGGCCGCGGCTGCCGCCGGCTGGAAAGTCCCGGCTGGGCTGCAACCCCGGCTCGCGCACGCGGCGGCCGCGCCGCGCTCCCTCGCTCCCTCGCTCCCTCGCGCCCTCACGCAGCCCCGCGCAGGCACTTCCTCTCGCGCGCTGGAAATCCCCGGCGCGCCCGCCGCCCCGCCCCCGCCGCCCGCGCGCGTGGGAGCGGCAGGAGCCCGCGAGCGCCGCCAGCCCCACGCGGCCGCCGGCCCCCGCGCGCGCCCGCGGCCCGTTGCTAAGGCCCCTCGCGCCCGGCGCCCGCCCGCCCGACCTTAGCAACGGCGGCGCCGCGGAGCGGAGCGGGGCGGGGACGGCTTCGGGCGCCCCCCGCCTCCCTCCCGACTCTGCCGAGCGCCCCGCGGGCTTCCTCGCTCCGCGCCGCCCCCGCCGCGCCCCCGCGGCCGCGCGTCCCCGCGTCCCCGCCTCTCTGGGTCAAAAAGCCACGCAGGCCGCTTGGGGGCCGAGAGGGGCTGGCGCCGATCCTCCCCGCGGCCACCTCGCCCGCGCCCCCCACGCCGGCACACGCAGCCGCCGCGTGTACACGGTCGCTTGCCCACCGCCACACGCGACCCCTACACACACGCACGAGTCCGACATGCGGCCCCGCGCTCACTCTCACACTCCCCTCACTCCGACACGGGCACACACACTTGCCATCACCCATGCGCACTCGCGTCCGGCACTCGCCTCCAGCCACGCACCGCGCCCTCGTGCACACGCAGGTGGGGCTGAGGGTGACTCAGGCCATGGGGCCCCTTTCCCGTGCAGAGGGTAGCGCTCCCACATTAGTTTGCTGGCACTTAACTTTCTCCCACCTGGGTACCCTCCCACACACTGGAGTGGTGTCTTGGTCACGAGTGGACAGGATGGCCAGTTTGCCAAGTGCCCTCAGCCGTCTCGGCGGTCCTGGCTGCCCCTGCACCCCCTACGTCCTCCACCATGTTGCTGGGGCCTGCGCGTGTCTCCTGAGTCCTCAGCCTTCTGCCCCAGGGGCATCTGTGATGATATCAGTGATTCACGCGGTAGGCCCGGACCCACCAAGGCGGCACCCAGCCTGGCTGGGCCTGGTGAGATGGGAGCGAAGGGAGGGCCTCTTGGAGGCCCTGGGCCCACTGAGTGGTGAGGCCTTCCCTGGAGTTTGCAAGCCAGTGGTGAGGAGACAGAATGGACTTTGCATTTTTCAGTTCTCAAGAAGGTTTAAAAGATCCCCACCCCAGAGCTGAGACCAGCGTGAGCAGTCAAGGCCAGTCTGCCTTCTTGCATTGCTCCAGTGACTCATGTGAGTGGAGGCAGGAAGTCCAGCATCTCCCCCTGCAGTTTCCCCCATAGAATGTTCCAGAACCCCAAATAGTCCAACCTGGCTGCTGGAGCCATTCTCTGGCTCCATGAGCCCAACAGGTGCTGGTTCTATAGCCACACTTAGCAGGCCACAGTGGCACCCCCACCTGTGCTACAGACACACTCTTTTAGAGCTGACAGGCCAGCCTTGGCCGTCCCTCACAGGGACCTCTGGACTCCAGCAGTCTCCCGGGCCCCCATGGTGAACCCCTCTTGGGAGCCTCGGGTGCCCTTTCCCACCTGTCAGGAGTTGGGATGTTACTGATTGACCTCAGGCTCAGGGTCCCAACCACTTCCCATAGTCCAGGCACCACGGCCTCCCATGTCCCCAGCCCTGCTCAGGCTGCAGTCCTGGCACCCTGGGGCCCACTCCCAACTCCTGCCTTATGCTGTGTGTTACCTGGGATCTGGTTTAACTTTGCCAAAATCAGGAGAGACTCCCCTCCCCAGGCTGGACCATTTTTGGTTGTTTTAAAAGAAGCAGGATGGGGACCGGGCACAGGTGGCTCATGCCTGTAATCTCAGCACTTCAGGATGCCATGGGCAGGCAGGTCACGTGAGGTCAGGAGTTCGAGACCAGCCTGGCCAAACTGACAAAACCCCATCTCTACTAAAAATACAAAAATCAGCCAGGCGTGGTGGAATGTGCCTGTAATCCCTGCTACTTGGGAGGCTGAGGCTTGAGAATCACTTGAACCCAGGAGGCCAAGGTTGCAGTGAGCTGAGATTGCGCCACTACACTCCAGCCTGGGCAACAGAGAAACTCTGTCTTAAAATAAATAAAAAATAAAATAAAATAAAATAAAAAGACAGGATGATGGTGGCTCATACCTGTGGTCCCAGCGCTTTGGGAGGCTGAGGCAGGAGGATCACTTGAGCCCACGAGGTTGAAGCTGCAGTGTGCCGTGATGGCACCCCTGCACTCCAGGCTGGTCACTGGAACAAGACCTTGTCTCAAAATAAACAAATATTTTTTAAAAAAACAAAGAAAGCAGACGGTTCAAAGACCCATGGGAGGGTTTTCTGCGGCTCCTTCCCTGCTCCAGCCCAGTAATAGTAAGCAACATTCAGAATGAAGTTAGGCACAACCAGGCTGAGCCCTCTGCTGGTGAGACTAGCTCCCTCTCCTTCTCTCCCTCCCCTCCTCCTCCTCTTTCATCTCCAAGTCTGAACAGTTCTGAAGATCCTCTGCTGAGGGGAATGGAAGAGGTACAGGACAAAGACGTTTGCCCCAAACAGGGGGCGGGTGTTCTCTCCCCTGCAGTTAGAGTTGCTGGGCAGCAGTGATGAGCAGGAAGGAGAGCTCTCTCCTCACTGTCCGTCAAAGACAGATCTCGGTTCCCTACAATGTCCAACAACAAACGGACACCATCTTTGGACACATTTCTCCCAGGAGTTGATGTAGCATCACGTGTTCTGCTTGCTGCATTTCTGGGAGAAGTGCATGTGACTCACAGACGTGCAGCAGCAGCTCAGAAGGCCAAGGAGGCTTCAGGGCCAGGAAGGGGTTTTCTTAGACCTCTCCCTGAATGTGATCATCTGTGCCACAGGTGACACCTTCCCACACAAAAGCCAGTGGCCCCTGTGGGTCAACTTCGGCTGAAGGGGGCTGGCAAGTTCTCCCACTCAAATGTGCTACCCATGGCCTGCGGCGGGGGGTGGGGAGACATTTGATGCGCAGAGTCAGTTTCACTAATTGTTCCCACAAGTGGCTTCTGAACCTTTGAATGCATTTCATACAGCAGCCAGATTGTTCACAACCTGTGTGTACGCACACACATAACAACAGATCATCTCAAACCTGCAACTATGCAGGTATTTTCTGTTCTGTTTATTTTTTAATACTGACCATGACCCTCTGAACTTGCTTTTGATTCATGACCTGAAGTTTGAAAACACCGTTTTAGACTGAAAGAGCTGCTGAAGATGTCGAATGGGGGTTCAGGGAGCTGGGGTGGTTGTGGTGCCAAAATACCTCGCTCTGTCGTGAGTGCACATGGGGCGGCTGGGCTGGGAGGCCCATCCTGTCCTTGAAGTAGACCCCGGCAGACAGAAAAGGACAGACGGGCAAGCTGCAGGGACCCTCTCTGACCAGGGACGCCTGGAAACAAACGCAGAGGGAACGGGGTGGGGAGGTAGAGCAGGCCTCAGGGTGGGTGTACAGACCCTCACGGGGGATACTCGGGAGGAGAGGGCAGTGCTGACAGGGAAGGTGAGAGGCCGGGGTCCCTGTTCTAGCCATCAAGCTGGCTCACATCTGTAATCCCAGCACTTTGGGAGGCTGAGGTAGGAGGATCGATTGAGGCCAGGAGTTTGAGACCAGTCTGGGCAACAGGGTGAGACCTCATCTCTACAAATATAAATAAGTAATTAGAGGCTAGGCACAATAGTTCACGCCTGTGATCCTAGCGCTTTGGGAGGCCAAGGTGGGCAGATCACTGAGGTCAGCAGTTCAAAACCAGCCTGGCCAACATGGTGAAACCTCATCTCTACTAAAAATACAAAAAATTTGCCAGGCGTGATGGCGTGCACCTATAATCCCAGCTACTTGGAAGGCTGAGGCAAAAGAATCACTTGAACCTGGGAGGCAGAGGTTGCAGTGAGCTGAGATTGTGCCACTGCACTCCAGCTTGGGTGACAAGAGCCAGATTCTGTCTCTAAAATAATACTAACAATAATTAATTAGAAGAAAACCAGTTCTGATTTTCTCTGTGGACCACTCAGGGAGATGAAGATATCCCTTTTTTTTTTTTTTTTTTTTTTTTTTTGAGACAAGATCTCGCTCTGTCACCCAGGCTGGAGTACAGTGGTGCAATCATAGCTCACTGTAGCCTTGACCTCCCAGGCTCACGCAGTCCTCCCTCCTCAGCCTCCTGAATAGCTGAAAACACAAGTGTGCGTCACCATGCCCAACTAATATTTTTCCTACTATGTTGCCCAGGCTGGTCTGGAATTCCTGCGTTCAAACAATCCTCCTGTCTCAGCCTCTCAAAGTGATAGGATTATAGGCATGAGCCACTGCTCCCAACCATCCTCATTTTAGGGAACTAATTCTGGGATTTATATGCACAGATGTGCACACACGCGCACGCGTGTGCGCACACACACACACCCATCTCTGGCATTTTCCTGAAATCTTTTGGGAGAACATGAATCTTTTTTTTTTTTTTTTTTTTTTTTTGAGACGAAGTCTCTCTTTGGCGCCCAGGCTGGAGTGCAATGGCACCATCTCAGCTCACCGCAACCTCAGCCTCCCAGAGAGAAGTTTAATCTTGGATGTGGCTGGCCTCCCACAGGCAGCTTTGCCTGGAGCCCCACGCCCACCTCAACCAATCAACCTTCCTTCCTTCCTTCATTTTTGAGACAAAGTCTCGCTCTATTGTCCAGGCTGGAGTGCAATGGCATAATCTCAGCTCGCTGCAACCTCCGCCTCCCAGCTTCAAGCAATTCTCCTGCCTCGGCCTTCTGAGTAGCTGGAATTATAGGTGCCCACCACCATGCCTGGCTGATTTTCGTATTTTTGAGTAGAGATGGGGTTTCACCATGTTGGTCAGGCTGACTGCAGGTGATCCACTTGTCTCATCCTCCCAAAGTGCCGGGATTACAGGTGTGAGCCGCCGTACCTGGCCCCACCTCCACTTTTAATGTCTTCTGAAAATACATCCAATTCCATCCTGCCCCTAAGAAAAAGTCTCTTCTGCCGAAGGCATCGTGGGCGACAGGGAAGAGGATTGAGATCAAGCAAAACTCATGAAACCCACTGTGACCTTCCTTAAAATCTCACTCAGAGGCTGCACGCTCTATCTCAGTACTGACCTCCTCCCCAACCTGTAGGCTCAGAATAGCCCCTCTGTGGCCCCCAGCCCCAACCCTAACCCCGAGCAACTCAGCCCCATCCCTCAGTGGCCTGCTGTACTGAGCCAGGAAAGCCAGTGGTTGGCAGACCCTTGGAGGGCCCAACTCATCTCACCTGGCAACATCCAAGGAATTGAGCCCTGTTCCTCCTGCACACTAGCAATTAGGAGGTGGGGAGTTATTGGGTCCAAATTAAGTCTCAGATTAATGAACTAAATGTTTATAAAGTACAGCAATCATCTAATTAGTCAGCATTGCAATACGTAGCCCACCATGAACACAGGCACACGTGGTGCCCTCCCTCGTCCCCCAAGGCTGAGGACAAGTCTGCAGGGTCACAGGCTGTGGGAGGGCAGCGACCCCTCCCACCTTCCCCGTGCGCATTCAGTCCAGAGCTGCTTGCTGGGCATGCCCCACCGCCCAGCTCTCCGCCAGCACAAAACCAGCTGCCTGCCCAGCCCTGCAACACTTACTTTCTCATGGGTGGAGACGGAGAACAAATCACAAGTGAATCTACAAGAACTACAGAGAAAGCACCAGCAGGGGAGGGAGAGCGGCACCTGGGGGGGAGGCCAGGGAGGGAGGCAGAGGAGCTGCCCTGTGGATGTAGACCTCAGAGGAGGCAGACCCAGGGCACAAGCGGGGAGACTGCCCAGGAAGCGGGGACAGCCTGGCCAGAGGTTCTGAAGTCAGTGAGCCTCCTCGAAGCCAGTGTGCCTGCAGCCCATGTGCAGGGAGAGAGGCGCAGAGGATAGAGATGGGGGTGGGGTAGGGGCACGGGGAGCCGGACATCCATGGCTTTTTGGGTCCTGACAGGACTTTGATTTTACTCTGAGATGGGTCACTGCTGTTAAGTTTGATTGACAGCTTGTATTCTGTCAAAACTCAATTTATATTTAATCTTCACTTTCTTCTAGCCAATCAACATCTGTTGAACTTCAGGCAAATTTATGAGAAACCCATGATATCCGCCCCCAAATGGGCCCCTGGGTTGGCACAGTGGCTTCGTGCCTGGAGCATGAAGGACACCACAGGACAAGCCCCCAGCTCTTCTTGCCAAGAGGTCCCCCCAAAAATAATGATGATGAGCTCCCTAGGAAAAATGAACCAATGAAGAATCACTAGAGCAGGAGAGTTCTTCTCCAGAAATCGAAAAAGCAGAACTCAACTCATGACTAACCGTATGCTCTTAGGAAGGCACTCTGTATGTCCTGGCCCTGGGTTTCCCCTTTTGTAGAGCGGAAACAAGTTGGCCTGCCCTACCCCAAGGGAGCTTCGAGAAGGTAGCCGGTGCTGGTGAGTGCCACGAGGCCAGCATGTCCCTGGGGGGTGCCACCATAACCCAGAAGAAAGGTACACGGCAATCTTTTGGAAGCTGTCACTGTGACACTGTGAGAGGATCCGTCACCTTTCCTCAGTATGTGAAGGATGGGTTTAACTCTGGGCTGCACGACCAATTGCCATGCATAAAAATTTTACCTGCCCTCAGCCGGGCATGGTGGCTCATGCCTGTAATCCCAGCACTTTCGGAGGCCAAGGCAGGAGGATCACTTGAGCCCAGGAGTTCAAGAGCAGCATGGGCAATGTAGCAAAACCCCCATGTCTACCAAAAAATTTTAACATTAGCTGGGTGTGGTAGTCCCAGCTACTTGGGAGGCTACAAAGGGAAGATCGCTTGAGCCTGGAAGTTAGAGGCTGCAGTGAGTCCAGCCTGGGCAGCAGAGTGAGACTGTGTCTCTAAATAAATAAATATGATCAGGCCGGGCGCGGTGGCTCAAGCCTGTAATCCCAGCACTTTGGGAGGCCGAGGCGGGTGGATCACGAGGTCGAGAGATCGAGACCATCCTGGTCAACATGGTGAAACCCCGTCTCTACTAAAAATACAAAAAATTAGCTGGGCATGGTACCGTGTGCCTGTAATCCCAGCTACTCAGGAGGCTGAGGCAGGAGAATTGCCTGAACCCAGGAGGCGGAGGTTACGGTGAGCCGAGATCGCGCCATTGCACTCCAGCCTGGGTAACAAGAGCGAAACTCCATCTCAAAAAATAAAAAATAAATAAATAAATAAATAAATATGATCATGGGTCAACTCACAAGCGCCCCTGAACTGTCCTGAGCAGAGAATGCCAGGCCTCCTCTCACTACCCAGCTCTCTGCAGAGGCTTTGGTCCTCCTGTCTGGTTTCCTCTCCCCAGGGCTGCCCGCGGTCTGGGCAGGATGGAGACCATGCCCACTGTCCCTGGCAGACAGCCCTGGGCAGCCCTCAGAACATTGGACTAAGTGAATGAATGAACGAGTGAATGAGAGCGTGGGCCGCCCGCCCCGAGTCCTACCTATGCTGTCCAGACCTCCCATCTCGCTGTGTCAGGTTTCACAGTGAGTAACTGCCCACAAAGGGCTGTGGCCTGAGCTGGGCTCCGAGCGGGGGCTGGCTCTTGCTTGTCCACACTGAAGGGGCTTATGGTAAGGCCATCTGTCTGGATGAGTCTGAGGAACCTGTCTTGAATTCCCATTGTCATAATAAGCAAGATGCCTTTATTTAATACGTGAATTTGAAGCGCATTTTCGGGGCTGAAGATTGGAGTCTGGCTGAGGACCATGGCTCACGCCTGTAATCCCAGCACTTTGGGAGGCCAAGGCAGGAGGATCACTGGAGTCCCCGCGTTTGAGACCAGCTTGGGCAACATAATAAGACTCTGTCTTTATAAAATATCCAAAAATAAAAATAAAAAATACCTGGACACTGGACATGGTGGAGTGTGCCTGTAGTCCCAGCTACTCGGGAGGCTGAGGTGAGACGATCACTTGAGCCCAGAAGGTCAAGGCTGCAGTAGACCAAGACCACCCCACTGCACAGCAGCCTGGGTGGCACAGAGAACCCACCTCAAAACAGAAAAAGAAAGAAAAAGAAAAAGACTGAGGGTCTTTGGCCACCCCCTGGCCTTACCAAGTGTGAACATGGGAGAAACTGAAGGCCAGACCTCCACCCAGTCCAGTCCAGGCCTCAAGAACCTCAAGAACCTGGCTAAAAAAGGGTGTGTGTGTGTGTGTGTGTGTGTGTCTGTATGTGTGTGTGTGTGTGTATATGTGTATATGTGTATGTGTATGTGTGTGTGTGTGTGTGTGTGTATCTCTCTCTCTATCTCTTTTTATTTTTTTAGTTTGTTTTGGCAGATGAATTTTATTTCTTTTTTTTTATTATTGCATTTTAGGTTTTGGGCTCTCTATCTCTTTCTATCTGTCTGGGATTACAGGTGTCTCTGTAATCTCTGTCTCTCTATCTCTCTGTCTCTCTCTCGCTATCTCTTTCTCTATCTCTCTGTCTCTCTGTCTCTCTCTCTCTCTCTCTCTCTCTCTCTCTCTCTCTCTTTCTGTCTCTCCTTTGACAACCAGCAGTGGCTCATGCCTATAATTCCAGCAATTTGGAAGGCCAAAGCAGGAGGATCACTTGAGCCCAAGAGTTCAAGGCCAACTTGGACAACATAGTGAGACCCCATCTCTATAAAAAAATTAAAAATTAGCCAGGCATGGTGGCATGTGCCTGTGGTCCCAGCTACTCAGGAGGCCGAGGTGGAAAGATCGCTTGAGCCTGGGAAATTGAAGCTCTAGTGAGCCATGATTGAGCCACTGCATTCCAGCCTAGACGACAGAGCAAGACCCTGTCCCCTGCCCCCACCCCAGAAAAGGATCCACTTTCAACTCCTGCTGTTGTGTGTCTCTGGGAGTTGTTGCAGTGACCAACTGTGGCTTTGTTCTTCTCACCCAGCTTATGTGTGGAGCAGCCCAACTGTATTTGTGTCTTATTTACCTGAAGCATGAACTCTAACTAATAAATCCAACTACAGGTAGAATTTCCACACTCAGGGGTGCTGTAAGGCCTCGAGAGGTCATGGAGGGCTGAGCTGGGTGAGAGCAAAGAAGGAATCCAGTCCACCCGTCCTCCCTGGAGCTGGGTCCACCCAAGCAGCTCCCCAGGAAGGGGGCTATTCCGGGGCAGGGTGGGATGGAGCTTCCCATCTAAAGGCAAAATAAAGGGATCTAATGAGCCCCATAACTGCCAGATCCCTTCTGTTCTCTGTCTTGGGCTGCGAGAATTTAAAAAATCAATGGATTTTTTAAATCCACAAATTCGGGGTCACATTGCATCTCTGTGGTTAAGACATTACATCCCATCAGTGATTGCACTGTAGGTGATTTTCCGTAACAACCAAGTTTGGTTTGAATTTCCCTCTTCTCTTCTCCTCTCTTTTCTCTTCTCTTCTTCTCTCTTCTCTTCATTCTTTCTTTCTTCCATTCTCTCCCTTTCTTTCTTTGTTTCTTTCTCTTTCTTTCTCTTCCACCCTCCCTCCTTTCTTTCCTTTCCTCTCCTTTCCCTTCCTTCCGTCCCTCCCTCCCTCCTTCCTTCCTTCCTACCTTCTTTCCTACCTCCCTCCCTCCTTCCCTCCCTCCTTTCTTTCTTTCTTTCAGGACCTCACTCTGGTCACTCAGGATGGTGTATAGTGGTAGGACCATGGCTCACTGCAACCTCAATCTCCTAGGCTCAGGCAATCCTCCCATCTCAGCCTCTTGAGTAGCTGAGACTACAGGCACGTGCCACCACGCCTGGCTAATTTTTGTATTTTTTTTTTTTTTTTTTGGTAGAGATGGGTTTTACTATGTTGCCCAGGCTGGTCTCGAACTCCTGGGCTCAAGCAATCTGCCCACCTCGGCCTCCCAGAGTGCTAGGATCACAGGCGTGAGCCACTGCGCCCGGCTTCCTCTACTATTTTCTAAAGGTACCCAAATCCGCTCATGTCATGGGAGCATTCACTATTGAAATGACAGTGTAAGAGCTTCTTTAAGTGCTCTCTCTGGAATTAGCAAGATATGGAAATGACCCTGCTTCACCAGTTTAACAAGAGTTTGCTGAATACCAGCTGTCCTTCTGAAAGCTAAGGTCTCCTTCTAAAAGTGTTGGGGGCCTGAGGCCATGATTAAACTGGCCCAGAGCTGCAGTGGGCACCCCTCACCCAGGCTCTCTGACCCTATGGGCCCTAGCCCTGGTGTTTTGGGCTCATTCCTATACCTCTGGGGTGACACACATCCCCTCTTTGGCACCAGCCCATTTAAGAGTCAGCCACCAGGTCGGCCGGGCGCGGTGGCTCAAGCCTGTAATCCCAGCACTTTGGGAGGCCAAGGCGGGTGGATCACAAGGTCAAGAGATCGAGACCATCCTGGTCAACATGGTGAAACCCCGTCTCTACTAAAAATACAAAAATTAGCTGGGCATGGTGGTGCGTGCCTGTAATCCCAGCTACTCAGGAGGCTGAGACAGGAGAATTGCCTGAACCCAGGAGGCGGAGGTTGCAGTGAGCCGAGATCGCGCCATTGCACTCCAGCCTGGGTAACAAGAGTGAAACTCCTCCTCAAAAAAAAAAAAAAAAAAAAAAAAAAGAGTCAGCCACCAGGGCTCTTGGGAGGCCACCCCATGAAATTGTGCCAGAGCACTCAGGATGGAGCCTGGAGTTGCTGTCCTGATGGCTTGGTCACAGGAAATGGCCTTTCCTCCCTTGCTGTTTCTTTTTGAGTATGTGGCAAACTAAAAAATTTCCCTGCAGATGGTTAAGGAACCAAAATCGGACGCTCTAACTTTGGTTTGGGGATTTTGCTCTTCGACTGGGGCACCTCATTCTGCAACTACAAATGCCAGAACTGTGTAGCCCAGAACAAATGCTCTTCTGAGCAGCCACTTCCAGGTCACCCCCAGAAAGGATGACATTTGTCCCCAGGCCTCCTCCAGCCTCCGTCCTCCCTGGGGAAATGATTTGAATAGGTGTGGGCTGTCTCAGGTTCCCAGGGCCTCTAGGAAGTGGAACTGGGATGGCTTCTTCCTAGTGTTCACTTAGTAGATGTGACAGCTCCTGATTCCCAAAGGAAAATGGAAGTTAAAACAGGATTAAAGAAGCCAGGTGAGGTGGCTCACACCTATAATCCCAATACTTTGGGAGGCCAAGGCGGGTGGATCACTTGAGGTCAGGAGTTCAAGACCAGCCTGGCCAACATGGTGAAACCCGTCTCTACTAAAATTACAAAAATTAGCCAGCACGGCAGTGTGTGTCTGTAATCCCAGCTATTCAGGAGGCCGAGGCAGGAGAATCGCTTGAACCCAGGAGGCGGAGGTTTCAGTGAGCCAAAATTGTGCCACTGCACTCCAGCTTGGGCAACAGAGTGAAACTCTGTCTTAAAAAAACAACAACAAAAAAGCCATTCACTCACCATGCCACTGGGCATGCAAAGAGGCACCTGCTGTTCTGGAAGTTTCTCTCCTAGATGCTCTGGTGGAAAGGAGGTTAGAGGGGCAGAATGGTTTGCTAGAGAGAAAAAAGTACATCTGGTTACAGACATGGGGGTCCTGATGGGCCTGGGTTCTAGCTGACATTCATGACAGCAGCTGTGGGCCAGGCACTGCGAGAGGCTCCCGGGTGGAAAGAGAAATGAGCCTGACAGGACAGACAGCTGCACACGAAGGCAGCAGCCCAGGCATGGGGGAACAGAGGGCCGGGGGTCACACACGGCATCCAGGGCCTCAGGAACCCCTCCTGGTTTGCGTCCTCCGGGTGACAGGAGGTGGGCCGGAAGATCGGCGTGCAGGCACCATGCTAAATGAGACTAAAACCCAGTGGCTTAAACAACCACCACCTTTTCTGCGTCTCCAGACTTCTGGGGGTCGGGAACTCAGGCCAGGCTTAGCCGGGTGGGGCCTGCCCAGAGGTCGCAGTGGGACGAAGGATGGAGTTGGTGAGTGTGGGGCAGGCCGGGCATCTGCTCACGGGGGCGCCCCAGGGCTCCTCACAGCAGCGGCTGTCTGGCAGCTTCGAAAGTGGGTGCTCCTGCGCCACAAGGTGTCCCTTCTGCTGTACCCTACTGGCTGCTAGCGAGGCACCGGCCTGCCCAGACTCAAGGGGAGCAGACACAGAACCCCCATCTCAGAGACCACAGTGTCAAAAAGCATGCTGGGCAGGGGACAGCACGGGCCACCCTTGGAAAGCACCACGTGGGCTCTGTAGGTCCCAGGAAGTGGAGCCAGAGCAGGGATTTGGCGCGTGGCTTATTGAGGGAAGGCTCTTCAGTCAACACCTGGGAGGGAGGAAGGACAGTGGCCGGGGAAGGGATAGGAGCTGAGCCAGGGCGTGGGTTCAAGACAGGCGTACTGAAGACCACAGGCACACCAGCGCATCCGCCCACTCTGAAGAAAGAGGGCCTGGCCAGCCATTGGCTGTGGGTGCCAGGCAGTGAGGAAGAGCACAGCTGGGGTGTGTGGCTCCCGTCTGCGAGGCCGCGCTCTGGAAAGGAGGTGGCCCTGCTGTCAGCAGCCGCGCTAGTCACAGCTGGGGAATCTGGGGAATGGGTGTATCAGGCCATGAATGTGGGGCAGGCGGGGCTCAGTGTGGACTGCAGGGGGGGCTGCACCGTCCCCCTGTCTCTGCGGCTGTGCCCTTTAGCATTTGACTTTGTTCTTCCTTTCTTTCTTTCTTTTTTTTGAGATGGAGTTTCGCTTTTGTCCCCGAGGCTGGAGTACAGTGGCCTGATCTCAGCTCACTGCAACGTCCGCCTCCCAGGTTCAAATGATTCTCCTGCCTCAGCCTCCCAAATAGCTGGGATTACAGGCACCCGCCACCACACCTGGCTAAATTTTTTGGATTTTTAGTAGAGACAGGGTTTCGCCATGTTGGTCAGGCTGGTCTCGAACTCTTGACCTCAGGTGATCCACCCACCTCTTCCTCCTAAAGTGCTGGGATTACAGGCGTGAGCCACTGCACCGGGCCTAACTTTGTTCTTACTATCGAGAGCATCTGCTCCCCAATCCTTCAGTCTGGGCCAGGCCATGCAACTTGCTTCAGCCCGCGGAGCATGAGCAGGTGTGTCACACACCCCTGGAGGTGCTGATCTCCTGAGGATTCTTGAGATAAATGGGAAGCAGCCCTTGGCGAATTCCCAGAGAACCTCCAACCATAGCTCATGCTTTTGTCCTTGGGGCTCTGGCTTCTCTGCAGCCCTAGACTCTCAGTTTGGGTGAAAGCCAGGGTCACCGGTTCATCTTCCAGTTGCCACAGCTCCACATTAGAGCCAGGAGCACTGCTAACAGGTCTCGGACATGCTCAGCTGCCCCTTCCAAAGCACTTTTTTGGGGGCATCTCTTGGATAAAGATTTTGCTATGATTAAATCCTCTAGAGGCATGAGGAAAGAGCTGTAACTACATTTCGACGAAGCATTTGAAGGGATTTCGTGATTTTCCATTAAGTTTTTTCAAATGTCAAGGGTATATATCTTTCTTTGAGGACTCAGCCTATGGCAAATTTCAGATTTAAAAAGACCCATTGATGGACTTATGAGACCAAGAAAGGGAGCCAAAAATCTACAATTCAGAAATTATGAAACAGCTAAATTTTCAGTTAATTCAAAACCATCTCAGTGGAAAATGTTGTAAGCTTTCCATGCATAATCAAAGAGCTCTGGTTTGGAAATGCAATGGAAATGAATTGCTTGTAAGGAAGCTCTCCTTCTGAATAAAACGATCAATCTCAGATCAAAGTCACGGCAAGTGATGGCTTCCATTGCAGAAAACACTGGAGGGAGAGCGCAGTCCAGCTCTAACACGGAGACAAGTTGGACCCCTTCCCTCTCCCTCACAGACTCTCTCCCTCTCTTCCCCAGCCTGGCCTCACAGCTGACAGCATGCAGAAAGTGCTGTCTTCAATTCTACAGAGCAATGAGATTTGTAGTAAATATTTATTAGCTCCTTAGTAAATACAATTAAATTTCTGGCTGAGTTTTGCATGGCTTTCGTTAGAATGAGCTAAGGTTTACCTTCACGTCTGAGGAGATACAGTGGAGTAAATGGCCTAGGCATTAAAGGGCAAATGAGAATTGGTGGCGATTACAGCAGGAAGGTGCTGTCTTCCTGGCTCTGAGCAGCAAAAGGCTCTGCCAGGGAGCCAGGGCTCAGGCCCACGTCCTGTTCCTTCTTGCCCTCTAGATGGGCATCATCATCCCTCCCCAGCACAGGTGTCAGAGAAACCATGGCTCCTTCCCCAGGGGCTGGGGGATGCGAGTGCCCACTAAGGGCTGGGCCTGTCCACTCCAGCCCCCTTGTCGTTGTGACCAACACAGAGAAGGCCTTTGACCAAGGTCCTATAGTCACCACACAGTACAGCGCAGACCAGAACCCCAGCTCCCAGCTCCTCCTCCAGTGCTCAGGACACTCTGATGTCACCCGCCAACCTCTTAAATAAGGGTGAACTTTCATTTGGTCACAATGACTTCCACCCAGAGATCCCCCTCCAGGCACCTGCCCCAGGAGAATGCAAACACCTGTCCACACAAAAGCACATGCAGACACATTTACAGCAGCATTATTCACAACAGCCAGGGCGCAGACACAATCCGAACGTCCATCCACTACTCACACAGCGGGACATCATTTGGCAACAAAGAGAATAAAGCACTGACACAGGCCACGCCAGGGATAAACATGATGTGAAGTGAAGGGAGCCACGTACCCAGGTCCACATGCCAGAATCACATCGTGAAGCCTCCAGAATAGGAAAGACCATGTGGGCAGAGAGGAGATCCGTGGTTTTCAGGGGCTTCTCACAGGGAGGAAGGGGTGACTGCTAAGAAGTGCATGGTTTCGTTTTTGGGTGATGAGCTTGTTCTAAAATTGATTACGATGGTGATTGTATGAACTTGGAAATAACCACTAAATTGTACACATAAAAATAGTGAATTTTGGCTGGGTGCAGTGGCTCACGCCTGTAATTCCAGCACTTTGGGAGGCTGAAGTGGGCGGATCATGAGGTGAGGAGATTGAGACCATCCTGGCTAACACGGTGAAACCCTGTCTCTACTAAAAATACAAAAAATTAGCTGGGCACGGTGGTGCGCACCTGTAGTCCCAGCTACTTGGGAGGCTGAGTTAGGAGAATCGCTTGAACCTGGGAGGTGGAGGTTGCAGTGAGCTGAGATTACGCCACTGCATTCCAGCCTGGCAACATAGCGAAACTCTTTCTCAAAAAAGTATATATATAGTGAATTTCATGGCATGTGAATTATATTTAATTTTTAAAACAAGCTTTCACCTGGACGGGTGTGGGCGACAGTGTGAGCCCTGGGTTGGCATTCCAGCTCCCCCACGTTCCAGCTGTGGGACTCTGGGTGATTTCCTTCAACTTCTGTCCTGCCCTTTCCCCGCCTCTGAATGGCAGCAACGCCTCCGGCTGGTGTGAGGATGAAGTGAGCTCCTTTGTGAGCTGCGCTTGGTGAAGAGCTCAGGCCAAGCCCCCATGCCGCCCGAGGCACGGAAAGCTGGTACCTACCTGGCCGACGTGTGCACTGGGGAGGTGGTGGCTAAGCTAACAGCTGAACTGAGTGCCACAGCAGGAAGAGAGGCCAGGCCACCTCCCAGACACAGGACAGCAAGGGATGGCCGAGTGGCACTCAGTGGACTGTCTAGGCAGAGATGTCTTCTGGGCCCTCGAGACTCCTGCAAAGTAGCCGTCTCCTCCTACCAGAACCTCAGGCTGCCCAGACCCCACAGGGCACAGGGACATCTGAGGGCCCCACCAGGACAGGCTAGAGGTGGCTCTTTTATGAAAACCTTTGGCAAAACAAGCGGGTGACAGGCTCGCAGGCCGCCCAACAGCCACCCCTCCTTCCTTGCTGACAGAGCCCAGTTTTGTTCTGTGGTCCAGGCACCGCCCTACGTGCCTCAGGCATAAGCTCTGATTAGCTCAATGGTTCTCCTAGATAATGATTGGCTTAGCATGGAGCACGTGACCCAATCCTCGCCAATGAGATGTGAGGGGTGGTGGCTATTGAGGAATGCTGGGAAAGGCTTCCTGGCTGATAAGAAGACAGAAGCAAAGATGCCTGTCAAAAGAAGACACCTGGAATCCTACCTGCCGAGCTTGGCAGAGAGAAAGGGTGAGAAGATGGCCCTTCAAGATGCCACCAAGGACTGGACGTAGTGGCTCACGCCTGTAATCCCAGCACTTTGGGAGGCCAGCGTGGGTGGATCACTTGAGGTCAGGAGTTCGAGACCAGCCTGGCCAACATGGCAAAACTCCGTCTCTACCAAAAATACAAAAATTACCTGGGCGTGGTGGCTCACACTTGTAATCTCAGCTACTCAGGAGGCTGAGACAAGAGAATCACTTGAACCCAGGAGGTGTAGGTGGCAATGAGCTCAGACTGCACCACTGCACTCCAGCCTGGGGAATAGAGAGACACTCTGTCTTAAAAAAAAAATTAATTAATTTAAATAAATAAATAAAGACGCCACCAAGGGGCCAACCTGGTGAGCCTAGTGCCAGGAGTCCTTCCTTGGAAAGGCCACTGCTTGCTTTATCAGGCAAGCCCCTTGTGTCGGGTTTCACACTTGCGGCTGAAACGGTCTCAGCCGGCTGTGGGCGAGATGCGAGATGCGGGGAAGCTGGGCCAGTGCCTAGCGGGCTTTTGCTGACGTGGGTGTCTAAGCAGCATGGGGATACAGGCAGGCATACTTTCCAGGTAGGATTCTAACTAAGCTATTTGGTTGTTTACTCTTGGGAACACAGTCTATTTTAGTGCCTTGAACTCTTCACAAAGGTGCCCCAAGAACCCTCGAGAGTCCTGAGTTAGTGTTTTCTCCTCTCTGGAGGGTCCTGGGGAGGAATTTCCAGAGGGAGGACCTCAAGAGGATTTGCTCCGGCCATGGGGAGCCCCAGGGTCTAGGCTTGCAGTTTGGGAGTCCCCTTCGGGAGACTGTGGTCTCATAGACTCTGGCCTGTCCTGGGAGTCAGGAGACTAGGGGCTGGCTCCACCTCTGCCTCAGTTTCCCTGTAATCAATGAAAAGCAGCAGAGGAGTGCTATGTTCCCCCATCTCAGATGTGCTATGATTCCGTGATGATGGTGGACAGAAGGAACGCAGAACCCCTGCTCCCTCTTTTGGAGAATTCATTCATTCATTTATTCCATAATGTCCCTCAGGTGGCCAAGGCTCTGAAAGGAGGCAATGCTTACACCATCTCTCAAGATCCCCCAGGCCCTCCATGCTCAGAAGGAGAGGAGCAGTCTTCAGGCAGCAGACCCAAGATGAGCTGTGGCAGAAAGATACCAGGGGGCTGTATGCTCAGGACACAGAGGGGCAGCAGGGAGGTCAGGGACGGGTCTGAATCCTGTCCTGTGGGCAGAGGCTGCTGAGAGCTGTGATGGGATGCTCGGATCCTCATCAGGAAGGGAAGTCCTGGTAGTGGGGACCAAGGCAGCCACAGGCAGGGGGGGTGGTCACGGCAGCCAACAGCCAGACCAGGGGACACTGATGTTGAGGGTCTGTGTAGAGGCCCAGCCTCCAGCTGGCAGGTAAGACGTCAGGGTTGATCGGAGGTGGGCTTAGGATCTGTCACTGACAGGATTTGATGATCAGCTGGCTGTTGGGGACGCTGAGACTGCAAGGGGTCTGGCTGGCCCAGACACCCAGGGCAGGGCCCTAAGGAGAGTGTGCCTGGGAGAAAGGCTTGTGAGGAGCTGGGCCGTGCGCAGCTTGGGGCTCCTGTAGCACATTCTGGGAAGACCCCAGAGAGATGCAGGGGTGCCAGGGAGCTCCCAGGCGGCGGGCTTTGGGGTGAGGGCAGGGGACCTGAGCAGAGATTAAAAATCTACCCGTGAGACCCTCCCAGGGCATTCCCTTCCAGCAAGAGGCAGTGTCCTGGCCAGGGCCTGAGCTTCCCTCAGTTTCCATGAGCCTGAGCACCCTGGAGGAGGGAAGAGTGAATCACGGGAGCGGAAATGAGGCCCCGTGATGGGCACAGCCAGTGACCGTGCATTGTTTAATTTGGGGTTGCAAAAATAACTCAGCCTCTCCCCTGAGGTGCTGGAATTCCCCATCTTCGAGTGGGGTTAACTTTAGCAAGAGTGAAATAAGCCAGGTTGGCGGAGGTCAGTTTCCACATATCCTCGGGCAGGCTCTTGGAGTCTGGGGACTGTGTCTAGCCCTGCCTCCGTCCTCCTCATTGACAATTGCTATTGTTGGAATTGCCCCTTGCCATGACTTGTCCTGGGAAGTGGCCCTCACCCTTGAACTCAAGGCCCCAGACAGGGAAATGAAGCATCTAACACATTGGAACCCCCGCTTTCTGCTCCCTCATGTGCCAAGTTCACAGTGCCCCGGGGCCCGGCTGCTGCTCTGACCTCCAGCAGAGATTTATAAAGATTTCATGGCCCAGGACTGCAATGAGCCCCAGATTATTAAGATCCCATTTCTCTTGGAAAATATCTCATGAAGTATTCTCTTACATAATTAAAGCTAAATTCCACCTATCCAAATAAATGAAAAAGGGCGTTTGGCTCTGTCGTGTCCCTGAGTGACTTCAGGGCCACCAGCTCTTCTCTGCACTCCCTGTCATCAGACAGACTTCCAAGTGCTCAGCTTTCTAAATTCATTTTCTTCTTCGCTCAGGCCAGTGTTGTTCATGGCGACATGGGCCAGCTTACGATCATCCCAGTATATCACCACCCTGCTGATACACAGGTCAAAAAAATCACACGACATCAGACACTGACACCAATAGGCACATCCCAAAATAATGATTTATATATATTCCAAGTATGCGACTTCATCTATACTTAGGATGTGGAACTGGGCCCCACTGGATGATGGTGAGCTCATCACCTCCAAAAGCCAGAGTTCAGAGCAGGACTCAGCCAGCATGTTTGGGGAGCGTCCTGCCAGTGTCCTCCAAGTGGGTCCCTTTGTGACCATTGCTGTCTGCAGTGGCGCGATCTTGGCGTACTGCAACCTCTGCCTCCCAGGTTCAAGCAGTTCTCTGCCTCAGCCTCCCGAGTAGCTGGGACTACAGGCGCCCACCACCACGCCCAGCTAATTTTTGTATCTTTAGTAGAGACGAGTTTTCACCATCTTGGCCAGTCTGGTCTTGAACTCCTGACCTCATGATCCACCCACCTTGGCCTCCCAAAGTGCTGAGATTACAGGTGTGCCCAACCATAGCCACTGCTGTCTTATGTTTTTGTTTTGTTTTGTTTTGTTTTGTTTTTGAGAAAGAAAAAAAGCATAATAAGAAAGAGAATAAAGAAGAGGAAGAAAGAGGAAGAGGAAGAGGGAGAGAGAATGGGGGTGTTGCTTTATTGCCCGGGCTAGAATGCAGTCTAAATATGGGTATGCCTATAATTGTCCTTAATAATGGAGACATGAAAGAAAATGAGGGAAGAGAATAACAAACAAGGAGCCAACCAACATTTTGTTTAAACTTCTAAGTTAATATGATGTGGTACTGATAAGAGTGTATATTTTGTGTATTTAAAGTGGAGAGTTCTATAAATGTTAATTACATTTACTTGTTCCAGATCTGAGTTCAAGTCCTGGATATCATTGTTAATTTTCTGTCTCATTGATCTGTCTAATATTAATGTTGAATTCTCCCACTATTATTGTGTGGGAGTCTAAGTCTCTTTATTAGTCTTGTATGTCTGGGTATTCCTGTATTGGGTGCGTATATATTTAGGATCTTTAGCTCTTCTTGTTATTGCATTGATTCTTTTATCATTACATAATGTCCTTCTTTGCTTCTTTAGATCTTTGTTGCCTTAACGACTATTTTATCAGAGGCAAAAATTGTAACTTCTGCTTTTTATTTATTTATTTTAGCTCTCTGTTTGGTTGGTAAGTCTTTCTCCATCCCTTGTTTTGAGTCTGTGTATCCTTGAATGTGAGATGGGTCTGGATGCAGCATACTGATGGGTTTTAGTTTTTTATCCAAATTGCCTGTCTGTCTTTGGATTGGCGGATTTAGTCAATTTAAATTTAGAACTAATAATGATATATGTGAGTTTAATACTGCCATTTAATATTAGCTGGCTATTTGCCCATTAGTTGATGTAAATTCTTCATTATATTGATGCTCTTTACTTGTTGGTATTGTTTAGAAAGGCTGATACTGTTTGTTCCTTTCTATGTGTAGTGGTTCTTTCAGAAGCTCTTGTAAAGCAGGCCTGGTGGTGATGAATTCTCTGAGTGCTTGCTTGTTCACAAAAAAACTTTATTTTTCCTTCACTTATGAAGCTTAGTTTGGCTGGATGTGAAATTCTTGGTTGAAAGTTATTTTCTTTAAGGATGTTGAATATTGGTCCCCACTCTCTTCTGGCTTGTAGGGTTTCTGCGGAGAGATCTGCTGTAAGTCTGATGGGCTTCCCTTTGTGGGTAACCTGACCTTTCTCTCTGGCTGCCCTTAGTATTTTCTCCTTCATTTCAACCCTGGTGAATCTGACGATTATGTGCCTTGGAGTTGCTCTTCTTGAGGAATATCTTTGTGGTGTTCTCTGTATTACCTGGAGTTGAATATTGTCCTGCCTTACTAGGTTGGGAAAATTTTCCTGAATAATATCCTGAAGCATATTTTCCAGCTTGGATTCATTCTCTTCGTCACATTCAGGTACACCTATCAAGCGTAGATTAGGTCTTTTCACATAGTCCCGTATTTCTTAGAGACTTTGCTCATTCCTTTTTATCCTTTTTTCTCTAATCTTGTCTTCTTGTTTTATTTCATTGAGTTGGTCTTCGACCTCTGATATCCTTTCTTCTTCTTGGTCAATTAGGCTGTTAAAACTTGTGCATACTTCACGTAGTTCTCGTATTGTGTTTTTCAGCTCTATCAATTCACTTATTTTCCTCTCTAAATTGTGTATTCTTGTTAACATTTCGTCAAACCTTTTTTCAAAGTTCTTAGTTTCTTTGGATTGGGTTAGAACAAGTTCTTTTAATTCACAGAAGTTTCTTATTATCCACATTTTGAAGCCTGCTTCTGTAATTGGAACACACTCGTTCTCCATCAAGCCTTGTTTCGTTGCTGATGAGGAACTGGGATCCCCTGCTGAGGGAGAGGCGTTTTGATCTTGGGTATTCTCAGGCTTTTTTGGCTGTTTTCTTCCCTTCGTTATAGATTTATCCATCTGTGGTCTTTATAATTACCGTCTTTGTGATTGGGTTTCTGAGTGGACATCCAACTTATTGATTCTCAGCACCGAAATCTGAGCAACCCACTGCGCGGACTAAATCAGCGGCGTTAAGATTGATGGTGCTTTTCTGACTCTGCACCAAGAACCGACGCTCCGAGACACCGGCAAAACTGCCTTGCCGGTCCAAGAGTTGCGCTGGCGACCCGTGGGGCTCCTCCGCTGGGAATCTCCTGGTGCATGAGCAACAAGAATTCACGTGAAGGTGTGACGTCCTCTCGTTCTTTGCGTTTTCACTGGGCGCTACAATCCCCAGCTGCTAGTGATCAGCCATCTTGGATCTCTCCTGCTGTCTTATGTTGAGAGTGAAAATGTCCTGTGGGGTGAGGCTGTTGTGATGGAAACAGAGAGAAGGGAAGAAAGTTTGGGCTACCGGAATCAATTCAGTGTTCTCTTTCTGGCACATTCTGAGGCATAGATGGGTATTATGTCTTCCATTCACCCTGTGCGTTTGGTTCCAAACTTCTCTTATAAGAGTCTTATTTGAGCGCTGTGCTCGGTGGCTCATACCTGTAATCCCCGCACTTTTGGAGGCTAAAGTGAGTAAATCACTTGAGTCCAGGAGTTCAAGACCAGCCTGGGCAACACGGCAAAACCCTTTCTCTACAAATTATATGAAAATTAGACAGGTGTGTTGGTGGCGTGTGCCTGTAGTTTCAGCTACTTGGGAGGCTGAGGTGGGAGGGTCCCTTGAGACCAGGAGGTCGAGGTTGCAGTGATCGCGCCACTGCACTCCAGCCTGGGTGACAGAGCAAGACCTTGACTCAAAAAAAAAAAGTCTTTTTTTTTTTGAGACGGAGTTTCGCTCTTGTTACCCAGGCTGGAGTGCAATGGCGCGATCTCGGCTCACCGCAACCTCTGCCTCCTGGGTTCAGGCAATTCTCCTGTCTCAGCCTCCTGAGTAGCTGGGATTACAGGCACGCGCCACCATGCCCAGCTAATGTTTTGTATTTTTAGTAGAGATGGGGTTTCACCATGTTGACCAGGATGGTCTTGATTTCTTGACCTCGTGATCCACCCGCCTCGGCAAAAAAAAAAAGTCGTATTCACATCTGAATGCCACTGATTCTACAGTTACTCGTGTCCTCATTGGTGCCAGGCAGGGCACTGTGGCCGGGATCTTTGTACATCCCAGTGACAAACAGGCACTGTTAATGGGCACTTGCATCCGATGCTGCCGAGGAGGGGCAGGAGGACTGCAGAGGGCAGCCCTGTGAGCTTTCACGGGTGTGCACTGCGCAGGCCGGCTCAGCCTCTGTACAGTAAACACCTGTGTTCAGTAACTAACCAGTACGACACGGCTGCCTTCTATCACATGGAGCAAAGCATCTTGAGGGAGGGGTGCTCCATTTTTATTTGCCCCTCAGGGCTGTGGGGGCCAGCAGGGCCTGAGCTGCATTTGTTGAACGGGCAGTTCCAGGTGGGCTCAGACAAAGCTGTTCCCCTGGCATGGGTGCAGGCCAGAGTCCTCACCAGCAGGCGGCTGTTCCCAGGAAGGGAGGGGCTGAGGCTGAGGCTGGAGCCAGGACATATGTCATCGGCAACTGGGAAAGGCTGGGGGAAAGGGAAGGGGTGCCCTGGAGTGGAGCAGATGGGGCCCCAGGGAGGACCCAGGTGGGGGCAGGGAGGGTCCCCATGCACAGAGCCCAGTGCCAGAGTCCCTCTTTTTGAGGCCATGGCACTCAACCCTGGTCGAATCATGGAGGAAACGATTCTGCCAAGAGCCGGAGGTTTTCGGGGCAGGAATCGGGGCGGCCCCCTCCAGCGGGCCTCCCAGGCTGCCTTGGCCTCCAGCCTGCACAGGCCAAGCAGGCCACAGCCACACGGCAGCCCTGGGCCCACCAGACGCTCGGTCACACCCCAGAGAACTGTGACTCAGCAGCCAGTCCTGAGAAATGAGCTTAGGAAATCAGTATGACGAGGACAGAAGTGTTGTCCTTGTGTCTCAACAAAGTCATTTTCCTTTTGAATTGGGGAAAAAACCCTGACTGTTCCCTGTGTTGGACTAGGAAGGACTGCTCCCCATGCCCTGGGTGCACGCTCACCCCGCCTCCCACCCGCTGGCCCCTTGAGGCCACCCCAGCTCCTTCCCACCCCAGCTCCCACTTCCAGGCAGCCCTTCCCAGGATGCAGACTCTTGCAGGGAACAGGGAAGAGGGGTGTGGAAGGGACCATCAGGGACACAGGGTCCCTGCACGCAGGTCCCAGTGAAGCACAGAGACGCAGTGCCCTGTCGTGGTGAAGGTTGCTGTCTTCATCCACCGGGCAGGCTGCCCCCACCCCGTGCTCACTCCTGCCTTCAGGGCACGAGCCCCACACACCCCATGATGATTTTGCTCAATCCTAAGGACAGCCCAGCAGGGCAGGCCCATTGTCTCCGTTTTAGAGATGGGAAGGCTGAGGCCCAAAGAGGAGAAGTAACTTGGCCAGGGCCACACAGCTCTTCGCCAGTGCTGGGATCTGAGCCAGCCTTGGAGTCCTCCAGCAACCACAGGCAAAAGTGTGCCCTCCGCATCACCTGGGGTCAGGAGTTAGGGTTAGCATTAGGGTTAGGCCTGGCCAGCATGGCGAAATACCGTCTCTACTGAAAAATACAAAAATTAGCCAGGTATGGCGGCGGGCGCCTGTAATCTCAGCTATTCGGGAGGCTGAGGCAGGAGAATTGCTTGAACCCGGGAGGCGGAGGTTGATTGTGCCACTGCAGTCCAGCCTGGGCAACAGAGGGAGCCTAGTCTCAAAACAAAAACAAAAACAAAAACAAAAAACCCTGTGCCCTACGCCTCCTGCAGCACCAGGGCGCAGTTCTAGGACAGGAGCTCACCCTAGCAAGCACTCACAGCTCAGAGCACAAACTTTCTCCACTTCCGACAACCTTTAACTTGCTCCAGGGGCCTCAGGAGTCACTCGAGGGCCCCACCCCCTGACCACCCCAGCCCCTGCTGACCACCCCCCGCCCCGATTGCTCTGTCACCATCCTGTGGGCTTTGCAGCAGGTGCTGCATTCAGCACAGGACACGCAGGGGGCTCTCCACGGGGCCCACCAGCCATTCCGGGTGCTGTAAGGGTTGTGCTGCCCTCACTCCCTGGGGCTCCTGTGCCACAGGCCTCCTGCCACATTAGCCACTGGGCCCGATCCCTGCCACCTTCTTTTCCAGATGCCACAGGCTGGCCCTGAGCCTCGGTCTGACTGCTCCCTGCCTCCCTGTCTTCCTTCACCACCTTGCTTTCCGTGCAGCTTTGACGGACAGTGCCAGACAGGGCCAGGACCTGTGTCAGGCCCACACCAGCCCAGGGGTGAACTGACCCCCAGGCTCCCTGGTTTCTCTGCAGCCAGGAAGGACCCTTCACAGTGGAAAGTGCTGGAGCGTTGTCACCCCCAAGGCAACCCTCAACTCTGAGTCAAGAGTCCCTGGCTAAACACCAGCCCCCAACATCTGCTGGCTGTCCTGAGGCACAGGACACATGATTGGTCCCCATATGGTCCCCAGGGGGAACTGAGCCTTGGGTTTCCACAGAGCTGGCCAGCTCCATCCCCCGGCCTGCAGTGGCCCCATCCAGCCTCCCTGCAGGAGACCCCTAGGTAAATCTCCCAGAGAAACCACCGGCACCCAGCTCCTGGCCCTGACTCTGCTCTTTAGAGTGAGGGATGGGCCCTGCGGCTTCTGTGAGCTTCCCATCTGACAAGGGTGTATGAAGAGCCTGCACACCAACTCAGGGGTCTTTAGAACCAACATCTGTCATAGCCTGGGCTGTGAACCCTGGGGACTGGGCCCCCCCACCCTGCACTCGGCTCAGCACACAGGAGGGGCTCAGGGAGCGCCAAGGAAGGACATAAACGACCCGAGAAACGTCGCAGTGCTGAGCTGTGCTCAGAACCAGTGATTTCTGGGTGTATTATTATCTGTTGATTGTTGGCGTAATTTTTGTTGATTTGCTGATGACTATTTGTTGATTCTGGGTTTGCACAGCCACAGATATTCAAATATCTCAACCCCGCTCCCTGCTGTTTCCTGCTAATTCAAGCCAAACCAGAATGGTGCCTCCCTGCACCCCATGAGAGCCAGATAACGGATGGAGGAGGGCCCTGCCCCCACCTGCTTTGGGAAAACAAACTGAACGATTAGCCAGAAAGTGTGCCAGGCGGGAGGGGCAGCAGCAGCAGCAGCGCTGTCAGTTCTGACAGCTCTCAGAACATTCCAAAGCCGAGGCGCCACGATTAGGGGGCCCAGGCCGCAGGGACAGGCGCTGACGGCAGCCACGGGCCACTGTCCTTGCCCCTCCCCAGGGCTCAGCCCCTGGGATTCGCACCTGCCAGATGCTGCCTGGGTTGTCTCGATAAACAGTGAAAAGCAATCGCAAAGGAAGCGCCAAGAGCCGTCCCAGCACAGGCTCGAGTCTGCTCAAAGCTGTCACGGAGGCTGCTGCCGTGCAGGGCAGTGTGGCATGCCTGGCAGTGCCCGCTGCTCCCCAGGATCGCAGTGGTGGCCGTGTGGGGACACCTATGGCTTGTGTGCAGAGCCCTGCTTCTCAGTGCCCTGATTCCTGGCATAGGACTTGCCTCGATGGTTGCCCGCAAGCATGGCCTGGTCCTGACCACACAGGTGGGCCCAAGCGCCTGGCTCTGGGGGGAAGCGGCTGAAGGGACTGGAAATGCAGCGCAGATCTCTGCTGCAGGAGATGGCCAGCATGTAGGAAGTTTCAGGGACTCTCCTTCAGGCCTTGCAGGGACGTGTGACAGCCGCAGTCCCAGCTGCGCTGGGGAGGGGAGGCTCCCAGGGCCAGAGACGCTGGGAGAGGTGTTTACAGGAGCCAAAAGTGCTAAAAATAGCAGGGGCCTTACCCCTGAAGCCACTCCACCTGGCCACCCGGCAGGTGCTGCGACAGGAATAGGCAACCAGACCCCAGAGGGACAGGCACAGGGCATCCCCGCTCATGGCAGGGTGGGGGCCCTGCCAACTGGGAGCAGAGGATGAGCTGAGCAGAGGGCCGAGGCCCCTGGAGCTGAGCTGCAGGAGGAGTGAGGACAGGGCCTGGTTCGTTCTGCTGGCATCTGGGAAGCAGGCCTCAAACAGGCAAGGGTCAGACCACACAGGCTCAAGGGCCCACCGAGGTCCCAGAGGCCCCGTGGCTCCAGCGTGGTACCCTGGACTTCAGAGCCAGAACGGGCGACCCACAGGCCATGCACAGGCTGCGTGTCAGGCTCACCTCAGCCCCCAGGTGCAGCCCCCTCTCTCACAACCTCGGGCACGGGAAGGTTCGTGCTGCAGACAGCAGGTGACTAGACCTGGAGCCTGGCTCAGGGGGTCAACAGAGGACCAGCCCCCAGTGGCCAGTGTTTCCAGGGCAGGGACAGTGGTGTGCAGGGAGTTGAAAGGTGGATAGGCCCAGCGCAGTGGCTTGCACCTATAATCCCACCACTTTGGGAGGCTGAGACGGGCAGATCACTTGAGCAGCCTGGGCCACATAGCAAGACCCTGTCTCTACAAAAGATACAAAAATTAGTCCTGGTGGCACATGCATGTGGTCCCAGCTACTCAGGAGGCTGAGGTGGGAGGATCACTTGAGCCCAGGAGGCCGAGGCTGCAGTAATTTGGCCACTGCAGTCCAGCCTGGGCAACCAATTACACTCTGTCTCAAGACAAGAACAAAAAAAAAAAAAAAAGAAAGAAAGAAAGGTGGGTAAGAGGTGAGGCTGGTCACGAGTGTCAGTCCTGGCTCACAGAGGAGCAGAGTCTGGGAGCCCCATCTAGGCCCCCAGGCTCAGCCACTGTCCCTGGACAGCTGATAAGAATAGGCTTCTGCAGGCTGGTTTTTCAATCCAAAACATCTTGCAAGTGACATACTCTGTGGGCTAAAAAGGCTCAGTCACCAAAATACAGCAGTCAGGGCGCCAGACGGCCAGGGTAGTGGGCCAGGCCACACTCTCGGACATAGAGCTCATGTTTTCAAAATATCACGTTATGACCCTTCCTAGCATGGCCAGAAGATCAGGGGCGGGGATAGGGACTGGCCTTCCCTGGTCTTTGCAAGCGTGAGCAGCAGCCCCAGGTCTGCAGTAGCACCCCGCAGCAGCAGGCACCAGGAACGGGCACAGGTGGATGGTCTGGGGCAGGCATCCCCAAACTTTTTACACAGGGGGGCAGTTCACTGTCCCTCAGACCGTTGGAGGGCCGCCACATACTGTGCTCCTCTCACTGACCACCAATGAAAAAGGTGCCCCTTCCTGAAGTGCGGTGGGGGGCCGGATAAATGGCCTCAGGGGGCTGCATGTGGCCCACGGGGCCGTAGTTTGGGGACGTCTGGTCTGGGGCTAGGGCTGTGCTGTGCACGTCACCAGAAGGTGCAGAGCTGGGGGCAGGAGAACCCCATGTGCCCCCTCAAGACGCTGACTCCCAGGCTAATTTGCTGTGTCCCCAATCAGCCGTTCTGTCTCCAGGGCATCAGGCTGCAGTGAGCTATGACTGAGCCACTGCACCCCAGCCTGGGTGACAGACTGAAACACTATTTCTTAAAGAAAAATGGTAACAAATAAATAAATAGTAACGTCCTTTCTTTTTCTTTTTCTTTCTTTTTTTCTTGTTTTTGAGACAGAGTCTCTCTCTGTCAGGCTAGAGGGCAGTGATGCAATCAGAGCTCACTGTAGCTTCAAACTCCCAGGCTCAAGCAGTCCTCCTGCCTTGGCCTCACAAAGTGCTGGGTCACCACCAGCCCCCCATCTAGTCTTTTATTAATAAGTCTACCCACATATGTACCCTTCTGTTATTATCCACTTCTATCTGTAGAACCGAGATGCCATCTAGGGTCATTTCCATTTACCCCAAATTTGCTTTGGCATTTCTTATGATGAAGAGCAGTTGCTGACAATTTCTCTCAGTTTTTGTTTATAGAAAATGTCCCTATCCCAAGGCAAACGGATCACTTCAAACTAGGAGCTTGAGACCAGCCTGGACAACATAGTGAGGTCCCATCTCTACAAAAAATTAAAAAATAAAACATTAGCCTGTGTAGTGGCACATGCCTGTAGTCCCAGCTACTCAGGAGGCTGAGGTGGGAGGATTGCTTGAGCCTGAGGGGTAGAGGCTGCAGTGAATTATGATTGCACCACTCTCGCTCCAGCCTGGGTGACAGAACAGGATCCTGTCTAAAAAAAAAAGAGAGAAGGCCGGGCACGGTGGCTCACGCCTGTAATCTCAGCACTCTGGGAGGCCGAGGCGGGTGGATCACGAGGTCAAAAGATCGAGACCATCGTGGTCAGCATGGTGAAACCCCATCTCTACTAAAAATACAAAAAAATTAGCTGGGCATGGTGGCATGTGCCTGTAATCCCAGCTACTCAGGAGGCTGAGGCAGGAGAATTGCCTGAACCCAGGAGGCAGACGTTGCGGTGAGCCGAGATCGCACCATTGCACTCCAGCCTGGGTAACAAGAGTGAAACTCCATCTCAAAAAAAAAAAAAAAAAAAAGAGAGAAAAAAGAATTTCAGCAGAGTTTACATCTAGACTTAAGGGCTCATTCTGTCTGTGGTTTCCTTGCTTCTGAGGTTTCTCGCCTAATTCTCAGTTTCTCTGCCAGCATCAGGTTCTCCTCTGACACATCACACCAGTAAGTCTTCAGCCTTCTGCCACCCAAGCTATACACAATTTGGGAATACACTAACCTATGCAAGTTAAAAGCAGTAAACTCAGACATTTCATCCAGTGTAGCTGCCTTTCAAGAGCAGGCTCTTCTCTGCTTTTCTGCTGAGCACCCTGGGGTCTGCAGCTCGGGTCTAGTTTTGTGGTCAGCCAGAGATTCAGCAAAGTTTAGACACTGATTTGGGGTCTCATCCCTTCTGCAATTCTCTCATGTCAGTTCCCCCCAGTTTTTCTTCCAGCTCTGTATATTAAACAAAATAGAGGAAGCGATGGACAAGATCTATGGCAAGCTAAAAACATTTCAATAGAGACTCAGAGTCTATAAAAGGCCATTCTAGGCTGGGTGCAGTGGCTCACGCCTATAATCCCAGCACTTTGGGAGGCCAAGGTGGGCGGATCACCTGACGTCAGGAATTCCAGATCAGCCTGGCCAACATGGTGAAACCCCATCTCTACTAAAAATAAAAATTAGCCAACTGTGGTGACAGCCACCTGTAATCCCAACTACTCGGGAGGCTGAAGCAGGAGAATTGCTTGAAACTGGGAAACGGAGGTTTCAGTGAGTTGAGATCACGCCACTGCACTCCAGCCTGAGCAATAAGAGTGAAACTTGGTCTCGAAAAAAATAAAAATGAAGCCGGGAGCGGTGGCTCAAGCCTGTAATCCCAGCACTTTGGGAGGCCGAGGCGGGTGGATCACGAAGTCAAGCGATCGAGACCATCCTGGTCAACATGGTGAAACCCCGTCTCTACTAAACATGCCAAAAATTAGCTGTGCATGGTGGCACGTGCCTGTAATCCCAGCTACTCAGGAGGCCAAGGCAGAAGAATTGCCTGAACCCAGGAGGCGGAGGTTGCGGTGAGCCGAGATCGTGCCATTGCACTCCAGCCTGGGTAACAAGAGCGAAACTCCATCTCAAAAAAAAAAAAAAAAATTAAAAAATAAATAAATAAAAATAAATAAAAGGCCATTCTAGTACTGCAATACAAAACATCTGAAACTGAGGGCTAATTGCATGGGTTTGATAGCAGTCAGGATGCAGAGATGGTAGAATTAGGGAACTCAAAGACAGGTCAGTACGAGATATCCAATATGAACACAGAGAGAAAAACAGTGAGGGAAGACAACAGTTATGTGTAAGAGACGTGTGAAATGCGTACGGCAGCCCCTGAAGGTGATGAAAGAGAGAAAGGGACATTGCAATAGAAGCAACAAGGACCAAGCAAGTATTTCTGAAGTCTGATTAAATGTATCAACCTGCCGGGCGCAGTGGCTCATGCCTGTAATCCCAGCACTTTGGGAGGCCAAGGCAGATAGATCACCCGAGGTCAGGAGTTTGAGACCAACATGGTGAAACCTGTCTCTGCAGAAAAAAACATAAACAAAAATCAGCCAGGCATGCTGGTGGGTGCCTGTAATCCCAGCTATGCAGGAGGCTAAGGCAGGAGAATTGATTGAACCACGGGAGGAGAGGTTGCAGCAAGCTGAGACAATGCCATTGAACTCCAGGGTGACAGAGTGAGACTCCGTCTCAAAAAAAAAAAAAAAAAAATTAAATAAATAAATAAATAACTACATCAACTCAGCTGATGCAGCAACTCATGCCTGTAATCCCAGCACTTTGGGAGGCCAAGGATGGGGGATCTCTTGAGCCCAGGAATTCAACACCAGCCTGAACAACATGGTGAAACCGTCTCTATAAAAACTTTAAAGGCCAAGCGTGGTGGCTCAAGCCTGTAATCCCAGCGCTTTGGGAGGCCGAGGCGGGTGGATCACGAGGTCAAGAGATCGAGACCATCTTGGCCAACATGGTGAAACCCCGTCTCTACTAAAAATGCAAAAAATTAGCTGGGCATGGTGGCACGTGCCTGTAATCCCAGCTACTCAGGAGGCTGAGGCAGGAGAATTGCCTGAACCCAGCAGGCGGAGGTTGCGGTGAGCCGAGATCGCACCATTGCACTACAGCCTGGGTAACAAGAGCAAAACTCTGTCTCAAAAAAAAAAAAAAAAAAAAAAAAAAAAACCACTTTTAAAATTAGCTGAGCATGGACTGGACACAGTAATACTAGCACAGTGGGAGGCTGAGGTGGGTGGCTCACCTGAAGTCAGGAGTTCAAGACCAGCCTGGCCAACATGGTGAAACCCCATCTTAAAAAAAAAAAAAAAAATTAGCTGAGCATGGTGGCATGTGCCTCTAGTCCCAGCTACTTGGGAGCCCGAGATGGGAGGATCACTTGAGCCCAGGAGATCGAGGCTGCAGTGACCCCTGATTGTGCCACTACATTCCAGCCTGGATGATGAAGCAAGACCCTATCTCTCTAAAAAGGCAATGATAATAAATGAAAGTCACCAACTCACAGAGTTGAGCAGCTCAGTGAACCTCCCAGAAGCATAATTAAGCAGAAGAAATGCAAAGCCACATCCAGGCAATCATCATCAACTAGATGAAATCGTAGACAAAGAAAAAATTTTTAAACAGCCAGAGAAAAAGGAATGCTATTTTCAGAGAATTGAAATGGTTGTATGTTGACTTTTGCTTAAAACTATGGAAGCTAGAAGGCAATGGAATTACTTCTCTAATATGCTAGAAGACAAAAATAAAACCCTAGTATTTTACAAACAGAAAAATCACCCATCAAATATAAATGTAAAATAATGATTATTTTGGACTTTTTTTTTTTTTTTTATGGATTCTTGCTCTGTTGCCTAGGCTGGAGAGTAATGGCATGATCTCCACTCACTGCAACTTCTGCCTCCCGGGTTTAAGCAATTCTCCTGCCTCAGCCTCCTGAAGCTGGGATTACAGGCACCCATAACCACGCCTGGCTAATGTTTGTATTTATAGTAGAGATAGGATTTCACCATATTGGCCAGGCTGGTTTCAAACTCCTGACCTCAGGTGATCCACCTACCTAGGCCTTCCAAAGTACTGGGATTACAGGTGTGAGCCACCATGTCCCACCTGAAGTATCAATTTAATATACACTGTAATAAATCAAAAACGCATATTGTGCAAAAGAGACAGATGTGAAAGACACTGCTTCTCCTCCCTCGGGTGTGCCTGTGTGAGGAGGCACTGCCCGGCTCTGCAGCAGGCATCCTGAAGGGAAGGGTAGGAGGAAGAGGTGTCTGGGCTCCTTTCCTCAGCCTGCAGCTGAGCCTGCATCCGTCCTGGAAGCCCCTGCCTCTGAGCTACTTGTTGGGAAACAAAACTGTCCCTTTTCTGTTCCTCGCTGCTGAAAGCTTTTATATAACGACCCCCGTGGTGACTGAGCCGTGGTGACTGCTGACTGCCCCTGTAGTGGGAGACACAGGTTCAAATTCCAGCTCTCCCACTCATTGGCAGGGTGGTCTTGGATAAGATGCTTAACCGCTCTGAGACTGCAGAGGGATTTGTGAGAACCAGATAACACGGTTGAGAGAGAAGGTTCAGGCTCAGCGGGTCTCACGGACCACTTAGGGCTGTGCTTCTGCTCACGTTTTACACAGCCAGGTCCAGAACATGAGGGCCGAGGGCTGGGAGCCCAGAGCCAGCTGGTTCCTGGAGGTGCTCAAAGGGAGGACTCCTCATTCATAAAATAAGGGTGAGAATCCTTGAGGGGGGCTGTGAAGGTCATAGAGCAGAGGCCATGAGAGAGCACAGCCCAGCAAGAGCAGATCCGGTGTGCGGGGGCCTGAAACGGACACAGTTCCCGGAGCTGCGTTTAAGAAAGACCATACACGACTGTGACTAAAAGAGGAGGCGTGAGTTAATGTTTATTTGGAATGAAAAAACAACTCACAACAAATTGCACATTTTCTGACAACACAAACACAAACAGTAATAATAATGCTTTTCTAAAGGAGCCGCCTCCATTCTCTCCCTTTTGGGTTCCCATTGCCCATTCTTGAAACAACAGCTTTTACGCCATTTCATTCATATTCTAACTGAACTTTGTGGATTCCCTTAGGATACTTCCTTCCCATTAATAATCGTGAAAATAACATAATAAACTTGATATTAAAACATACACAAGAGCAATTCAAATGCTTTATTAATTAATTAATTATTTATTTTTGAGATGGAGTCTCACTCTGTTACCCAGGCCGGAGTACAGTGGCATGATATCGGCTCACTGAAACATCCACCTCCCTGGTTCACGCGAGTCCCCTCCCTCAGCCTCCCAAGTAGCTGGGATTACAGGCACACGTCACCAGGCCTGGCTACTTTTTTTGTGTATTTTCCTAGAGACAGAGTTTCACCATGTTGGCCAGGCTGGTCTCAAACTCCTGACCTCAGGCAATCCACCTGCCTCGGCCTCTCAAAGTGCTGGAATTACAGCCGTGAGCCACCCTGCCCGGCCTTTTCTTTTATTTATCAGTATTTTTTTTCTTGAGACAGAGTCTCGCTCTGTCACCCAGGCTGGAGTGCAGTGGCACCATGTCAGCTCACTGCAACCTCAGCCCCCAGCCTCAAATGCTTTCTAAAAATTGCTGTTGGCCAGGTGCGGTGGCTCACATCTGTAATCCTAGCACTTTGGGAGGCCGAGGTGGGTGCATCACCTGAGGTCAGGAGTTCAAGACCAGCTTGGCCATCATGGTGAAACTCTATGTTTAAAAAAAAAAAAAATTGCTGTTATATGGCCAGGCATAGCGGCTCCTGCCTCAGCCTCCGGAGTAGCTGGAATTACAGGTGCCTGCTACCAAGCCTGGCTAATTTTTATATTTTTAGTAGAGACGGGGATTTCATCATGTTGGCCAGGCTGGTCTCAAACTCCTGACTTCAAATGACCCATCCACCTCGGCCTCCCACAGTGCTGGGATTACAGGTGTGAGCCACTGCCCCCAGCCTCAAATGCTTTTTAAAAATTGCTGTTCTATGGCCAGGCATAGCGGCTCATGCCTATAATCCCAGTACTTTGGGAGGCTGAGGCCGGTGGATCACTTGAGGCCAGGAGTTCATGACCAGCCTGGGTAACATAGTGAGACCCCGTCTCTATTACATTTTAAAATAAATGCTGTTATGATATACCAAGCTACAGAAAACCACTTGTTTAGCAGATTGTTTTGCTGCATAGGTGGCAACTATGGGTCCTGTTTTCTCTGACACATTGGTATGCATAAAGCATGCGCCTTTACACACAGATGCACTTGCTGATTACAGATCTGCTACAGCTTTGTGTCCACAAACACAATATCGTTTTTGATAAACTACATTGTATGCAATTCTCATTTAAAATGGTTATGGTGCATCGAAAATTATATACACTAGCATCCAGGCATGGTGGCTCATGCCTGTAATCCCAACACTTTGGGAGGCTGAGGTGGGTGGATGGTGTGAGTCTAGGAGTTTGAGACCAGCCTGGGCAACTAGGCAAAACCTTGCCTCTACAAAAAAAAATATTGAAAACCAGCCAGGCACGGTGGCTCATGCCTGTAATTCCAGCACTTTGGGAGGCCAAGGCGGGCAGATCACAAGGTCAGGAGATCAAGATCATCCTGCCTAACACGATGAAACCCTGTCTCTACTAAAAATACAGTTAGACTGGCATGGTGGCGCGTGCCTGTGATCCCAGCTACTCAGGAGGCTGAGGTAGGAGAATCGCTTGAACCCAGGAGGTGGAGGTTGCACTGAGCCGAGATTGTGCCACTGCACTCCAGCCTGGGTAACACAGTGAGACTCTGTCTCAAAAAAAAAAAAAAAAAAAAAAAGAGCCAGGCATGGTGGTGTACACCTGTAGTCCCAGCTACTGTGGAGGCTGAGGTGGGAGGAGCACCCGGGCCCAGGAGGTGAAGGCTGCAGTGAGTTTTGATTGTGCCACTGCACTCCAGCCTAGGTAAAAGAGTGAGAACCTATCTCAAAAAAAAAAATTACATACACCATATTACTGAGTATTTCTGATAGGTGGAACTGTTTTAATTGGGTATCAATGAGCATTGAATATTCTACTAACAATTTTATATCTCTAAAGACTGAAATCGCTTCCCACCACCAAACTTCTCACTACATTTCAAACCTTTTCTTCACGACTGACATACTTCTGGTGCTGGGCGCCAGAGAACGCATTCTCAGTGTGATCCGGCTTCCAGCCCTGAACCTGTGAGGGGCCACATGGACCCTGTGTCTGTCAGTGTAGGCTGCTGTAATGAACTATCATTGACCTGGGGCTCCAAGAACAGGCAGGGCTCACAGTTCTGGAGGCTGTGGAGCCCGAGATCAAGCTGCCAAGAGACGTGTGTCTGGTGAGGCCCTCTTCCTGGCTACAGGTGGCAGACAAGTCCCTCAAATCCTCACAGGGCAGAAAGAAGGGAGAAGGGGGAGAGAAAAGGAGTGTGTGTGTGTGTGTGTGTGTACTTGTGTCTCTGTGTGTTTGTCAATTTGTGTGTGCCCATGTTTTTGTGTATCTGTGTGCGTGTGTTTGTGTTTTTGTGTGTCTGTGTACGTTTGTGTGTGTATGTCTGTCTGTGTCTGTGTGTGTACATGTGTCTCTGGGTGTTTGTGTATGTTTATGTGTGCAAGCTCCCCATGCCTTTTTTTTTCTTGAGACAGAGTCTCACCCTGTTGCCCAGGCTGGAGCGCAATGGCGTGATCTCGGCTCACTGCAACCTCCGCCTCCTGGGCTCAACTGATTCTCCCATCTCAGCTTCCCAAGTAGCTGGGACCACAGGCACGTGCCACCACACCCAGCTAATAATTGCTCAAGAAGGACAGGTACAAATAAGCCCATACTGTGACAACTAGAATAAATACCTAACTCTTCAAACATCCACAAACCAACTTACAAATACCCACAAGCATTGAGAACATCCAGGAAAACGTCCTCACCAAACAAAGTAAATAAGGCACCAGTGACCAATCCCAGACAGACAGACATGTGACCTTCAGACAGATAATTCAAAATAGCTGTTCTGAGGAAATTTAAAGACATTCAAGATAACGCAGAAAAGGAATTCAGAACCTTAACAGAGGAATTTCACAGATATTGAAATAGCTAAAAAGAATCAAGCAGAAATTCTAGAGTTGAAAAATGCAATTGACTTAATGAAGAATGCATGAGTCAATCTCTCTCTCTCTCTCTCTCTCTCATTTTTATCTTTTTTAAGACAGAGTTTCACTCATCACCCAGTTTGGAATGCAGTGGTGCAATCTTGGCTCACTGCAACCTCCACCTCCTGGGTTCAAGCGATTCTCCTGGCTCAGCCTCCTGAGTAGCTGGAATTACAGGCACCTGCCATAACGCCCGGCTAATTTTTGTGTTTTTAGTAGAGGCAGGGTTTCACCATATTGGCCAGGCTGGTCTCTAACTCCTGACCTCAGGTGATCCACCCACCTCAGCCTCCCACAGTGCTGGGATTACAGGCGTGAGCCGCTGTGCCTGGCCTACTGCCTCTTAATAGCAGAATGGATCAAACAGAAGAAAGAATGAATGAGCTCAAAGACAGGCTATTTGAAAATGCACAGAGGAAACAAAAGAAAAAAGAACATAAAAGAATGAAGCACACCTACAAGAGCTAGAAAGGCTCAAAAGGGCAAATCCAGGAGTTACTGGCCATAAAGAGGAGGTAGAGAGAGACAGACAGGGGTAAAGTTTGTTCAAAGGGATAATAACAGAGAATGTTCCAAACCTAGAGAAAGATATTAACATTCAAGCAAAAGGTTAAAGTAGATTGAATTTCAAGAAAAAAGTAAAGAAAATACAAGGCTCTTTGTATTTTCAATAGGTTATAGAACACCAAGCAGGTTTAACCCTAATAAGAGTAACCCCAAGTCATTTAATAATCAAACTCCCACATATCAACAATAAAGAGAAGATCCTTTAGGATCTTCAGCAAGAAAAAAAGGAACAAATAACATATGACTGAATTCCAATGCATCTGGCAGTAGACTCTTCAGTGGAAACCTCACAGGCTAGGAGAGAGTGGCATGATATAAATTTTTTCTTTCTTTCTTTTTTTTTTTTTGAGACGGAGTTTCGCTCTTGTTACCCAGGCTGGAGTGCAATGGCGCGATCTCGGCTCACCGCAACCTCCGCCTCCTGGGTTCAGGCAATTCTCCTGCCTCAGCCTCCTGAGTAGCTGGGATTACAGGCACGCGCCACCATGCCCAGCTAGTTTTTTGTATTTTTAGTAGAGACGGGGTTTCACCATGTTGACCAGGATGGTCTCGATCTCTCGACCTCGTGATCCACCCGCCTCGGCCTCCCAAAGTGCTGGGATTACAGGCTTGAGCCACCGCGCCCGGCCGAATTTTTTATTTTTCTATTCATCAAGAAGCAGCAGCAAGACATGATATATGTAAAGTGCTGAAGGGGGGAAAAAAAAAAAACTGTTAGCCTAGAACAGTATATCCAGCAAAAACATCCTTCAAAGATGAAGAAAAATCAGACTTTCCCAGACAAACAGAAGCTAAGGGATTTCATCAACACCAGAGCCGTCCTGCAAGAAACGCTAAAGAAAGTTCTTCAGTCCGAAAGGAAAGGGCATTAATGAGCACTAAGGAAATCATCTGAAGGAACAAAACTCACTGGAAAGAGTGAGAACACAGGAAACACAGAGTATTATAACATTGTAACTGCGATGTGTCAACTACTCACATCTTAACTAGAAAGATGAAAAACTAAACCTGTAAAAATAATAATGACAACTTTTCAAGCCATAGACATTACAGGAAGATAGAAATAGAAAAACAAAAAAATGAAAAAGCAGAGAGACGAGGTTAAAGTATACAGTTATTATTTTTCTTTTTGTTAATTTGTTTATGCAATCGAGTTATCATCAGTGTAAAATCAGGGGTTATAAGATATTATTTGCAAGACTCGTGGTACCCTCAAATCTAAAAACATACAACAGATGCAGAGAAAATTAAAAGAAAGAAATTAAAACATACCATCAGAGAAAATAACCCACACTATAAGGAAGACAGGAAAGAAGGAAAAAAAGAAAAGACTATGAAACAACCAGAAAAAAAATAAGAAAATGGCAGGAGCATGTCCTTACTTATCAATAACAGCATTGAATGAACATGGACTAAACTCTGCAATCAAAGGACACGGAGCGGCTGAATGGGTTAAACAGGAAAACGACGCAATGACCTACTGGCCACAAGAAACACACTCATCCATAAAAACACACAGAGACTGAAAACAAAGGCATGGGAAAAGATACTGCATGCAAATGGAAACCAAAAAAGAGCAGAAGTAGCTTTGTTTACACCAGACAAAACAGACAAAAGTATTCAAACATACAAAGTCATTATATAATGATAAGGGGGTCAATTTAGCAAGAGGATATAACAATTGGAAATATATACGTACACAACTGGAGCACCAGATATATGAAGCGAATATTATTAGAGCTGAAGAGAGAGATAGACCCCAATACACTGCTAGCCGGAGACTTCACACCTCACTTTCAGCATTGGACAGAACATCCAACAGAAAATCAGCAAAGAAACATCAGACTTAACCTTCACCATAGACCAAATGGACCTAATAGATATTTATAGAACATTTCATTCAACAGCTGCAGAATACGCGTTCTTCTCAGGGCATGGATCATTCTCAAGGATACACCATATGTAGACTGCAGCACAAGTTTTCAGAAAATCAAAAAAATGGAAATCATATCAAGTATCTTCTCTGACAACAATGCAATAAAACTAGAAAGCAACAAGAGGAACTTTGGAAACTTTCAAAGGCCAGCCTCTGCCTTTGAAACAAGCCCTTGGCTGGGCACGGCGGCTCACGCCTGTAATCCCAGCACTCTGGGAGGCCGAGGCGGGCGGATCACCTGAGGTCAGGAGTTCGAGAGCAGCCTGACCAAAATGGAGTAACCCCATCTCTACTAAAAATACAAAATTAGCTGGGTGTGGTGGCGTGTGCCTGTAATCTCAGCCACTTGGGAGACCGAGGCTCGAGAATTGCTTGAATCTGGGAAATGAAGGTTGCAGTGGGCCAGGATCGCACCACTGTACTCCAGCTCGGGCAACATACACACACACACACACACACACACACACACACACACACACACACACACAGAAATATACATATATTTCTCTGAGACCAGATCTCTCTCTCTTGCGCTGGTTGGAGGGCAGTGGTGTAACCACAGCTCAGTGCGGCCGTGACCTCTCGACCTCCTAGGTCAGGTGATTTTCCCACCTCAACGTCTTTGGTAGCTTGGACTAAAAGCATGCACCACCACACCCAGTTACTTTTTCTATTTTTCATAAAGATGGTATTTTGCCATGCTGTCCAGGATAGTCTTGAACTCCTGAACTCAAGCAATCCTCCCGCCTTGGCCTCCCAAAGTGCTGGGATTTCAGGCATGAACCACCACACCCAGCTGAGATGTTTTAAATGTGCTTATTGTTACAAATTCCCTCCTTTGTGCTCCTTTCACTGCCTCTGGCAAGTTTCGGTGCATTGTGTTGTTTTCATCGGTCTCTAAGCATTTTCATATTTCCCCTGATTTCTTCATTCACCCACTGGTTTAAACGTGTTAATTTGGGCCGGGCCCGGTGGCTCAAGCCTGTAATCCCAGCACTTTGGGAGGCCGAGGCGGGTGGATCACGAGGTCAAGAGATCAAGACCATCCGGGTCAACATGGTGAAACCCCGTCTCTACTAAAAATACAAGAAATTAGCTGGGCATGGTGGCGCGTGCCTGTAATCCCAGATACTCAGGAGGCTGAGGCAGGAGAATTGCCTGAACCCAGGAGGCGGAGGTTGCGGTGAGCCGAGATCGTGCCATTGCACTCCAGCCTGGGTAACAAGAGCGAAACTCTGTCTCAAAAAAAAAAAAACAAAAACAAAAACAAAAAACCGTGTTAATTTCTACAAATTGGTGAATTTTCCAGTTTCCTTCTATTATTGGTCTCTAACCTTATCCTGTTGTGGTCAGAGAAGATACTTTAAGTGATATATTTAAAAATCTACTGAGACTCAATTTGTGGTGAAACTGATGGTATGTCTTGGAAAATGTCCCGTGCCCACTTAAGAATGTGGATTCTGTTGTTGTTGTTGTATACAGCATTTTGTATGTGTCTATTAGATTTATCTGTTTTCTTGTGTTTTCAAGTCCTCCATCTCATTACTGATATTCAGACTCGTTTGTTTTTTGGGCCAGAATCCCGCTCTGTCACACATCCTGGAGTGCAGTGCTGTGCCCATTGCCCACTGTAGCTTCAGTCTTCTGGGCTCACGTGGTCCTCCTGCTTCAGCCACTGCAGTAATTGGACTGTAGGCACAGGTCACTGCGCCAGGCTAATTATTTTATTTTCTGTAGAGATGGGGTCATGATATGCTGCCCAGGCTGGTCTTGAACTCCTGACCTTGTGATACTCCCACCTTGGCCTTAGGTGCTAGGATTACAGCCACGAGCCACTGTGCCCAGCCCATGTACAGATTTGGATTTCTTTGGATATATACCCAGAAGAGACTGGGGATCATAGGTTTTTTTTTTTGTTTTTGTTTTGAGGAACCTCCATACTGTTGTCCATATTGGCAGTACTAATTTACATTCCTAGCAACAATGCACGAGGGTTTCCTTCTCTCTGCATCCTTGCCAACACTTGTTATCTTACAGATTTTGAAAAAAGCCACTCTAACAGGCGTGAGATGATATCTCATTGTGGTTTTGATTCGCATTTCCCTAGTGCTTAGTGATGCTGGGCATTTTCCCATGCACTGGTTGACCATTATGTATCTTCTTTTGAGAAATGTCTGTTCAAATCTTTTGTCCATTAAGTCAAGTTGTTTTCTTGCTATTGAAAGATTCTCTTCCTTTACAGCTCCATCCACACCCTTTTCAGTTCCAAAGAAAAGAAACCAATAATTGGAGTTTACAAGTGCCCCAGTCCCTTAAAGTGTGTAGAAAACAAAATAAGGAGTTAAAAACCAAGGTTACACGGCCGGGCGTGGTGGCTCACTCCTGCAATCCTACCACTTTGGGAGAGTAAGGCGGGCGGACTGCCTGAACTCAGGAGTTCGAGACCATCCTGGGCAACATGGAAGAAGCCTGTCTCTACTAAAAATACAAAAAATTAGCCAGGGGTGGTGGCATGCACCTGTAGTCCCAGGTACTTAGGAGGCTGAGGCATGAGAATTGCTTGAACCCAGGAGATGGAGGCTGAAGTGAGCCAAGACCCTGCCACTTCACTCCAGCCTGGGTGACAGTGAGACTCGTCTCCAAAAACAAAACAAAACAAAACAAAGGTTACAATAATACTAGCTTTTAGATGACTTTTTAGGATGTAGCTCTCTCTCTAAAATCATGTAGAAAATGGAAGGTGCAGCTGCAAACCATTATTACACAGATACTAGCTTTTATAATCGCCCATGTATTCCTTTTCACTGAGGTCTTTTGTTCTGCATATGGCTTTGAGTTCCTGTCTAGTGTCCTTCATTTCCCCCTGCAGAACTCCTTTAGCTATTTCTTACAGGACAGCTCTAGTTGTCATGAACTCCCTTGACTTTTGTTTATCTGAGAATATCTTAATCCACCCCTTGCTTTTGAAGGACAGCTTAGTCAGATATAGGATTCTGAGTTAATGGTTTTGTTTTTTACCTTAGCACTCCGTCTGCTGTCTTCTGGCCTCCGAAGTTTCTGATGAGATCTACTGATTATCTTGCTAAGGAACCCTTCTATATGAAAAGTCACTTCTCCCTTGTTTCCTTCAAGACTGTCTTTCCTTTTACAGTTCCATTACAATGTCTGACAGTTTGATTAGAGCCAAGAGGTGCAGATCCTACTGCGTTCATCTTCTTTAGTGGTCACTCGACTTTTTTGGATGTTTATTTTCATGTCTTTCACCAGTTTTACAAAGTTTTCTGCCATTATTTCCTCAAATAATGTCTCTGCCTCTGATCTTTCTCTTCCCCTTATGCGACTCCCATAATGCGTATGTTGATCCACTTTATTGTGTCCCAGAGTTACCTTAGGCTCTGTTCACTCTTCTTCAACCTTGTTTCTTTGCTCCTCAGGTTTAATTCCATTGTCCTATCTTCATATTCTCCTCATTCTTTTTTGTGACTGTTCAAATCTGCCTTTGAGTCTCTAGTGAATTTTCATTTCTGTTACTGTACTTTTAAGTCTTAGGATTGCTTTTGGTTTCTTTTATATTTTCTCTTTATTGATATTTCATGTTAGGCTGGATGTAGTGGCTCACACCTGTAATTCCAGCACTTTGGGAGGCTGAGGCAGGCAGATCACTTAAGATCAGAAGTTCAAGACCAGCCTGGCCAACATGGTGAAATCCTGTCTCTACCAAAAAATACAAAAATTAGCCGGGCATGGTGGTGCATGCTTGTAGTCCCAGCTACTCAGGAGGCTGAGGTGGGAGAATCACTTGAACCCAGGAGATGGAGGTTGCAGTGAGGAGACTGTGCCACTGCACTCCAACCTGGGTGACAGAGCAAGATCGGCTTAAAAAAATAAATAAATAAAATAAAAATTTAAAAAATTTCATGTAGGTCATTTGTTTTCCTGACTTTGTCTATATCTTCAATAGTTTTTTGGGGGGATTATGGGTATGAGCTCCACACCCAGCTGAAGGGGTGATTCTTTAAAAGGCACCATCTCTTTAAATCCCCTGGAAGTTGTTTTAGCCTAAAGGCCAGGGCCTTGACATATGGGGGGTGTGTGTACATCTGCCTGCCTTGGCCTCCCAAAATGCTGGGATTACAGGCGTGAGCCACTGTACCTGGCCCCAAATTAGAAATTGTCTAATTCTGACATACTCTCTTGCATTACCTGAAATTCTCCTAGAAAGAACTTTCCCTTGCAATGATTTGATTATGCTGAAACAGTGCAGATTAGAAAGTTGGATACATGCCTAATATTCTCAACCCCAAAGGTGATAAATAGGTGTTTTTTTTAAAAAAACTTGGAGGCTGAGGCAGGAGGACTGCTTGAGCTCAGGAGTTTAAGACCAGCCTGGACAACATGGCAAAATCCTGTCTCTACAAATAAATAAATAAATTAGCAGGATGTGGTGATTTGTGCCTGTAGTCTCAGCTAATTGGGAGGCTAAGGTAGGAGGATTGCTTGAGCCCAGGAGATTGAGGCTGCAGTGAGCTGTGATCACACCATTGCACTCCAACCTGGGCAACAGTGCAAGACCCTGTCTCACACACCAAAAATTTAAAAATTAGCCAGTCATGGTGGCATGTGCCGGTACTTCCAGCTATTCCTAGGGGGGTTAGCAGGGGAACTGAAGTGAGAGGGTCGCTTGAGCAGGGAGGTCAAGGCTGCAGTAAACCATGACTGCACCACTGCATTCCAGCCTGGGCAACAGAGTAAGGCCCTGTCTTAAAGAATAGTTTTTTAAAACATCATTATGAATTTTTGGATTCTTTGCTGTTTTGATCAATGTCTTTTTTTTTTTTTTTTTTTGAGACAGAATTTCACCTTTTTGCTCAGGCTGGAGTGCAGTGGCACGATCTTGGTTCACTGCAACTTCTGCCTTCTGGTTCAAGACATTCTCCTGCCTCAGCCTCCTGAGTAGCTAGGATTACAGGCATGCACCACCACACCCAGCTAAATTTTGTATTTTAGTAGAGACAGGGTTTCACCATGTTGGTCAGGTTGCTCTTAAACTCCCAATCTCAGGTGATCCACCTTCCTCAGCCTCCCAAAGTGCTGGGACTACAGGCGTGAGCCACCATGCCCAGCCTCAATGTCATTTTTTTAATGGCATATTAGGCCAGTAGGAGGCCCTTTAGTTTGGGTCCCAAGTCCTTCGGCCATGACCCCATTATTTTGGGTGCTTCTTTGGTCTCTGGCACTAGATTCCCAGGCTTCCTTCTGCACTTCCTCCCATATCGAAATCCAGTCACTTCTCCAAAGAACCTGGTTCTTTTCAGTAGGAAATGGCACTCAGAGGCCACAGTCCGGCTTTGGGATGGGGAGGTGGAAAGGTGCAGGTCACGGGGCCCCAGCCCGGGCCCTGCCAGCAGCCTCTGCCTTCGCGTGGCACATCCAGGGCCTACCTTCCCACTGCTGAAAGCCTTGGCCCAGCATTGTGTGGTACAACTTGGCTCATGGATGGATCACGACCCCTAGTGGCTGGGCTCGGCATCGCTGGAAGTCAAACCAATAGTGATAAAGCCTTCCTGGACTCTACACAGGGAAGGAGACTCTGGGCTAGGGTGGGTTGAGGCCTGGGGTTACCTCCTGGCTCATCCCAGTACCCTAGGCTTTAATGGTGGCACGGTTCAGCCAAGTATCTCATCATAGGAAACCTGCTGCTACCCGCCCTGCGTGGATGTTTCCATTTCTTTGTCTCCCGACTAAAGTTCAGGGTCCTTCAGGGCGGGGACCTTGCCTGTCTTGCTCATCACCCTCTTAAAGTTACATGGCAGGGGCTCAAGAAATGCTTCTAACAAACCAATGCCTCCAAGGCACGGTTTCCTTTTACCAAGAAGGGGGTCAGCAACGGGAAAGACTCATACTGCAGAGCAGGGGTTGGAACCTGCCTCAGGCTGGCTGTCCCCAAGAATGCCTAAGTGCTGTGCAGAGCATGCGGCTCCAGGTACTTTGCTGGGACAGGCCTGCAGGGACATGGGCCATACTGGCTATTCCCAGAAAGGCTGGGACCCTCCCCCAGCCCCATTTGCCCTGCATTCTATCCCAGTTCAACTGCTGTGGGAGGCAGCTGTCAATCTACCTGCCATTTAGTCAGAGAGGCAGCTGAGTGGCCACCTCCTCACTGTGGCATCCGAAGGGATAGGGCACGTACCCCCAGTCCCACCAGCCCCACTCAGGTGGAGGGGCACAGTATAGTGATTCGGGGATAGAATCCAAGACCCCATTTCCTGACCAGGCAAGCTTCGGCCCCACAGAGCTGAAAATGCTGCAGCCCAGTGTAGGCTGGAGCAGGAAGGCAGGAAAATGCGGCTGGAGGAATGAGGGGTGGGGAGCGGGGAACACATTTCAATTCTGAATCTACGAAGGAACAAGGCATTCAACCAATAGGACCGAGACTGAGCAGCCTGGAGGGGTGTGCAGAGGACAGCTGCCAAGACAGGCCCAGCAGACACTTAGACTGTCACTAAATGTGTCCGATCCTCTCCGTGCAGGGGTCCTGGGGCCTGGCTCAGGATCTCAGAGGTGAGGTTCCAACGAGCTGCCAGGTTCTCTGCAGGGAACTATTGCACTGGGGACCCCCGTGCCTTTAGCCCCAGACAGCTAGAGGTGGTGGCGTCCCAGCCTCCGAGATAGGCGCTCACATCCACCCGTGTGCTCAGCAGGCAGGCTCTGGCATCCTCAGTAAAGGTACCTGTGGGCTGCTGCTGCTGAGGGCTGTGGGTACACACACCCCAAAACTCTGAAGCCCGGGTGCCCCGCCCTTTCTGCAGCCTGAAATGTGCTGAATTCCCCAAGTCACCCTTCTCCCCAGCCATCTCAGTTATCTGCTGCTGTGTGGCAAACTGCTCCAGAACGTGCTGGCTGAAACACCAGCCATTTCACTTGCTCAGTTCTTGCGGGTGAGCAACTGGAACTGGGCTTGGCTGGGTAGTTCTTGTGCTGGTCTTACCCGGGTCACTCGTGTGGTCTCGTGGGTGCTCCGCCAGGGCGCCCTGGCTTCAGATGGCTTCACACACAGGTCTGGTGGTTTGTGGTGGCTGTCAGCCTGACCATGTTTCTCCATAGGCTGTCCCGAGCTTCTTTACAGGGTGGCAGTTTCCAGAAACAAGAGCAGACAGGCTCACGTCAAGCCTATGAAGGTTCCATTAGTCAAAACAAGTCCACATGCGGGGCGCGGTGGCTCAAGCCTGTAATCCCAGCACTTTGGGAGGCCGAGGTGGGTGGATCACGAGGTCAAGGGATCGAGACCATCCTGGTCAACATGGTGAAACCCCATCTCTACTAAAAATACAAAAAATTAGCTGGGCATGGTGGTGCGTGCCTGTAATCCCAGCTACTCAGGAGGCTGAGGCAGGAGAATTGCCTGAACCCGGGAGGCGGAGGTTGCGGTGAGCCAAGATCGCGCCAATGCACTCCAGCGTGGGTAACAAGAGTGAAACTCTGTCTCAAAAACAAACAAACAAACAAAAAAACAAAAAAAACAAGTCCACGACCCAGCCCAGAGTTAGTGGGGAAGAGACAACACAAGGCAAGGACATGCCCCAGGGCATGATTCCTGGGGACGAGGACTGCAACAGTCTTTCCTAGGAAGGTGTTCAGGGTGAAGCGGTCATTAGAGCCACCCCTGCAGTCAGGGCCGGGCAAGGGCAGAGCCCTGCCGTGAAGGGAGGCTGTGCTGCGGCACGCAAGACTGCTGCAGACCCCGAACTTGCGGCGCTGAGGGCCAGTGCTCCACGGGCACCCACGAGGTCTTCAAGTCAGCATCCCAGCGCTGCAGAGGAGCCTGGACTCACACTCCAGGAGGTGGTCACTGGGATCCATCTGAATGCCTAGGCAGCATGTCGACGGGTCCACTTTGGACAGCCTGGGGCTGTGGGTGGAAAGGTGGAGGAGATGGAGGGGTGATGACCAGGGCACAGCTGTAGAGGGAGGGCTGCCGGTGTGGGTCGGCCCCGGGAACCACCCAGGATTTGGGAAACGTGCTCTGCCAGAAGCAGGACAGCAGAAGCACCTATTGTGGCACTGTGATGAGAGGAAATCCAGACTTGTGTGTTCCCCAGGGACACCCACAGCCAGTCCCCTCAAGGGGACATCCCGCAGTGGTCCTCAGGGTCTGTGATCCAAGACCCAAGGGGCTGGACTTGCCGCAGCTGGCTGTGGGGAGGTTCAGGACAGGCTCAGCTATGGGCGGTCACCCAGCTGAAGGGGTCCACCTCCCCGACTTACCAGTGGCCCGGGAAGGAAGGCTCGATGGGAGGAGTTCTGTCTCAAAGCTGAGCCACCTGGATCCCCAGCCCACGCCTCTGTGTAGGAGCTGAGTGAACTTGGACAAGTCATTTTGACTGTCTGGCCTCAGTTCCCTCCTCTGAGAAGTGGGAGCCTGACAACACAGACCAGTCCCAGCTTCAGGACAGTAAGTAACGGCCTGGGCCCAGAATCGTGGGTGTGGGAAGAAAATGTGTGAGTGTTACTAACGTTGAACAAACCAGTCATGAACAGTGCCTGTACGTAAGTTATAAATGAATACACACACACTAACAGTGCAGTTATGGGCCAGGCCCGGTGGCTCATGCCTGTAATCCCAGCACTTTGGGAGGCCAAGGCAGAGAGGATCACAAGGTCAGGAGATCAAGACCATTCTGGCCCACATGGTGAAACCCTGTCTCTACTAAAAATACAAAAATTAGCTGAGTGTGGTGGTGTGGACCTGTAGTCCCAGCTACCTGGGAGGTTGAGGCAGGAGAATCGCTTGAACCCAAGAGGTAGAGGTCAGTGAGCCAAGATCATGCCACTGCACTCCAGCCTGGGCAACAGAGTGAGACTATGTTGCAAAAAAACCAAAACAAAACAAAAAAAAAACACCAAAAACCAAAAACCAAAAAACAACAACAAAAACAAAGACACAAACAAAACACCAGTGCAGTTATGGGTAAGAATATGCCACTAAAGACACCTGAAGCTCACTCACTGTTTCTGGGGCGAGACGAGAGTTTCAGAAGGGAAGCAAGGGAAGCAGCCTTTCCTTGAATGCCAGTGAGCTGTGGAAAGCTCAGCTCTTACCCTGCCCCACAGAAGTGCTAGCAACACACCCCCAAGACCTGTTTTCAAAAGAGTGGATTGGCAGTTTATCCAGCCTCTATTCCACGCCAGGCAACTGTGCCAGACTGAAGCCTTCACACATACTGCTTGTTTAAAGCTCACTAGCATTTAAAATGTCCATTATCAGCCAGGTGTTGTGGCTCACGCCTGTAATCCCAGCACTTTGGGAGGCTGAGGCGGGCAGATCACCTGAAGTCAGAAGTTCCTGGCGAAACCCCGTCTCTACTAAAAATACAAAAAAAAAAATAGCTGGGCATGGTGGCAGGCACCTGTAATCCCAGCTACTTGGGAGTCAGAGGCAAGAGAATCATTTGAACCTGGGAGGCGAAGTTTGCAGCACGGGCGACAGAGGGAGACCCTGTCTCCATTAAAAACAAGAAACAACTTATCTCTGGAGGCAGAAATAATCAAAGTCCATTATCTTTGCTCTGTATGTGAGGAGGCAAGCCTAGTTAAATGCGTAAATGAGATCCAAAAAGACTTCATAGTGGAGCAAGGACTTGAGTCAGCCTCCGCCAGTGACAGAGGCTGGAAGGTGGGGAAAGGTTTCAGGTGCTTCCGGCCCAGCTCTGCCAGTTGCTAGTTAGTTGCATGATGTGGGCAAGCCACGTTTCTCTACGTCTTGGTTTCCTCTTCTATAGAACAGAGACAATGACAGTCCCTACTTGTGAGGTTGTTATAAAAATTAAATAATGTGGGCCAGGCGTGGGGGCTCACGCCTGTAATCCCAGCACTTTGGAAGGCCGAGGCGGGTGGATCACAAGGTCAAGAGATCGAGAGCATCCTGGCCAACATGGTGGAACCTCGTCTCTACTAAAAATACAAAAATTAGCTGGGTGTGGTGGCACACATCTGTAGTCCCAGCTACTTGGGAGGCTGAGGCAAGAGTATTGCTTGAACCTGGGAGGTAGAGGTTGCAGTGAGCTGAGATCTTGCCACTGCACTCCAGCCTGGAGATGGAGCGAGACTCTGTCTCCCAAAAAAAAAAAAAAAAAAAAATTAAATAATGTAATGTATGTTGGTCCTTAGAAGCAAAACAATCACCAATAAATCAAGCAATTATTACTAAAAAACACAAATAATTTGCTATACAGCAAATGACACGCTTAAAATTATTTATATATTCATAGAGTTTTTTGAGACAGGGTCCCACTATGTCACCCAGGCTAGAGTGCAGGGGCGAGATCTCCACTCACTGCAACCTCTGCCTTTAGGTTCAAGTGTTTTTCAATGCCTCAGCCTCCCCAGCAGCTGGGATTACAGGAACCTGCCATCAAGCCCAGCTAATTTTGTATTTTTAGTAGAGGCTGGGTTTTACCACGCTGACCAGGCTGGTCAACTCCTGGCCTCAAGTGATCTGTCTCCCTCGGCCTCCCAAGTGCTTGGATTACAGGAGTGAGCCACCACTCCTGGGGCCTATGTATTTATTTTTTGAGACAGGGTCTCACTCTGTTGTCCAGGCTGGCGAGCAGTGATGATCATAGCCCACTGCAGCCTCTACCTCCTGGACTCAAGCAATCCTCCTACCTGAGACTCCAGAGTAGCTGGGACTACTACTGCACCCTGCCAGTATAAATTTATTCAATGAAGTGCCATGATCCATACTGAAAATAACTGTTATGCAAATTCTGGGCACTTGCACATGAAGCCTTTAAGCACTGGGATTCATTCATTACGCATGAATCCCAAGGAGGAGGCCGAGGAGACACCTCCTTGACGCTGAGTGCTGGCGAATGGCGGCTAGGGAACGCCAGCTGCTCTGGGACAAAAGAAATGCCCAGTCTGCCCAGACCTGAGGGAAAGGAATTTCAAAGGCAAACTGAAGCTGTTAGCACATGTCAGAAAGCTCAGCCTGCATCCCATCATCTGTTCCTCGGCCAAATCCTTCTCAAGTTGGCCAACAGGGACGGCCTGGAGAGGAAGTCCTAGGGGCAGGGAGTACTGCAGGCGCTCAGAGCATCCTCTCCCTGAATCTGCGGAGCCTGCAGTGGAATCCGGCCCAAGTCTTTTCAGCAGCCACAAGCACTCACTAGGCACCTGCCATGGGCAGGGTACCAGGTGGATGCACAGATCCCCAGAGAACCGCCTACAATTCTAACACCTTCCGTTGACAAGGACACAGCCCTAACTGCACTGCAGGCACCAGCTCCTCCGTGCTGCCACACATCCTTGCCCAGGCGAGCTGCTGTCTTTATTCAACGCCCCCTCCTCCTGGATCCCTTCCCCATGACTTCACAGGCGGGACCATCCCTTCCTGCTTCTAGTGGAGTTGTGAGAAGCTCTCCCTGACCCATCTTGGCAGGACGGTGTCTGTTCAGCTTGTCCAGACCAGAACTCAGCCAATTTCCTCATATATACCAGCCAGCCAACTCTCCATTGAGGAGGGTGACGGGAGGAAGAAAGAGGCACCAAGGAATCTCAGTGTAGGACCCAGAATTCGGAACTCAACCTCATTTAAAATCTACAGCCAGGCGCAGTGGCTCACGCCTGTAATCCCAAAACTTTATGAGGCCGAGGTGGGCAGATCACTTCAGGTTAGGAGTTCAAGACCAGCCTGGGCAACATGATGAAACTTTGCCTCTACTAAAAATACAAAATTAGCCAGCTGTGATCATCTGTAGTCCCAGCTACCTGGGAGGCTGAGGAACGAGAATCCCTTGAACCCAGAGGTGGAGGTTGCCGTGACCCGAGATCATGCCACTATACTCCAGCCTGGGCAACAAAGTGAGACTCCATCTCAAAACAAAAATAAAAACCAAAACAATCAGCCAGGCGTGGCGGCACATGCCTGCAGTCCCAACTACTTGGGAGGCTGAGACATGAGAATCACTTGAACTTGGGAAGTTCAGGTTGCAGTGCGCCAAGATCCCACCACTGCACTCCAGCCTGGGCAACAGAGCAAGACCCTGTCTCAAAAATCAATCAATCAATCAATCAAGTAAATAAAATACAAATAAAAATCTAAAGCACCAGGTCTTCAGATTTGAACGTTTCTTCCCCCAGTCCTTTGGCAATAAGTATCTAAGTAGCAGATTGCTCAATAAACAAGAAAAGGGCCCTGAAAACCACAAGTCTCAGCTAATTCCTCTCTGGACACCCAGGAAATGGCAGCTGGGAATACCATTCCCTGGGCATCAATCATAATCCATAGCGGGGCCTTTGATCCCTAAGCACAGGACCAGCAGGCGCTTACTTTCCCCTGCAATGCACCGATCTCTCTATTCCGTTTATACCTATCTACGTGGCTATTACTCTCAGCTGCGGGGAACTGGATGAGCACAGCAGCGCTGACCTCAAGGAACTCAGTCTAGTGAGCGCAACATTTTATCACACTTCAGATCAACATGTGAAATTATCACAGCGTCAGGAAGGGCACGGGGCAACAAGGGGTGTTCACGCAGACAGGAGGAGAAATTGATACAACTGCTATGGAAGGCCAGCAAGCAGTACATATCCAACGGAAAATGAACTAGAGATTCTGTTTACCCTGCAACTACACGGGCACGTTGGTGAAGTGATGTGATTTCCATTCTGCTGATGTTACAAAGGATACTTCAGCGCCTGTCAATTCACAATGGTTTCCATAAATCACTGTCACCATAAACAGAATACCATGAAGTCAATACAAAAGAATGAAGTGGCTTTATTTATTTTTTAATTTTTTGAGGCTGAGTCTGTCGCCCAGGCTGGAGTGCAACGGCGTAATCTCAGCTCACTGCAACCTCCGCCTTCTGGGTTCAAGTGATTCTCCTGCCTCAGCCTTCTGAGTAGCTGGGATTACAGGTGCATGCCCCCATGCCCAATTAATTTTTTTGTATTTTTAGTAATGACAGGTTTCACCATCTTGGCCAGGCTGGTCTCAAACTCCTGACCTCAGGTGATCCATCCACCTCATCCTCCCAAAGTGCTGGGATTACAGGTGTGAGCTACTGCGCCCGAGCCAAAGTGACTTTAGACTTTTGTGCTAATGCAAGAAGACTAGGAAGACTACCGGTGTGTCAGGTGGCAAAGCTAGTGTAGAGAGTATGTCATTTGTATTGTGCGCAAATGCATGCCTGCAAACATGTGATCAACCCTTGAGGAACACGCAAGGAACTGGCAGCAATGGCCGCCTGCAGAGAGAACTGGGTGGTTAGAGGACAGGGATGAGAAACATGTCACGTAGGCCTTTTATACCAGGAACACTAGTTAACTATTTCAAAAACAACTTAAAATCACTTCATTCCAGTCAGTACAAAGAGGCTAGCACAGAATGAGGCTTAAGGTGTAGAAGCCCTGAGCATCAGTCCCCTGCAGAAGGTGGGGGAAGACAGGGGTTCATCAGGAGCAGAGATGGACGGGACACATGGCTGGGCTGAAGAGAAGAGGCACCTGGGAGCGTGCCTGACATCGGGAGGTTACAGGGCCTTACGGCGAATGCAGAGCTGTGCATTTTCTGGGAGACAGATGCAATGCTTTCTGCTTTCCACAGGAGAGGTCAGTCCCTGATTAGGTGGGGATTGGGACAGAAAAGGCAAGAGGAACAGTGGAGATAAGGGGCGGATTAGTTAGGAGGCCACGGCACCCACCCCCAGGTGGAAGGGAGGGCTCGTGCTGTCCCTGGCAGTAGTGACGGATCAAAGTGCTTCTAGCTTGGTGACCAGATACATGGCAGTTCCACACACCAAAGAGGATGCAGAAACAGGAGCAGGGGAAAGGTCTTTGTCTTGGATGTGTCATTTGGAGGCACTGATGGACATGGGGGTGGAGTGGTCCAAGGGCAGTTGAGCTCTGGGGACAGGGCTTCAGGTGTGAGCACTGTGGAGTGTGCAGATGCTAACAGAGCACCCAAGCAGTGGGAAAATGGTGAAGGGAGCGCGAGCTGGCAGAGCAGGCAGGCCAGTCGGTGTGCCAAGGCCTGTAACTGTGTTCCTACTTCTGAGACAACAGCTAAGTGTACTTGGGAAGCTCTCTCAAAAGGTGGGTTCCATTCAGCCCAGAGTAGAACTGGCCGGGTGCAGCGGCTCACATCTATAATCCCAGCATTTTGGGAGGCTGAGGCAGGTGGATCACCTGAAGTCAGGAGTTCGAGATCATCCTGGCCAACATGGGAAGACCCCATCTCTACTAAAAACACAAAAATCAGCTGGGCATGGTGGTGGGTGCCTGTAATCCCAGCTACTCAGGAGGCTGAGGCAGGAGAACTGCTTGAACCTGGAAGGCAGAGACTGCAGAGTGAAGATTGCAGAGCGGAGACTGCACCACCGCACTCCAGCCTGGGAAACAGAACAAGACTCCATCTCGAAACAAAACTCCCCCAAAACAAAGAACCCCCCCACCCCACCAAAAAAAAAAATTAAGTCAGGGTCATCCATGGGCTAGTGTGGGCCCAAATGATGCCCCAGACACGGCCTCTGATCTGTTGAGAAGGCAAGCAATTTACGCGGAGCCTCATATAACTGTCAGCTCCAAGAGTCAGTGCCTCGCAGGGTGCTTGGAGCGTAGGAAGGATGCTGTGTCTGGCGAGCTGCCTTTCCAGCAGCGTCAGCACTGAATGCCCTCAAGATCATTCCTTCCCACAGGCTCAAAGGCTGGGATAGGCCTGGCAGGGACCTCACTAGGCCTCTCTCAGCCTTGTGATTCTCACCTCAGTGCTGTCTTGGCCTAGATTCTACCAAAAAGTAGAGCCTGAGATGAGGCTTTGTAGGTAAATGGTTTGATTTTGAAACTGATCTCAGGCAATAGAAGTAGGGGGCCAGAAAATGTGAGGCAGGGAAGGAGTCAGTCCCAGACCATTTCTGAGCTGGTCTCTGCAGAGGCCATGGATGGAGGCCCTGAGAAATGGCCTTGGAACTGTTGTCTGCGGCCGCCCTACTCAGAGCTGCCCCTGGGGATAGAACTCCCTACTGCTTCCAGGCTGCTGTTGGGAGCTCCCCTAGGCCGCCCACCTCAGAGTGCTGCAGTCACACCTGTCTGAAGCTGGGGTTGTGGGGAGAGCCAAGATGAAGGGAAGTGAGGCACGGAGGTGACCTCATCTACACCTGTAAATGGGTTACTTTCCCCATCAGTCCGAGGAATGGGGGCCTGGAGCCAGGGCCTCCGTGCATCCCTGATTCGGGACTCACAGCCTGCCTGCTATCCCTTCCTATCCTGTGCCCTTGCATGCACTCAGGTTGGGCCAGTCTTTGAGAGGGCCTTTCCCTCAACACCTCCATAGCTCCCCTCTTCCAGGTCTCAGGCATTGCCCAAGGTTCTTTTAAGTCAATAATTAAGGCCAAGTCCAAATGGCTCCCTCATCAGTGACCATCCTAGCAGATGTCCAGTGGCATCCTGGCAGGGGGCCACCTCAGCCTCAACCATCCCCATCGCTGTCCTTAGACCTCTTTTCCTCTTGTTCTAGACCACAAGCCACCTTCACAAATCACAGCGGAGGTCTCAATGCTTTTGACCTCCACCCCTAGGTGCCACCTGCACCCCTTTCCACAGGTTCAGCTGCAGGACAGGCACTCTCTAAAGACACAAGGCAGCTGTGACCTCCCTCCCAGACCCTCCTGTAAGTGCGGCACCACTCGCTGTGGTAGGGCATGTGCAGTGCCCCCCACTAGACTGCCAGCCTGGGGAAGGCTGGACCCGGCCACCCTCTGCAACCCTCCTACACTGTGCAGTCACACACAGGGGCCCCAGCTGCCTGGAAATAGAAGTTGGGTTTAGTGAGCAGACTCCGTGGCACAATGGATAGTGCACTGGACTTCTAGCCTAAATCTACAGTAGTTATCTAACCAAACCCTACATCCCAGCTAACAAAGGGAAGACCACGAGACCACAGCCACCGCCAGCTCCTGCTGCTACTCAGGGAACTACCAGCACCCACTCTGGGCTGAGCAGAGGCCACACAGGCAGTAATCTCGCCTCTGCGCTGCTACCATCCTGCCTCCAGGGATCAGGCCAAAACCCTTGTGAGGCACAAAAAAGAAAACCCACCACGGGGGGAAAAATCGCCTCTTATTGAACCCTTGCATTTGAGCCCACAACGATCACAAACCATGAATTCATGCACTTCAATCTGATTCCAACTATAAAATTATACACAAAAAAGGATGTAGGTTCAGATAGAGCAAAAGGCTAAAAACAAAAGGCATCCCTGGCCGTGTTTCCAAAGGGTCTGATTTGGAGGAAATTGAACATTCAGAAACCCCAAGCCTCACTCAAAAGGAAAGAAAAAACCCCACTTTGGTATAGGGTAGGGTACTGCTTTGATGGAGAGTGGGGGTGCAGAAAATGCTTTGGTTTCATATTTTATTACATCAATGGCTTGAAAATTTTTATTTAACCTCAGCAAATATTGGAAATAGAAAAATGAATTCTGCAGAATTTCACAAATAAATTTTCCAATTTCCACTAACAAATGTTATCATTCAATGGCTAAGCAGTTATAATGCTATGAACATTCACCACAATGAATGTGCTGAAATAGAAAACAGGCAAAGAGACATTAAAATATTACTTACAACAGCATTATTACAACATATTTTCTTTAAAATTCCAACGTGGATTTTATCACTTCAAAAGATATACAGCATTTCCATTATATTTGCAAACTTAACCTTATACATCTTTTAAAATCTTGAAAATTTTTTAAGCAGTCTAAAAAGCACTTAGCAAAGTCGATAAGTCTACATAATGGAATACTATCCACCCCAGTATAAATTTTCGTTTTAGGAGAAGGTGGCTGTAAACACTCATCATCACACAACATGCATAGCCTCTGCTGACCTTCCTTCTTCTGAATGCGACGTCACTGCAATTGTGCTTTACTACAGGTAAGAGAAGCTGCAGAGATTCAGGGAGTGGCAGAAACAGCATCGCACAGGACCGCTAGATATAGATGACCTAAACTACCTGGAGTCCATCTGAGGCAAAGTTTCACTTGATATTAAAAGCTTGAATCCTGGGTCATTCGGTTTAGAAACAGGCTAGACAAGAGAGAAAAAGAGGCCCTTGTTGGAGTTGGCTCCATCTTTCCTTAGCTCACATAAAAGCAGGGATCCAGTTAGCGTAATGCACGGTTTGGCTGATTTTTGGTGTGCGATTATACCAATAGTACGTCTGATATTTAGAATGACAAAAATAGGGTATAGTTGAAATTTAAAGTGACAATGAACACAGTTAATAGTGGTGTGTGGTATTTGAGGAAACTTTCTATGAACAGAAAACCACTGCTTAATGAGTCCACCACAGTAAGCTTTTACAACCCAACTACCTTTTCATTTTTGTTTTGTGTGTTGAATAGAGGTTTGTGAGCATCAAAAGGTCTTATAGGCAAAAAATGATCAAAAATCATTTTGAGGAAGCGGTGTCTCCACAAATTCTGTGCACCAAGATAACGCGGCATTGCGTTACACTAACCTCTGGCTCCTGCCAACACCAGCACCCACCTGTGAGCCACCACGAACGGAATCAGCACAACTGGGGCGTGGTTCCTTCCCAGTTAAAAGAGCTATATTACAGAATGGATCACTGTTGCAGACCAGTCAACACAATATTCAAGTAACAAGGTGTTTAAATGGATAAGTGAAAAAAAGTTTACCTAACACTTTACACATCTACATAAAATTAAATAAAACAAACTTTTAATGCATATGTAATACAATTTATATCTTTTAGGGTTTCTAAACTAAAAGTTAAAACTATCATTTCATCAATGATACTATATTTTGCACAATAACTTATGAGAAAATTTTCCACAAAAATATATATATAATTATGACATTCACATTGATAACTTTTAAGAAGACAAAGCTTAAGTGAACATTCCATCCAAAGCAGTTATCACATCCCAAACCCCAGCTGCCAACGCACCTAATTCTTGATATGTTAAAAAGTCTTCACATAAATAACAACAAACCACTTCGCTTTTAAAGCTAAGTGATTTCTTACATTTACATCATTGCAAAGACAGTGTAATGAAAAAAAGTTGAAAACACAGTGCTATCTTACGCAGGAAACCACAACAAAGGCAGTCAAAGACAGCTACCTCTTTTCCCCGGTCAAATGAAAACGACGTGCCCCTGCCTCTTGGGGAGAAAGCCCAGTTCAGCTGCTGTGATGATCTCAAGTGATTCTTCAGGGCTGGGGGACCATGCAGTGCCAGGAACCAAGTAAGGGGATAGTGCAGAATACAGATCAAGGCCTGGCACTGGTGGCTGGCTTGCCACGCTAAAGAATTAGCATCAAGCTTCCAAATGCTGCCAGAAGGGATCAGGCTATTTTTCCTTACGGGAGATACAGACCTACTGGCAGGGCAAGAAACGCACTGCAGCAATTGCCTGCTGCTTCTGTTACAGGAAGGAAGTCTTGAGGGAAGCAAGGAGAACCTAAAGCTTTGGCTCATACCTTAGTGTCCCCTTTAAGCAATGTGCAAACTTAGGCTGACTCCTTCTCATGCTTCTCCCGCTGCCCTCGGTATACACAGCAGGCTTATGGTTTTTTAAAAAAAAAAAAAAAAAAGGCCTTCCCTCATCACTAGTGTTATTTTGCTGACCCTGTCTCCAGGTAGCAGCGACAACTGGGACTCGTCTGCTGCTTCCCAGGCGCTTATGTGACCAACACACACCTGGTACGGGAACGAGATGATGAAGGGTGGGCAAGTCCCGGTGTACTTCCCTTTTGAATGACCTTTCTCCAGACTATACTAAAATGCAATTAACAATTCCGAAATACCTAGGTTTCTAGCTGACCCTCTTTCTAAAGAGAAAATCAGCTGACTTCAACAACAACAACAAAAACAAGGTGCTTGGGAGTCAAAACATACCAAATTTTAATTGCATATTTTAAATTCTTAAGAATTCTGTTTATGCCTTAAAGCATCTGCATTTTTTTTTTTGGTATTGAAAGCAGAAAAAAATATTTAAATGATGCAAACAACAAAAGCGACTTCAACGTATTTAGTGCAGTCTGAATGGCCATGGGGTGGGAACAGGGCATGTTAGAATGCAGTCTGACAGTCCACTCCTCAACCCTCAGCAGGCCCATGGTCTGGTAAGATAACAAAAGTGATTCTGGAAGTCTCAATATGTTTATGAGAAAATTTTACTTGTTCCCAGTCCAACCAAAAGGCATTACAGACCACTTTGTAGGTGACTTCTTTTCATCTCAGTCTCACTAGACCAGTACATTGATCACTTCTCTGTCCTGTACTCTGATATTAAAAGAGTGTGGATGGTGTTTGTGTCATCACATCAGCACATGAAGGACACACACTGGCATACAGAGTGCCACGTAAAAGGCCAGGCGAACTGAGAGAACGCGGAACAACATGCAGCTTTCAGAAACCATCGCAGCTATTCTAATATCCTGACACTGACATTTACAATCTGCGCTGTCAGAATCTGCAGCAAGCTCCCCTGTCTCCTCATCTCAGTGATGTCATCTTTGGCTAGCAAATAACTTGAAAGAAGAAATAAGACACTAAAACAGAAAAAGGATTGATACCATGGTTGCCAAAAGGAGAAGGCACCAATTCCAAATGTACAAGCACCAGGTACAGTGATGTGGGCCGAACCTCTTGGAGGTGGGGGATGGGGGTCAGGAAAAGATGAGGTGGCACCCACCCTGGGGTCACAATGCTGAAAAGTTGAAGGCAGAAAGCATTGAAGTCCACGTTCCCTTTAAGCTAGTGTCCAAGGACAGCTGCAGTGAATGAGCTCTGTAACACTTGGGAAGGGAGAAGGAAGAGATATAAGCCAACTCAATTTATAAACTGTAACTATACCCCATGTTTAGGAAAATGTGAGTTGCATCAGGATGCTTGGCATGATAAAGGTTATGATGCAGTCTGGCAATATATTGTGATTTCCAAAAAAAGCAGATTATCACTTAGGTGGTTGTCTCAGAAAAGAACAAGAGAAACTTTCTAGAACGCCAACAGGGTTGCGGTTACTCTGAAAATTACTCTATGCACAAAGTAGAAATTGCAGGCCATGCAGGAACAGAGTTGGGCCTTCTGAGGAGACCGCCTGCTCTGAAGCTGCTGACTGGGAAGAGCTGCCATTGATGGGGCTCAGGGGCTCCGGCGGGGGAGGCGGTTCCCAGAGTCACAAGAGATGTGCAGGCCATGAGACTCCCCAGCACGGAGGCAGAGTGCGAGAGATGCAGTGGAGCTCTCTGGGAAGTGGCGCCAACATGGAGGAACGAGCAAAGAATTAAGGCAGATGGAGCACAGGACTGAAGGATATGCCTTTTTTGGTAATAGCTGCTTGTCCAGAGATGTGATGCAGATGGCTAGGTGATGTCTCGTAATACCTGATATCCCGGATAACACAGTAGTCCACGCCAATTGTTCAAAGCCACCAGAGTTTCTCAGGAGGCAGATGTATATCTGACATCCAGAACAGAAGGAGCCTGAGGCCAAGAAAGAAAAAAAAAAAAGGATCAAAGAAGAGGTAAACAGCACAAGCTGCTATGTCCAGTGTCCTGAAAAGAAAGGGGTAGCCAGCAAACCTGCAGAGCAAACACTCTGTTGTTTCTTTTTTTTCCTGAGACAGAGTCTCACTTTGTCACCAGGCTGGAGTGCAGTGGCGTGATCTCAGCTCACTGCAACCTCCGCCTCCCGGGTTGAAGCTATTCTTCTGCCTCAGCCTCCTGAGTAGCAGGGACTACAGGCACGTGCCACCATGCCCAGCTAATTTTTATATTTAGTACAGACGAGATTTCACCATGTTGGCCAGGCTGGTCTCTATCTCTTGACTTCATGATCTGCCTGCCTTGGCCTCCCAACATGCTGGGATTACAAGGATGAGCCACAGTGACCAACCCAAACACCATGTTCTTAAGGGCAGGGCAAGTGTGTGGCCTCTCCAGCCAGACATCTTGGCCTCAAACCCCAGCCCTCCCCACATTCTAGATGTCTTTTTGAGCTTCAGTTTCTTCATGTGTAGAAGATACATAGTGATATCTGGTTCACCAGGATTAAATTTAAATGCCTGAAAATGGCCCAGCACAGTGGCTCATGCCTGTAATCCCAGCACTCTGGGATGCTGAGGCAGGTGGATCACTTGACCAGCATGGCCAACAAGGCAAAACCCTGTCTCTACTAAAAAGAAATACTGGCTGGGCATGGTGTGGTGCACAACTGCAGTCCCAGCTACTTGGGAGGCTGAGGCACGAAAATCACGAGCTCGGGAGGTGGAGATTGCAGCGAGCTAAGATCGTACCACTGCATTCCACTTGATCTGAGCAACAGAACAAGACTCTGTCTCAAAAAAACAAACGAACAAAAAAACCTGAAAAGGTCATACAAGCACATTAGCAGCCCTATCTCCTCTTACTGGCTTGAGGGCAGGCTGTGTGGCACCCACCCTGTTTGGCACCCAGCCACTGGTTCCAGCTGGGATACAGGAGCCCATATGATCTCAGGACTATCTTTAAAAGCTATGCGACCTTTCCTAACTAACTCCCCTCTCCTATTTTTTAAAACTGACACCCAGACTCAAACCTAAATAAAGGTTACATGGCATCTTGCTGCTCTCTGCCACTTTCACAGTGTCTGATTGCTAGACAAACAACTGGGCTATGCGTCCAGAACCTGAAAGTGATTGTTCTTTCAGTTAAAAATCATATGATTTCTAAGTTAAATCAGGAGATTTCTCCTCACTGGTAATATACTCAATCATTTCAGAATTTTATGTGAGAATCTTTCTCGCCAACCCATGGCACCCTTTTTTCAATGAGAGGTTGGATGTGACACCATCCCCAATCCACCCTTGCCCACTTCAAATAACTCTGAATTTCAAAAGCTCAAAATGCCGTGGGCTACCTACCCGCCTCTGAGCTCTGAAGGAAATAATCTACATCTGACAGACCATTCTGTTACTAGAACTTCTAGGAATTCTCATGTTCTCCCTATGGGTTCTGCCTAATATATGAAACCTGAGGGCAGAGGGGACAGGCAGACATCTTTCTCAGCTGCTGGACTCCACAGGACAAATAAAAAGGCGAAATTACACATACCCCAAGTTCTATGGACTCACCAGACAGACAAGTAAGCCAGTATTCTAACAAGTTCCCTTAGGCCCTTGGACACAGAGAAGCAGCTGGTCACTAGATTAATTTCCTTCTGCAAACTAACATATGGAGAACAGAAAACTAGGTGGTGGCAGGGCAGGGCTGGCACTATAAGAAACAGGAAAAGAAAGAAACTAAAGAAATAGGCCGGGCGCAGTGGCTCATGCCTGTAATCAGCACTCTGCGAGGTCAAGGTGGGTGGATCACTTGAGGTCAGGAGTTTGAGACCAGCCTGGCCAACATGGCAAAATCCCGTCTCTACTAAAAATATAAAAATTAGCCGGGCATGGTGGCGCACACCTGTAATCCCAGCTACTTGGGAGGCTGAAGGCTGAGGGAGGAGAACCACTTGAACCCAGGATGCGGAGGTTGTAGTGAGCCAAGACTGTGCCACTGCTCTCCAGCCTGGGCGACAAAGAGACACTCTGTCTCAAAACAATAAAAAGAAAGAAAGAAATGTATGAGGGGGTACATTTTAAATGACTACTGGAGTGAAAGTTTTTAAAAGGACATAAGGACTCTGTAGCATTAAACCCGAGTTAGATAATACCATTCTTCATTTTGTTTTGCAGAGAAGCTGGGTAAAAAAGACATGGAAGATCAACCACGTGGGAAAAACTATGATCTGTTGCTTGGAGGAGCCAGAACTAGACGGGGAAAGGAATGCCCGTGCTTTGATGCGTAATCCACATGGCAAGCAGACCAATATGGAGGAACCTGGGCTGACAACAAGGTTAAAAAAAACTACCGACTCACTTAAGTCAATCAATGACCCAAGCATGAGAATGAACAAAAAAACATGCACAACAATCGACATCCAGCCGGGCGCGGTGGCTCAAGCCTGTAATCCCAGCACTTTGGGAGGCCGAGGCGGGTGGATCACGAGGTCAGGAGATCGAGACCATCCTGGTCAACACAGTGAAACCCGGTCTCTACTAAAAATACAAAAAATTAGCTGGGCGTGGTGGCGCGTGCCTGTAATCCCAGCTACTCAGGAGGCTGAGGCAGGAGAATTGCCTGAACCCAGGAGGTGGAAGTTGCGGTGAGCAGAGATCGCACCATTGCACTCCAGCCTGGGTAACAAGAGCAAAACTCCGTCTCAAAAAAACAAAACAAAAAAACAACAAAACCCCCCCAAAAAAAAAAAATCGACATCCTGTTGGTAATGACTCTTGGTTCTAAATTTCCTTTCAGATTTGTTATGCCAGCCCAGCTAGCACTGGCTTTGATCAAACGTGAAGAGAGAATAGAGCCAGAGTTCCTGACTGTTTCTGCTTCCAGTCATCCTGGGAATGAAGCTGGAAAACACACACAGGAAGCAAGCTTTCATTCCTGCAAATCCTAATGCTTCTTCCTCAGCAGTCACCAGCTTTTCAGTGCTTCCTAAACTGAGTGCTAACAGGGGCAATTAGTGCTGGGACAAAAATCACTGGAAAAAAAAGGGAAGAAAAAAGAAAAAAAATCACTGCTGGAAAATAAAAACAACATCATTTTAGTTACATGCCCTTTCAGGCAGGGTCATGCATGGGGGTGACTCAGGGGTACTGACTTTGGAAATACTACTGACTTAGTACATTTATTACAAAGATTTTTTGGCAAAAGGTTCTAAAGAATCTAATTCTAACAAAATTAATACGTTTCAATGCTGTTCTTACAGATGGCTGTGCCTTGAGGTCCTTTTTCCAGCTGGCAAAGAGGCCTTGCATGGAGGAGTGGCACCATACTCCCAGGGAATGCCATCTACCTTACAAGGTACTTCCAAGCTCAGGTCAGGAAGGGCCTTCTGGGCTGCTTCTAGAGCCAGGCTCTTGAAGCAAAATGGCAGCACACACAATGCAAAATAGGTCATTTCAAATCATTCCAGCATGGTCTGAAAAAGACTTTGATGTGAAAGCGATTTTGCTTATAAAGCTAAATTAGGGTCAGGCACAGTGGCCTCACGCCTGTAATCCCAGCATTTTGGGAGGTCGAGGTGGGTGGACCACGAGGTCAAGAGATGGAGTCCATTCTGGCTAACATGGTGAAACCCTGTCTCTACTAAAAATAAAAAAATTTAGCTGGGTGTGGTGGCATGCGCATGTAGTCCCAGCTACTCGGGAGGCTGAGGCAGGAATTGCTTGAACCCGGGAGATGGAGGTTGCAGTGAGCCGAGATTGCGCTACTGCACTCCAGCCTGGTCAACAGAGCGAGACTCTCCAAAAAAAAAAAAAAAAAAAAAAAAAAGCTGAATCAGTTCTTAAATTACCATGCTTATGAACAAATTCAGATGCAAAGTGCTTGGCAAGTGATTCTTTCTGATGTCCAGCCCCAGGCTCATCTGCTCTGGGGGTAGAGGGAGAAACAGAATAGCAAGGCAGGCCAGGCTAGATGGGCAAACAGCAGGTGCTCCTGGCACAGAAAACAGGAAGGTGACAGATTAAACCAGGGCTATCATCCCAGAAATTATCAGCCACCATCACAGAAGTTCCAGCCAGCCACAGAACCATTCCCATCAATATTTAAGCCAATCAGCCCCAAAGAGCATCAAAGGCTGGAAGATCTGGACAGCAGGGACAGGCCTGAGGAGCTCAGGGTTGGCCGGCTGTGAGACTCACCACTCAGTCTGCAAACCTCATGATGATGTGAAGACACATTTCAGATGACTGAGTCTCATCATTCCTCATGAACTTCCACCTTGGTGCTTCGTGACAGCTTTCACTGTATTTTTACTTTTTCTTTATACCCCAACCCCCTGCATCTTAGTGACTCAAGATTTTACTGTATTTAAGGAAAACAGATAATGCACAGTATTTTGTGGCTGGAGGAAACCAGGATGAAATTAAGAATCTGCCCAGAAATGAAAATGTGAATAATACACAGGGACCAAGAACTGGAGTCAATGCATACACATTATGGCTATTTACAGGCAATAGTGAAGTTACTAACACAGCTGAAACCTAAAAATCTTTATAGCTGAAAAAATTCATCACTTTAGAAACTGGAATATCATGCATGAACCTAAGAGAAAAGTGAATGTTTTGTTTCAGATTTACCTCTTCTTCCTCTTCAGGCATCTTCATGGAATTATCCGGGGACTTCACAGGTTTCTGGTTACTGGGCCCATTGGTCTCTTCTTTACCATGTTCTGCTTCCCATTCTTGTAAAACTTCATCTATGTTGAAGCGGCGTCGATAATTTACGAAAAAGTTTTTCACTTGTACCACTGATTTGTTCCCAATCACGTCTGAGATTGCCTGAAAATCTCGGCCGTATTTCCTGATGGCTAAGGATGTAAGAGAGCATTTTTTTAAAATACGAGAGAAAAACAATTTTTTAAAACCACTGTTGAGACTTACCTCTTTATCCAGATAAGAAAACATACAGGCTTTTAATAGCAGGCACTAATTTCGTGTATTGTAAGAGTAGGAAAAAATACCAGTCAATTCTAGATACATTATGGAGATGACCGACCCTGTTGTTTTGGTACCTGTCCTCCCATTACATGTCACTTAACAACTGAAGTTACCCAGCAATTGCCCTAGGGCTGAGGACATTCTGCATTCATCTTTTTGGTATCGCAGGTCCAAAGTGTCCTCCAACCTTAAACTCTATCTGCTTCTTTTGGGGTTTTGCACCTCCTGAAGAGTGGGAGCTCAACGAGTAACGAGTAAAATAAAATACTCACACCTTTAGAAAACTGAGAGTTCCAGGTTAAGTTTTTACAACTTGTAAGAAGTGGGACACGAAAAGAAAAAAGCCCAAAGGAATGCAGTAATTTGGCTACAATGACATCCACTAGGACATAATCATCCAAGAATCTTCTACATAAATAGGGGCTGAGAGTAGGATGGGACATAACTTTTCCCTAAAATCTACCAATGCCTCCAAACCCATTTTTCCCCCTTTTATAATTTAAAGTCAGGGTCTCACTCTGTTGTCCAGGCTGGAATGCAGTGGTGTGATCATGGATCAATGCAGCCTTGAGCTCCTGGGCTCAAGCAAATATGTTGGCCTCCCAAAGTGCTGAGATTACAGGTGTGGGCCACCACACCTGGCCTCCTAAACTCTTTAGAAGAAAACCTTCCCCATACCTTGTACGGCGAGAAGCTGCTCTTCTGTAGTCCAACGTGCGTTACATTTCTGAATGACCTGGATATTCAAATGAGTCATTTTAGCACATTACATTTGGAGATGAGTATGTCCCTCTGAGTTTAATGAACCTTTCTTTTTCTCTATCAGAATTTTAACATTAATTAAGTTCATAAAATTATGTCCATATACTCTTGCAAGAGATGTATACTGAAGATGTTATCACACAGGTATTAAATTCTTAAACGTGTAAAACTTGATTATGATTTCTGAAATGATGTTAACATAATCCTACCTCTGGAAGTCGATATGGTTCTATTCCACCATCAAGTTTTTCTTTGAGAGCACTGTTTGTCTGTTTAATATTCTGGATCTAGAAGGAAAAAATAATTTTCATTTAAAAAGTAAAGACTTGTATAAAGGTATGAAAACAGAACTTAAAAATGTAAATAAACAAAATCCCAAGAGTAAAAATGTTACTAACATTTGTTGTAGCTCAATTGTGAGGTCCCTATGGTATTCTTTGAAGCATCTAACTGGATTTATTATTTGCTTGTTCAGAGAAACAGGGAAAGTACAACCAAGGAGGAGGAGATGAAAAGAGCTCTCATGTACACAGTCCTGGATCCACAGCTTCCTAACAGGTGATACCTGAGCAGCAAAACACCTGCCTGGAGTCTTATATTAAAGACAAAAGAAATGCCTGGGCTTCCTACCACATAGGCTTGAGCTGAAGTAACAGAGCAGCCAGAATCAAGACTGGAAGGCCCTGGCTTTATAGCAGAACTGTAGACGCAGACTCACAGCGCCCCTGCATCACTGTGCTGTCCACTGCTTCTACTCAGGGCAGAAGTGCACCAGTAGATTTCTTTGATGATGGGGGAGTGGGGGAGGACGCAATGTCAGTGAGTTTTCCAGAAGTCTAACTTGGATTGACTCTTCTCACTTCTTCATTTTCTTACAAATTATCTTTTTCCACATTACTGCCCTTTGGTTCAAGGTAATCTTCCACTGCCCTTAATCAATCAAAAGAAAGACCACAAACAATACCAACCACCCAGGCCATGGCTGCTCTTTAGTTTTCCCGTGGACCCTTGAATCAGACAGGCCACAGAGGCATCCTATTTTCTCTCTACTCCAAGCAGAGGGCACATCTGTCTCAAGCATCAGTGAACTCTGATTCCAGCATTTTTCATCTTTGAATAATTACACAAGCAACTAAGAAAGCCAAGGGAAAAATAGCTTGATTTTCTCGAGTAAAATGTAAAAGACATTCAAAAGTAGAAGATGCTACCCAAAAATTTAAAAATTTTTTCACTTGTAATTAATCTAAATTTTAAAAACCACATGTGGGGCTGCTGGCTGACATACTAGATAGAACAATCTTAGGCTCTTGCTCAGTGCTCTTTCAGTTAACCAAAAAACCCAGGAAAACTGCAAAGTGCTCTGATTATGTTCACTGAATTCCTTTTTAGCTAAAAATGTAACACAGTAACACAGTAACTTCTGGCAGGAAAAAGTCAAGGCCTAGAATATTACATGTCCTCTTCACATTCCAGTGAAACAGACCACTCTTGTCATTCTAGCTGGTTGTTCATAGATAGTACAAAAATGGGTACATATTGCAGCACTGTGATTAAGTAACATTATAAAAGTAGCAGAGATTGAATATAAAAACATCTACAAGTTCTGAACTAAAAGCTAGCTCTAAATGCTCAGTAGCTTATACCCTTCTTCCTAATGCATTTTTTGTATCAGAAATGTTGAGGCGTTGTCTTCCCAGCTACTTGGGAGGCTGAGGTGGGGGGATGGCTTGAGCCTAAGAGGCAGAGGTTGCAGTGAGCCGAGATTGCACTTCAGCCTGGGTGACAGAGCCAGACCTGCCAAAAAAATTAGGCTGGTGCAGTACCTCACACCTGTAATCACAACACTTTGGAAGGCCACGGGCAGGAAGAATCACTTGAGCCCAGGAGTTCGAGACCAGCCTAGATGACACAGTAAGGCCCTGTCTCTACCAAAAAATTTTAAAAATGAGCCAGGCATGGTGGTGCTCACCTGCAGCCCCACCTACTTGGAAGGCTGAGGTGGGCAACTGCTTGAGCCCAGGCCTTTGAGGCTACTCTGATCCATGACTGCATCAGTACAGTCCCAGGCGGAACAAGAGAGCAAGATCCCGTCTCCAAAAAACAAAATAACCACCCTGCCCCCAAACATCTAGTGTTGATTAAGCAGAAAAAACAGATTAGCTGCCACCATCATGCCAACTGGAAAGAAAGTGAGTGGCAATGAAATAGGTAAGAAATAGGATGCAAAAGTAATCAGTATTTAAAGAAAAAACAAAATTAAAAATGGAAAAGCCATCCACTTGTCCTGGTGCCCTACTAGACACCCGCCCCCAAGCCCCAACCCTCAGTCATACAGACCTTTCTTTCTTCTGCTTTACTGTGGGCATATGTCAGATTATTTCATTCTCCACTCAGAGAAAGACCTAATGCAACCGGCACTGCTCACTGGCTAATTTAAGAGACATGCCCAGCCCTCTTCTTGCTGGTAGAGGCTGATGACGTTCTGGGAAGGAGGAAGAGCAGTACGCAACGCATGGGCACACAGAATTCAGCTAAGGAGCTTCTAGTAAGGCTTTTGCTTTTCCTGCTAAAAGGGACAGACAAGTTAGCTCCACCCCCACCTCCTCTTCATACTGCCCTGAATGCAGATGTGAGGTTGCACGTGGCTCCTGTAGCTTCCACATGCGGCAACAAGCAAGATGAAAAGCCAACAGCTGAAGACGGCAGAGTAGAAGCCCTGAAAAGTACCTGGCTCCCTGAGAGCATCACTGAACACATGAGCTAATACCAGTAGCCACTGATGATGGGACTTCTTGCTATTTGAGAAAAATAAACCCTAAATTGTTTAAGGTGCTGCTAGTCCAGTTTTCTGTTATTTTCAGAATGTATCCCTGATATACCAAACATGGTGGCCTCCAAACAAGTGGCCCCTGTGGACGGACTGCCCATTTTGAGTCTAGAAGCACATTTGGCAGTGAACACACTACTGAGCTGTGGCCCTAAAAGGTTGTGGAAAGCAAATAACCTACTTCCTCTCTTCATGAAACAGTCCTCCCTCTTCATAATTGTGAGCTACCTTCAAATTTTAAAATTCTTGCTCTTGACCCTGCTCTGAAAACCAAAGGATCCTTTCTCTCTCATACTATGGAGTCAATAACACTTCAGTGGAAGAGGAAGGCCTTTTTCTTTCCTCAATATATTAAACAGCAACCACCAGGAGCCCATTCAGCAGAGGGAGAAAGGAAAGGAAGATGACAACATCAACAAGAGCTCATAACCTCAGAGAGAGTTCTTCCAGCACTAACAGAACTTCAAATGCTCTCTCACACAGTAGCCAGGACATATTCTGTGAGATCAGGCAGGCCAAGATTAATCTCATTTGAAAAGAGGCCCAGAAAGATTAAGTGATTCTCCTAAGATTAGAGTGCAGCTGACAGCAACCATGACAAGAAGCTGCTCCTCTGAGCGCACAGGGTGTGCTTGGGTCCTGGTCTGGGCTGCCTCCCTAAACCACAAGGAAGACGGCCGCACACCATGCTCTTCGCATCAACGAGATGACAATTGGCCTCCTGTTTAACCTTCCAAGGGAACCACCAAGATTAATCAAAAGCAGCAAAAAACAAAAATAAACTGTCAGTCAACAACTTGCTGATGGGTTTCTGGAATTGAATTCCAGAAAGAGAATCAAAGAGCAGTACTCAACTATAAGGTTGAATTTTCAGTTTAAATGTACCATGCGATCAGATTAAAATAAGCCACATAGCAGGCAAAAACAACTATAAGGTAATTTAAAAAACAGTATCTTTTATAAGAGCACCAAAAGAATACCAAATATCACAGAATAACAAAAGATGTGTAAGTTCTTACACAGTAAACAACACAACACTGAGAGAAATTACAGACATATAGAAGTAAAGGAGTAGATCATGTTCACTGATCAGGAAACTCAATAAAGATGTGAATTCTCCATTTTTATCTATAGATACAATACAATCCCAATCAAAATTTTAATAGCATTATTTTTCTGAAAATTGATAAAGTAATTCTAAATTTTATATGGAAATTAAAAGGCCAGTGATAACCAAGATAATGCTGGAGAACTTACATTACACCAGATATCTACATTTATAAAGCACATAAAGTTAGGACAGTATGTACTGGTGAAGGATGGACAAACAGACCAAAGGAAGAGAGAACCTCAAACCAGACCCACACCCGTACAGACACTGGGTGTAAAACAAAGGTCCTGCTGCATGGCAAAGAAGAAAAGTTTCTTCAATAAATACTTGGCCAAACTGATACTCATATAAAAACAGAACAGTGACTATTGATTCAACATGTGACAACAAATAAAGAAAAACATTTCTAGATCAAAACGTAAAAGGTAAAACAACGCTTCTAAAATCAGCATGGGAGGTGACTTGAGAAAGGTTAACAGAACTCAAAAAACACTAACCTGAGGAGACTAAGAAACTACCTGAAAATTAAGAATTACTGTTTATCAAAAGATACCATTAAGAATCACAGAATGAAAAACATATTTACAGTATTTACAAGTTGTAGAAAACAACTCAAAGACTAAAGAACACCTTATAAACCAATAAAAAAATATGCAACCTGACAGAAAAAAAAACAGATGAAAGACTTGAGTAGACATGTCACAAAAGAAGATATCCGAATGGCCAAGAAAGGGATGAAAAGGTGAGCAACCTCACTAGTCATCAGGGAACTGCCAAATAAAAAGTACAATGAGGTTATAACCCACTAGAAGGGCTAAAATTTAAGACTACCAAAATGTGCCAATGATGTAGAGCAGTGGTTCTCAACTGGGGACAATCTTGCCCCCAAAGGGAATCTGGTAATGCCTAGGGACACTTCTGTTGCCACAACTGGTGGGGGGGGAGGGTGCTACTAGCTGGTAGTGGGTCAAGCCCAGGGATGCTGCTCAACACCTTACAGTGCAGAGGATGGCCCAACATGGCAATAGTGCCGCAGCTGGGAAACACTGATGTGCAACCACACATAAAATGACAGGACCATTTTGAAAAAGTGCTTAGCTCTCAGGTTGAAAGAAAGCCAGACATAAAATAAACAGGACCATATGACTTTCATTTATACAAAATTCAAAAACAGAGAAAAATCTATTGTTTTAAAAATCAGAATATGGCCAAGTGTGGTGGCTTTCACCTGTAATCTCAGCACTTTGGGAGGCTGAGGTGGGTGGATCATTTGAGCTCGGGAGTTCAAGAGTAGCCTCAGCAACATGGCAAAACCCCACCTCTACTAAAAAAAAAAAAAAAAAAAAAAAAAATTAGCCAGGCATAATGGCGAGTGCCTGTACTCCTAATTACTTGGGAGGCTAAGGTAGGAGGATCACTTGAGCCCTGGAAGCAAAGGTTACAGTAAGCCAACATCGCACTACTGCACTCCAGCCTGGGCAACAAAACAAGACACAGTCTCAAAAATAAAATAAAATAAAGATGAGAACAGTGGTCACCGATAAGGAGGAGTCAGGTAATAAAAGAGAGGTGGAGCTGCTGAGGGAACATAGCATTTCATGAGGGGAACAGTGACCAGGAGGGAAAATGCATGGAGGGGGCACCATTCCATTTTCTGGTCCAGATGCAGGTTATTGGGGTGTGTTCGTATTGTGAAAAATCACAGAGACAGAGACACATATGTACATAAATATGATATTCATATGCTTTCCTATATATTTCAGAAATACTTTCAGATGACACTATATCCATATGCTTCAATTTATATGTTCATTAAAAAGAAAAAAAAAAATCAGTGGGCTAGTACTCAAGATCTAATTCTTTTTTTTTTTGAGACGGAGTTTCGCTCTTGTTACCCAGGCTGGAGTGCAATGGCGCGATCTCGGCTCACCGCAACCTCCGCCTCCTGGGCTCAGGCAATTCTCCTGCCTCAGCCTCCCAAGTAGCTGGGATTACAGGCACGCGCCACCACGCCCAGCTAGTTTTTTGTACTTTTAGTAGAGACGGGGTTTCACCATGTTGACCAGGATGGTCTCGATCTCTCGACCTCGTGATCCACCCGCCTCGGCCTCCCAAAGTGCTGGGATTACAGGCTTGAGCCACCGCGCCCAGCCTGTCTAATTCTTTAGAAACAAAATTCTCCTTTCAGATTTGTGGAAAGAGAACATTCAAATATGTGATTAACAGAAACACCTCTCAAGTGCTAATTAACTCTTTTACCTCCAAGACTGAGCTTATGAGTACCTGTCGTTTGACTGAAACCAATTCCATGTCTAGTTGTCTCAGCACCGTGGTAGCAGCAGTGGCATTGGCAGAAACAGCCTCCACATCTTCTTGAGAAAGAAACATTCCTTTAGGAGGTTTCCTTTTTGCTCTATTTTTAGCTTGTGTGCTATGTTTTTCTTTTTTGACCTGAGGAACTGTCTCAGTAGGGGGCACCTGTATGATATACATATGTAATAAATGAAACAAACAAACAAAAATGTCAAATGATCAGTAATAAACATATTTATTTCCTTAACATTGCACAAAACAATCTAAGACAAATACCATGCCCTATCAGAACCAAGTAAGATCTACAAATTCTAACAGGCAGTTAACAAGACAAAATTTGGGCTATTGAGCTTTGCCTAAACACAATGGAACTGTGTTCTACTCCTTCTTGTACAAATACTTCCTTACTCTGTCATTTTAAGCCAATGAAATTAAGAATTTTCAGCTTCCTCTAGTAATATACAAAGAAAAAAAATCTGTATTATCTGGTGGTGAGTTTTGTAGATGGACACACACACACACACACACCCCCATCTGTATTTATCTACATTATACTAGTACTTTTTACACACCTTTTCTTTTTGGATGACACAATTTTTAGGGCAATTAATACAACTTATTCTAAAATAATATATCTTATTTTAAAATGCATGACTGCTATTAATTTTTTTTTTTTCTGTAAAACCAAAACCTTCAGAAATGAAACACAGTAAAATCTTGTCAAGTTAAAGAATATGCTGCTGGATGTGGTGGCTCACACCTGTAAATCCCAGCACATTTGGGAAGTGGGTAGATCACCTGAGGTCAGGAGTTCAAGACCAGCCTGACTAACATGATAAAACCCCGTCTCTACTAAAAATACAAAAATTAGCCAGGCATGACGGTGCATGCCTGTAATCCAGCTATTCTGGAGGCTGAGGCAGGAGAATCGCTTGAACCCAGGAGGCAAAGGTTGCAGTGAGCCGAGACTGTGCCACTGCACTCCAGCCTGGGCAACAAGAGCAAAATTCCATCTCAAAAAAAAAAAAAAAAAAAAAAAGAAGAGTGTCTTACTAGTAACCATTTTAAGAACAAGAAGTTTTTATAATTGCTCATAATTTCATCTTGTTCGTGCATTAGCATTCACTGATAAAGCTGAAAGTATGACTTTCTGCTTCATATTTTAAAAGACTGAGCTAAAGACACTGCAAACTATGACGGTAGTGGCAGTTTCTTCAACAAGCAGGTAATACAAAAATATTAACAGACAATAAACTGTGCTCTGTATGGGACTACGATATTTAATAAAGATCACCTACTGACTATGTCTGTTCAAATAACATTTTAATACTTAAAGAAACTATGATTTAACCATTTTCTTTCTGAATCAGAAATCATATTAAATAAGAATTATAAAAATTGTATAAAATCAAGTGTTTTCTCTCATTTAAAATATGACACTAAAAAACCTAGTAAATAGCAATGCATCAGAACAAAGCTTAAGAAAAACTCCAACTACAATTTGATTTCCCAAACAAGCTAATCTAGCTAACCTCAGGATCTTATTTGGGCAGTCATACAAATTATGGATAAAAAACTGACCAATTTCCAATTTGGTGGTATGTAACAAACAAAAAAAGCTTTAACAATGTATCTAGAACATGTTGACTCAACAATTCACCTTTCAGGAATTAATTCTAATTTTAAAAACCTACATGCACAAATACTGAGTTATGTGAGAATCAATATAGCATTGTTTATAAAAGCACAGGGGGAATAAACAACTCAGAAATTCACATAGGGTAAAATTAACTCAATTATGAAACATTCATGTGACAGAAGAACAGAGCTATGTATATAAATATAGTTGAACAAAAAAATTCAAGGTCCAGCCTGGCCAACATCGTGAAACCCCATCTGTACTAAAAACACACACACAAACAAATAGTGGAGTGTGGCGGCAGGTGCCTGTAGTCCCAGTTACTTGGGAGGCTGAGGCAGGATAATTGCTTGAACCCCAGAGGCAGAGGTTGCAGTGAGCTGAGATCACACTACTGTACTCCAGCCTGGACAACAGAGTGAGAATCTGTCTCAAGAAAAAAGAAAATTCAAGGGGTTGGGCATGGTGGCTCCTGCCTGTTATCCCAACACTTTGGGAGGCCATGGTAGAAGGATTGCTTAAGCCCAGGAGTTGGCGGCTGCAGTGAGTCATGATGGTGCCACTGCACCCTGTCTAAAAAACAAACAAAAAAACAAACAAAAAAAATTCAGAGTAGATTGAAAAGGTTCTAAAAATGACAAAGATCCCATTTTATATATTTTAAAAAGTGACTAGATTCAGAATTATCAATATACAGGCATATACATTTTTCTGAGAGTTCTCAGGAAAAAGTCACCAAAATGTTGACAATGATTATGGATGATAATATTATAAATCACTTTTTCTTCTTTCAGTTAGCTGTATTTCCTACCTTATCTGTAAGAAGCATGTATTACTGATGTCATTTTAAAGTTTAGATATATTTAGACCCTTCTGTTTTTCTAGGCTTAAAATAACTGTTCTTGTAATTTGGAGCAGGGAGAGAGAACACTCTGAGAAATTTTATTAAAACTATGGACTCTGGCTGGGCACGGTGGCTCAATCCTAGCACTTTAGGAGGCCGAGGCAGGTGGATCACGAGGTCAAGAGATCGAGACCATCCTGGTCAACATGGTGAAACCCCGTCTCTACTAAAAATACAAAAAAAAATTAGCTGGGCATGGTGGCGCGTGCCTGTAATCCCAGCTACTTGGGAGGCTAAGGCAGGAGAATTGCCTGAACCCAGGAGGTGGAGGTTGCGGTGAGCCGAGATCACGTCATTGCACTCCAGCCTGGGTAACAAGAGCGAAACTCCGTCTCAAAAAACAACAAAAAACAAAAAACAAGAAACAAAAAAAAAACTATGGACTCTGTTTTCCGAAAAATACCTCTATGAACCTATGTAAAACTTACATACAATTATAGGGGTTTATGAGCCCTCTGAATCCAGAAACTAAAATCTCTTGTGTAATGATACTGTAAATCATAAGTGAGATGAAACAATCACCAAGTGTGAGAGGATGGTCCTGGCTTGCCCTAGTGTGACCACATTGCTGCTTCTGAGTAACGGGGCCAGCTTCCTGCAGTCACCCTACGCACTAGATGGGTGCGCAGGACAGGCAGACGCCAGAGCAGCTAGAGTGAATGGAGGCCCCTAAGGCGGCCTGGAATTCACCAGACCACTTGCTAGCCTACTGACCAAACAGCTTACAAAGGAAGTCAGTGAGGACTGCTGCCCTAGGAAACACCATTACTCATTAATGCTATTATTTTTCCTTTAAGGCTTCCTTTATTCATACTTAATGGCAAACAAAATTCTACGATCTATAAAGTAAAGATAGTATTGTTGAAAAAAAAAACAAAACGTATCATGCTGCTTTCCCCATAGCACAAGCAAGAGAAATGTTTTATTTATGAAACTAGTAATACAATTTATCTGCCTAAACAATACTGGGGGAAATACCTCCTTTTTGCTTTCCTTGTTTTGATCAACCTCAATGTCAATGGGATTACTTCCATTTGTTTCTTCCAGTTCATCCTCACTGGAAGACAAGAACAAGTGACTGGTTATTGTGTATTAATTTTACCACACAAATATAAACAATAAATTGATTTAATGGTAGATTTAATATACAATTAGTATATGTTTTCAGACTGCTGAGATAAAAACACCTTTATAATTTAAACAGAATACCAATTCCGGAGTTCTTTCAGTCTAAATGAAAAACTACTAAAATAGAGTCCTAACTTCTCAATCCAGATCTAGAGCACTATTGTTCTATATGTGCAAACTGAAAATATCAAACTGAAAATGCATTTACATTTCCCCATAATTATCTATTGAGAACTAGGATATGATTACTAAACAAAACTGAAAAAATATGAGAGAATATCAAGTTCGACTGCATTGGGAACAACTTACCAAGTAAAAAATCCTTCTTCAAGTACCATCTTTCCACTTAAGGCTGCACAACGACTGAGGTTTTTCTGATGTCCTGGACAACTGATGTTTTAAAATTAAGTTTAGACCAGGTGCTGTGGCTCATGCCTGTAATCCCAGCACTTTGGGAGGCCAAGGCAGGCAGATCACCTGAAGTCAGGAGTTCCAGACCAGCCTGACCAACATAGAGAAACCCTGTTTCTACTAAAAATACAAAATTAGCCAGGTGTGTGGTGTATGCCTGTAATCCCAACTACTTGGGAGGCTGAGGCAAGAGTATCTATTGCTTGAACCCAGGAGATGGAGGTTGCAGTGAGCTGAGATCAGGCCATTGCACTCCAGCCTGGGCAACAACAGTTTCGAAGCTCTGTCTCAAAAAAAAGTAGTAAGTTTAATTTTAAAAAGAAAACTAACTGGTATAGCACTTTAAATGCTTTTTGTAATATCCTGAATGTAGTATTTCTTTAAAAAAGGAAAAAAAAAAAAAAAAGCCCCTGTGTAGGAAGGAATGCAACTCTAAAAAATGAGAAAACTAAGTCTACAGAAGTCATGTAGCCTGCCCCAGTTTGCCCACCTCTGAATCCATCCCAGGGGACCACTCCCACTGTGTGCCACCTCCTCCCCACCCTCCACCAAGGTAGCAGGAAGCTCTAGCTGAGGAAAGAGTGTCCATAAGCAGAAAGAGCCTTTGGCTAAGGAAATTTTGTCCCAGTCCCTGCCATGACTTTCATAGGCACGTCCTGTCAGAAAGCCAACAATTTATCAGGTGCTGCTGCAGCATCTCCATCCCTGCATCCCAAAAGTGGTGAGGTGTACATGGGAGGTGGAGGCAGGGCAGTACTTGGCCCCATCACGAGTAATGCAAAAAATTTTTGAAAAAGCCCCCAGGGAGTAAAAATGGAAGAGCATTGGCAGGTATTCTTACTTCATACTCAAGGATATCCAATCCCACTCTGTATTATTTAATTTTGACTACTGCTTAGTAAACTGCACCTGCTTGCAGTAACAGACTTACTATATAGACAGTACACTAGGAAAATGAAAAAGCTTAATTAAAAGTTAGTAAGATTATTCATCCATAAATAGACCTGCTAGTATGTAAGTCGGAGGCAAAAATATCTAGATGTATCATGGTCAATAATTTTATAGACTCTTACAATCTAAAAGAGCTTTGGAGATATTCTTAACGTCACTCTCAATTTATACTTGGTCCAAGAGGTTTGAATTCTCCAAAAGTAATATTCAATATGTTACTCTTTCATTTGAAATAAAATTCCATCCTGAGACGCGACACTGGGGACCATGTATTTCATCCTCCTTCATTTTATTTTGTATTATTATTATTATTATTATTATTATTATTTTTTTTTTTTTTTTTTTGAGATGGAGTCTCGCTCTGTCACCAGGCTGGAGTGTAGTGGTGCAATCTCAGCTCACTGCAACCTCCACCTCCTGGGTTCAAGCAATTCTCCTGCCTCACCCTCCTGAGCAGCTGGGATTACAGGCACCCACCACCATGCCCAGCTAATTTTTATATTTTTAGTAGAGATGGGGTTTCACCATGTTGGCCAGAATGGTCTTGATCTCTTAACCTCGTGATCCACCTGCCTCAGCCTCCCAAAGTGCTGGGATTACAGGCATGAGCCACCACACCTTGCATATTTTGTATTATTAATTGACAAAAATATTACAGAAAATGTGGGAAATACAATTTTTTAAAAGCTACCTATATATCCCACCACCCTAACAAAAATACCATTGGGTCTGTGTGCTACCTTCTGGATTTCAAACATCCTCATTTTAGAGTTGAGGCAAACAGAGGCTTGGGGAAGATGCATGTTGAACTCACATGCCTATATGTACAATTTTACATATTTTTAAAAATAAATTAAAGACCTTAAACATCCCAGTGTAGCTTGTGAATGCGTATGTGGAATCTTCAATGCTGAGACTAGAATCCATTTCTGAGTATGAGTACCTGGCCATTCTACTTCTCTGTACTACATACAAGACTGAGGAAGTGATGGTTAAGAAGTATTCTCCAAACTAAGCTATCCTGAAAACTAAAATCCTTACTAAGAAATTATAAAATGTTTCTCTTTCTCACTCACACACAAAAAAACAGATGGTCAAAAAAGGAAAAAGCAACTCTAAACTATATTTCTATATTTTTGTTTCCACATGGCAAATGTAAAAACACACCAAATGAATCTTGTAAAAATATACCGTATTAAACCTCATGCTACAAAATAAAAGATTCTTTTTTATTAAAACGAGCCACTCCTTTTAAAGCAGCAGGAAAAAAAAAAAAATAGGTCAGTTAACTGATTCAAAATGGAAGTTCACCAATGGCAGGGAGAAAGTGATGAGAAATGTACCTGAATAACGTAACACACTCTAATACATCTTAATACATCTCATGAACATGTGGTTTCACCAGGAAGGCGCAGGAGGAAAACCAGTCATTTTCCCTTGCCTTTCTGTATCTGGGGCTCTTAGAAACCCCCCTAAGTGGTTAGACAACACCCGAGCCACTGCTCACCTCTCCTCCCGCTCCCGTTTTTGTTTCCGGGCATGGCGATCCATCACGCTAGTTTTAGTTCTTGTCTTCTTCCAAGAATAGTAAAATTTTACCAGACTTGCTATAGATTTATCAGGAAGCTAAACATAAAAAAAACAGTTGGTTTATTTAAATACAAAAGTAATCTTTAAAAATTGAATGTTTAGATATCTTTAATAAGAATCACTCTTACATCTTCAGATATGTCTGAAGCCATAGCCCTTTTTTCTGATAAGAAAAAAATTGATAAATGAATTCTTATCAATATTTATTTTAGTCTGGGCGTGGTGGCTCAAGCCTGTAATCCCAGTACTTTGGGAGGCTGAGGCGGGTGGATCACGAGGTCAAGAGATCGAGACCATCCCGGTCAACATGGTGAAACCCCGTCTCTACTAAAAATACAAAAAATTAGCTGGGCATGGTGGCGCGTGCCTGTAATCCCAGCTACTCAGGAGGCTGAGGCAGGAGAATTGCCTGAACCCAGGAGGCGGAGGTTGCGGTGAGCCGAGATTGCACCATTGCACTCCAGCCTGGGTAACAAGAGCAAAACTCCATCTCAAAAAAAAAAAAAAAAAAGGTATTTTAAATTACTGAAATTTGTAAGTGAAGCAGTCAATACAAGCTGATAAAATCAGTTCAAGATGAATCAGTTTTCACATAACCAAAGTCCTTAAATAAAACTTAGTTTGTTTTAAAAAAATTCATTTTAACACTTAATACAAATGTTAGTAAGGTTTTAAGTAGGAGTCTACCGAAGAGCTTTCCAGAACATAAATAAGCCAGCTGTCCCCAGGCAGCCAGAGCCTCAGACAACCACCAGAGATCCTTCGCATGGGTCTAATCTTCTGTACTAACAGGAAGGACTGGGAGCGGGGAGGGTCCAATCACAGACGACAGGACGGGAATATCATGTTTGAGTATGACATCCCTATCTCAAGCAAGCTGCAGAAAAGAGTAGCTAAGAGAAAAAAGTAGTTAAAACTCAGTGGTTTAATCTACTTACCATTTGTTGGATTCTATGAAAAGTTTTCCCATGAAAACTAAAGGCTTGCTCAAATAAGACTTTATCTTCCACAGTCCATTCATCTGGGAAGGGGGTAAAGTTGGGCAAATCAGCCAATGACTTTTCGATATTATGTTTATGCCAGAAGAGCATCCCAAGAGCCTACAAAAATGGTATCAGTGAAATTTTAGATTGAACAAAAAACATGGAAAATGGAAATGAAACCGGAAAAAGAAAAGTAAGAACTACTTCATATTTAGACAAACTAACTCATATACAGTGCTAAGTGGCAGACACTGTCAGACGCCCCTTTTTCTACTCTTCACAAATGCGGTGATATTTACATAACACATTTTATCCACTTAACCATCTAACTGTACAGTTCATTAATACATTCATAATGTTGTACAACCATCCCAATATCCAACTCCAGAACTCTTTTCAACTTGTAATAGGGAAACTCTGTAGTCATTAAACAACAGCTCCTGTTCCCTCTCCCTATTCCTCCCTACCCCGAGCCCCTGACAACTATCATTCAATTTTGTGTCTATTAAGATTATTATTAGTGGCCGGGTAAGGTGACTCATGCATGTAATTAAAGCACTTTGGGAAGCCGAGGCGGGTGGATCACCTGAAGGTCAAGAGTTTGAGACCAGCCTGGCAAACATGGCAAAATCCTGTCTCTTATCAAAAACACAGAAATTAGCCAGGTGTGGTCGTGGACGCCTATAATCCCAGCCACTCAGGAGGCTGAGGCAGGAGAATCACTTGAACCTGGGAGGCAGAGGTTACAGGGAGCCAAGATCAGGCCATCGCACTCTGGCCTGGGTGACAAGAGTGAAACTCTTGTCTCAAAAAAAACGAATTATTGTTGTTATTATTATCATTTGAGACAGGGTATGGCTCTGTCACACAGGCTGGAGTGCAGTGGCACCCACTACAACCTCCACTTCCCAGGCTCAAGCAATCCTCCTTGATCACCTCAGCTTCCCAAGTAGCTAGGATTACAAGCACACATCACATGTCTGGCTAATCTCTTGTGCTTTTTGTAGAGAGAGGGTTTTGCCATGTTGCCCAGGCTGGTCTTGAACTCCTGGGCTCAAGCAATCTACCCACTTTGGCCAGAAGTAGAACTGGTGGAATATGGTAATTCTATTTTTAATTTTTTTAAGGAGCTGCCATCCTGTCTTCCCCAGCAGGTGCACCACTTTGCATTCCCACCAACAGTGAATGTCCCTGTCTAACTTTTGACTGATATTATTATACTCACTCCTGCTTTCCTTTGGTTACTACTTGTGTGGGATACCATTTTCCACACTTTCACTTTAAAATTATTTGTGTCTTTGGAACTAATGTGACTTTCTTGTACACGGTATATAGTGGGATCCTATATTTTTTACCCATTCTGCCAATCTCTGTCCTTAATTTGGAAAGTTTAATCCTTTTATACTTAATCACTGATAAGGAGGGAGTTCTGACATTTTGCTATTTTGTTTTATATATTCCTTAAAGCTTTTTATGTCCTTCAGTTCCTGAATTACTGTCTCCTTTTAATGTGTGTTTTTTTTTTTCTTTTTGTGAGACAGGGTTTCATTCTCATTGCCCAGGCTGGAGGAACAATGGCACGATCTTCGCTCATTGCAGCCTCCCACTCCCGACTCAAGCGATACTTCTGCCTCAGCCTCGTAGGCAGCTGGGACTACAAGTGCATGCCACCACATCCAGCTAATTTATTTCTGTAGAGACGGTTTCATCATATTGCCCAGACTGGTCTCCAACTCCTAAGCTCAAGTGATCGGCCCACCTCGGCCTTCCGAAGTGCTGGGATTATAGGCCTGAGCCACCGCTTTGGAATTCCTTTTTATCTTTAGTTGATTCTTGATAGTGAAAGATATAAACTCCTTTCTATTTCCTTGTGTAAATGTTCTACAGCTATTATCTGAGGTTGAGTATTGTGGCTCACACCTGTAACCCCAAGCACTTTGGGAGGCCAAGGTGAGAGGATCACTTGAGTTCCAAAGTTGGAGACCAGCTTGGGGAACTTAGCAAGACAATGACTTTATGAAAAACAAATAACAAATTAGCCAAGCACGGTGGTGCAAGCCTGTAATTGCAGCTACTTAGGAGGCTGAGGCAGGACTGCTTGATTGACAAGAGTTCAAGGCTGCAGTGAGCTATCATCACACCACTGCACTCCAGCCTGAGTGACAGAGCAAGACCTTGTCTCAAAACAAAATAAACAAGCTGGGCACAGTGGCTCATGCCTGTAATCCCAGCACTTTGGGAGGCCGAGGTGGGTGGATCGTGAGATCAAGACCATCCTGGCCAACATGGTGAAACCCCATCTTAAAAACAACACCACCACCCCCCCACACACACACACACAAAGACACAACCTTTTATTTATTTTAAATTGTACATTACTCGTTTATTATACTGATCTAGAAAAAAAAGATTGAATACTGAGTCTGCAAGGCAGGGCCAAGCAATTAGAATGCAACTCAGAAATCAGTCAGTGAAAGACATACTTAAACATGATCAAAAGGCATTTAACTGCCACAAAATAAGGTAAGGGAGCGATTCTAAAACCCACTGCTGTGGGGTTTTGTTTTGTATTTTATATATAATTTTTTGTAAATGTAAATCCAACACATGAACTTAATACAGGATTGATGTCAACCTTCTAGAGCAACCTCCTCTGGGGTTAGGGAAAAAATAAGTTTTTCACATCACCATGCAGGTTACACTCATCTTCGACTGGAATGAGCAGAGCTCCCCAGACTGAGTGGCCTGACTAGAGAAAGATTACAGGACTGGCGCCTGGGGTCAAACGGGCTCTCCTGCTTCTCCTCCTTGGCCAGGACAGCATGGTTCCTCCCACAAAGGTCCTTAATACACAAAGCACTGGCAAAAGCCCAAGTCACTATCTCTCAGCTCTCTTGCATAAGGAGAGCTTTCTCCCTGCACCAGAGGCACTATTCTGACTAGTTTATATGAAGGGAGTGGGTGCATGAGACAAAAGTGGCTACAATGAAAATGGGGGCCAGGAGTTCCCACCTGCAGCTCCAAAGTTAAGATGCCCACAGATGTGGTCACTGTGGTATGTGCAGCAGGGAGGTGAAGAGGAATGGGATGGGCAGAGAGAGGGTTCCTTGAGATAGTAGTCAGCCTGCTGGCCTTCAATTTTTGGCCTTGCCCTTCGCAGCCATGGCTTCCATGGCTTTATGCACGGTTTCTTCACCCCCTAGGAACTTTCGTTTATGAACTTGATGGGCTTCAAGTTCTTGAACAATTTACAGACAACAGGATTACCAGCTGGCAACTTCAGATCCCTGATGGCCTCTTCAGAGAGACTCTTTAGCAGGTTTTATTGAGCTGCGAATATCTTAACTTCTCCCCTTTATTTTTGAAAGAATTTTCTCAGACATAGGATTCTTAGTTGGCAGTTTTCTTCTTACTGCTTTGAACATATCAGCCCATTGCCTTCTGGCTTCCAAAGGTTCTTACGAGAAATACCCTAATAAGTTTATTCAGGATCCCTTATATGCAATGGGTTAGTTCTCTCTTGCTGCTATCAAGATTCTCTGTCTTTTTATTATGTGCTTTGGTGAGTCTCTTTGAGTCTATCTTTACTTGGAATTCACTGAGTTTCTTGGATGTTTATATTCACATCTTTCATCGAATTTGCGTAGTTTTTGGCCATTATTTCTTCAAATAATCTCTCTGTCCCTGTCTCTTTCCCCTTATGCAACTTCCATAATGCATATGTTAGTCCACCTGATTGTGTCCCAAGGGTACCCTAGGCTCTGTTTACTCTTTTCTCATTCTGCTGCTCAGACTCAGTCAATAATTTCCATTGTCCTTCCTTCACGTTCTTTCTCCTTCTTTCTTGGGACTCCTCAAATCTGCCTTTGAGCACCTGTAGTGAATTTTTCATTTCAAGCTTTTAAGCTCTAGAATTTCATTTTGGTTTTCTTTTAGGTTTTATATTTCCTTACTAATATTTCCATTTAGTTCATATATTATTTTCTTGACTTTTTCTGTATCTTCCATTAGTTCTTTTAACATCTTTAAGACAGTTGTTTTAAAATCTTTGTCTAGTAGATCTGCCAGTAAGGTCTTTTCCCAGAGAGTTTCTGTTGATTAATTTTTTTCCTTTGAATTGGCATACTTTACCATTTCTTTGTATGCCTTGTGATTTTTCTGTTAAAATCTGGACAACATTTGAATCTAGTAACGTAGTAACTCATAATCACACTCTTCCTCAGGGTTTGCTGTGTTTTTACCGTTTTTGCTTTCTTTTGGTTGTTGTAGGCTTGCCTCTATGCTGAGGATCAGCCTGAGGTATAAACTTAAGGACTTCTCTGAGGCTCTGCCTTTCCCCGGGCAGGCATGGTGACTTTCTCCTAATATGCAGTTGCTTTTAAAAGTGCCAGCCTTTATGTCTGGCTCCCAAATGGGTGAAAGGAGAATATGATGAGGGCCTGGGAGTGCAAGGACACTAGTCCTTTAAGTCCCCTGGAAGTCACATCAGTCAGAGAGGAGGAGCGTGCAACAACTGCAGGTAGCGGGTCCTCTCTTTGCACTTTTGTGATCACAAGTTGCAATTAGAGCACTGATCCTCTATTTGGAGGACAGGGTGCTTTCTGCCCTTCCCATTTCCTACAAGCTATATACAAACTCTACAGGAACACACATACATCTGCCTGCCAGGGGGGATTACAATGGGGGATGGGTAACTGCTAGCTTGCTGGGAGCTAAAACTGATCAAAGTTACAAGCCCTCAGTAGACCCCAAAGTTCCAAAATAGTTACATCAGACAGGTTCTAACGGTGCAATTTCTATCTAGGTGGGGAGAAAGTCTCTTGGTGCTCGATACTCTGTTGTCCCAGAATTCTCCTTGTCAAATGCTCTTTGTGCATTGACTCATTTACCTGGTGAGGTAAACTCCAACATTCTGACTTTCAAATTAGAATATGGAGGGCCTGGGAAATTAAGCAACTTGCCACTGGCTATAGAACCAGCATGGCTCTAGGATCTGTGCTCTTCAAATACCATGCTTTACTGCCTCAGTATATAAAAGAAGAAAGTAATTTATAAAAGCACAATTGTTGTATTGTTCTTTTAAAAAACTTTACGCCGGGCGCGGTGGCTCAAGCCTGTAATCCCAGCACTTTGGGAGGCCGAGGCGGGTGGATCACAAGGTCGAGAGATCGAGACCATCCTGGTCAACATGGTGAAACCCCGTCTCTACTAAAAATACAAAAAAATTAGCTGGGCATGGTGGCGCATGCCTGTCATCCCAGCTACTCAGGAGGCTGAGGCAGGAGAATTGCCTGAGCCCAGGAGGCGGAGGTTGCGGTGAGCCGAGATCGCGCCATTGCACTCCAGCCTGGGTAACAAGAGCGAAACTCCGTCTCAAAAAAAAAAAAAAAAAAAAACAAAAAACTTTACATATATCATATATATATATATATATATATATGATATATATAAAGGTTTTCTCAGCTTAGAAATAAAAAAAGTAGAAATTACAAAACAGGTAAGACAAGATAATCCAGCAATAGGTTGCTAAGGATAATTTTTTTTTTTTTTTTTTTTTTTGAGACAGAGTTTCGCTCTTGTTACCCAGGCTGGAGTGCAATGGCGCGATCTCGGCTCACCGCAACCTCCGCCTCCCGGGTTCAGGCAATTCTCCTGCCTCAGCCTCCCGAGTAGCTGGGATCACAGGCACGCACAGCAATGCCCAGCTAATTTTTTGTATTTTTAGTAGAGATAGGGTTTCACCATGTTGACCAGGATGGTCTCGATCTCTTGACCTCGTGATCCACCCACCTTGGCCTCCCAAAGTGCTGGGATTACAGGCTTGAGCTACTGCGCCCGGCCTGCTAAGGATAATTTTTACATTGCAATTATAACATAGAAAATTTTCATACTAATGATCATTTTTAAAGGAGAAATCTAGCATCCTTAAGAATTAATACAGGTATATTTTGCAATCATCTAATAATTAAAAGTAGCTTCAATGACCAGGATAGAGTAAATGTAAGGCCAATTCAAAAAAAAAAGTGTACAATTTCACATAATCTAAACTCTTGGTAACTTCTATCATTAGGAAAAATGAGAAATGTCGGTAACTTACAGGTTGTAAGATCTGGATTAAGGCCACAGAAAGCACTGATTCAACTTGATGTATTTAAAGTAAGTCATTAATGCTGAAATAAGGTATCATCACACTTTTGCAGAAAAATAAATCTTGTGGATTTCTTATTAGTATGTTACAAACAATATTTAAAAGAAACCCTTGGCAGAGTGTGGCGGCTCACGTCTAATTTCTCAGCACATTGGAAGGTCAAGGCCAGTGGATCACCTGAGGTCAGGAGTTCAAGACCAGCCTGGTCAACATGGTGAAACCCTGTCTCTACTAAAAATACAAAAATTAGCCAGGCGTGTCTGGGTGCAGTGGTTCATGCCTGTAATTCCAGCACTTTGGGAGGCTGAGGCGGGAGGATCACCTGAGGTGGCGAGTTCAAGACCAGCCTGACCAACATGGAGAAACCCCATCTCTACTAAAAAAGCAAACTTAGCTGGGCATGGTGGCACATGCCTGTAATCCCAGCTACTCAGGAGGCTGAGGCAGGAGAATTGCTTAAACCCGGGAAGCAGAGGTTGTAGTGAGCCAAGATTGTGCCACTGCATTCCAGCCTGGGCAACAAGAGCAAAACTCCGTCTTAAAATAAATAAAAATTTAGCCAGACGTGGTGGCGTACACCTACAATCCCATCTACTAGAAAGGCTGAGGCATAAGAATCACTTGAACCTGGGAGGCAGAGATTGCAATGAGCTGAGATTGTGCCATTGCACTCCAGCCTGGGTGCCAGAGCGGGACTTTACTTCAAAGAAGAAAAAAAGTGTGGCCTGTTAGCACAGTAGTTAAGGTATAGAGCCTGCAACTTCAAGGTTGCTGGTTCAAATCCTCAGTGGAGCCAGCCTTAAATTTAAAAACAAAAACCTCTTGGGAAGATCAGAAACAAGAAATGCAATAATGCTGATGGCATTTCTATAATATATAAATATTAGTTTTTTTAAAAAAAGGAAAAAAAAACAGAAAACTTTAGTCAAATGTTTATAAGCTGAAAGTGATTCAACATGGTGAATATTAAAACACTTTAGGTAAAATGTGAAAACATGAGTCAGAAAACATCATTATACAACCAGAATGACAAACAAATCACATATCAAATGAGAAAGCATTATGCTCAAGCATCCAGCTCAGTAATCACTAAGTAATCAGTGTCCTAAAGGCTGTAGATCTGCAAAAATGCACAGATGTGCCTTTCAAATCAAAGGGTCCTCTAATATTCACCTTGAACAAGAAAAAGAAGACCAGAGTTTGTGTAACACTACTAGTAGTTACCAAAAAGTTGCTAATGAGGAAACACTGCTACTCAATACAGAGAAGAAAAAATATAATTTAGTTAAAAATACTCATTTTTAACAGTAAAAGAAAGAAAACCGTATTACCTGTTCCATGTTGTACCCATGCTTTTCTTTGGCAATGGCAATGTACTCATCCACTGAAAAACAAGATGAGACACCAGTAAACCAACTGAGGGAAAGAGTACAGCCTATGGTCCACTAGAATTAATATACATGTATAATACATGTATATTTCAGGCATGCTGGTAAGATTTGGCTGTGTCCCCACCCAAATCTCATCTTGATTTGTATCTCCCGCAATTCACAAGTGTTTTGGGAGGGAACCAGTAGAAGGCAACTGAATCATAGAGCCTGGTCTTTCCTGTGCTATTCTTATGACAAGTTAAGTCTAACAAGATCTGATGTTTGTAAAAAGTAGTTCCCCTGTACAAGCTCTCTCTCTTTGCCTGCCACCATCCATTAAGACATGACTTGCTCCTCCTCACCTTCCGCTATGACTGTAAGGCCTTCCCAGCCATGTGAAAATTTAAGTACATTAAACCACTTTTTCTTCCCAGTCTCGGGTATGTCTTTAGCAGCAGCATAAAAACAGACTAATATACTTGCCATGTACAAGACTGAAAGTAAAGAATAGATGGTAACAAAATAGAATCATTATAATACAGTTATTGATCCCACAGAGAAATGTCTGAATAAATATCCTGAAATATTAACAGCAGTTATTGCTGGGTGATGAGCTTATGAGTCTTCTTTAAAAGAGAAAAAGGCTCGTGCCTGTAATCCTAGCACTTTGGAAAGCTGAGGCAAGAGGAATCCCTTGAGGCCAGGAGGACTGATCCTGTCTATGTTGTCACTATTTTAAATTATTTAAAATAATTTAATAATTTCTGAAAAGAATTACTCAAAGTTGGGTGTGGTGGCTCATTCCTGTAATCCCAGCACTTTGGGAGGCTGAGGTGGGTGGATCACTTGAGGTCAGGAGTTTGAGACCAGCCAACATGGTGAAATCCCATCTCTACTAAAAATATAAAAATTAGCCAGGTGTGGTGGCAGGTTCCTGTAATCCCAGCAACCTGGGAAGCTGAGGCAAGAGAATCACCTGAACTCAGGAAGCAGAGGTTGCAGTGAGCCAAGATTGTGCCTCCATACTCCAGTCTGGGTGACAGAGTAAGATGAGAGGGAGAGAGAAAGAGAAAGAGAGGGAGAGAGAGGGAGAGAGCGGGGGAGAGAGGGGGAGAGAGGGGGAGAGAGGCAGAGAGGCAGAGAGGCAGAGGGGCAGAGGGGCAGAGGGGCAGAGGCAGAGGCAGGGGCACGGAGAGAGGGAGAGAGGGAGAAAGGGGGGGAGAGGGGGAGGAGCGGGGGAAGGGGAGGAGCAGGGGCACAGGCAGAGGCAAAAAGAAAGGAAAGGAAAGGGAAAGGAAAAAGGAGAGGAGAGGGGAAATGGAACTAAAAGGAAAAAAAGAAAAAATCTTAAGTTTTAACTAAATTTTCTTCAACAAACAAGTATTATTTTAAACAATATTTTTAGCAGTAAAAAGAAATCCGAAATTGGGATTCATTTTTCGTCTCAGCTCAGGCTGAACAATAAACAAACTATTCTTTATGTTTTAAGAAATTCTTAGAAATAGATTACATGACCCAATGCTTAGTATTTGCTTGCAACTATGTACTACTCCACTACAAGGTGGCTAGCTTTCAAGTACTATGGAAAACACCAAGGAAAACGAATTGACCCAATCTTCAGGAGAAGCTGCCACCCCTAAAGATAATCAATTTTCTCCCTAAGGATAGTCTGGTCTTTCTTCCCAAGTGAACCAGAAAAAATAATGAACTCGTAGTCAACAGCACTGCCATATGTTCATGAATGATTTTCCTTTATGAATTATAAAAATAATACAAGCTTAAAAAATTAAAAAAGGTCAGGCACAGTGGCTCATGCCTGTAATCCCAGCACTTTGGGAGGCCGAGGTGGATGGATCACCTGAAGTCAGGAGTTTGAGACCAGCCTGGCCAACATGGTAAAACCCTGTCTCTACTAAAAACACAAAAATTGGCCGGGTATCTGAAGTCTCAGCTACTAGGGAGGCTAAGGCAGGAGAATTGCTTGAACCCAAGAGGTGGAGGTTGTGGTGAGCCAGGATCATGCTACTGTACTCTAGTCTGGGCAGTTGAGTGAGACTCTGTCTCAGAAAAAGATCAAGAAGCACAGAACTGTATGAAGTAGGCAGTAAAATCCTATTCCATCTTGGCTCTGAAATCTTACTCTCTAGGTATAATGGCCAAACTTAAAGAAAACTGGCTCAGAGTGATCCACTTTCCCACTATAACACAGAGGGGTCCTAATAGAAGTCCAAGCTTCTACATCTCAGTTTGCTATGCCATTATACCCAAATCATGCTCTCAGCTCTGGGAGAACTGTCAACCAATTTAGGAAAGAGAGATCAATTTTGAAAAAAAATTCCAACTCTCAGAGAGAAGCATGTATTCTAAAAATTGGGGGAAAATATTCCATAGACAAAAGAAAAAGTCAATCCAATTCAAACAGCAACTAATTATATACGGCAGATCAATAGTAATTCTAATACTAAGCCACTAATTTTCCTTTTGTTTTAATATTTAAAATAGTTACAAACTGGTTACTTAACTCAGATTACAGTAAAATTTCAATTTACTTGAAAGTCAGCAAATGACAAATGAAATGACCACAGCTCATCACAAAAGTAAAACTGATGATTTCAAAAAGCTGGGCAGAGGCCAGGCGCAGTGGCTCATGCCTGTAATCCCAGAACTTTGGGAGGTCGAGGCAAGCAGATCGCAGCTCCAGAGATTGAGACCATCCTGATCAACATGGTGAAACCCTGTCTTTACTAAAAATACAAAAATTAGCTGGGCGCAGTGGCACATGCCTGTAGTCCTACTCAGGAGGCTGAGGCGGCAGAATTGCTTGAACCCAGAGGCAGAAGTTGCAGTGAGCCGACATCGCCACTGCACGCCAGCCTGGAGACAGGGTGACACTGTGTCTTTAAAAAAAAAAACATGGCAGGGAATTACTCCAAAGTGTGTCCCTTGCTTTTCACTTCACAATACAGTAGATTATGCCAAATAAAAGTACCCTAAGGTTCTAAAAAATGTCAGATGAGGCTGCTTGAACAGGTGGCTCCATACACCTGGCCAGAACCCTGCTGAGAGACACAGGTAATGTGTGGGTTATACTAGAGATGAGACGCAAATGGCAGCATACCAGACCTAAAACAGACGGCAGGCCAGCTGATTAAAACCCAGGTAATGAGATGCACTCAAGAAAATGTAAGGACAGAAGGCAAAAACAATCTGCAGTAAATGGAGGGTCAACTCTGGAGAAGGCCTGCTTGTTTAAAACTGGCTTTAAGGGTTCCTTCCTTTAATAAATACTTGGCGAATGAACAACAATTGAACCTTAAACTTCTGCTGTATAATCTCAAGTCTGAGAGCACACTAGTACTTACCTTAACTATGTAAGGAATGTATGTATGTCACCAGTGACATGATCTTTGAGCAAACACATGCACAGGCTGAACAAGTGATGCAGGAGGCCCTGACGTGGGCGGGTACAGGGGCTAGTCCTGCCGATGGGATGGTTCTTGGGCAGATATTATCTGCTCAGAGTCCCTCCTGCTACATCAGTAACAAGGCCTGTAAACCCTGTGGCCACTGTCTGCAACCAGATTTAGCTACGAATTATAAGAGACACACAAAGGTTTATTGAATGCTACTCCATTTTCACCTCCTCTTTTGTTTTTTAACTTAAGAATCAGTTGGTGGTAGGAACAGTAAGACAGTAACACAGTAGATTCCAAATGCTGCAGCTGAAGTTAAACAGGACATCTGTCGTACTATAAACAATAAGGTAGTCTTACAAAGGTGACCTTTAAAGTCACATAACCTCTACATTTTCTCGGATGGCCGGGTGCAGTGGCTCGCGCTGGTAATCCCAGCACTTTGGGAGGCCGAAGTAAGAGGATCACTTAATGTCAGGAGTTTGAGACCAACCTGGCCAACATGGTGAAACCCCCATCTCTACTAAAAATACAAAACTTAGCCGGATGAGTGCCTATAATCTCAGCTACTTGAAAAGGCTGAGACAGGAGAATTGCTTGAATCCAGGAGGCAAAAGTTGCAGTGAGCCGAGATTGTGCCACTGCACTCCAGCCTAGGCAACAGGGCGAGACCCTGCCTCAAAATTTTGTTGGAGGTCACCCTGATGACTCAAATCTACAGTAAAGGAAGAAAGCACTCTACTGTTAACTACTTAAATAAAGACACATCGTGTGTCTACTAGGTGCTCTGAAGGTTGTGATGAAATAAGTTAATGTAGGGAGAGCCCTGAAACCTGTAAAAGGAATTACCATCTAATACCCACTAGCAAATACACAGGTTTTCATTCTTTTCATCGTTCCCAATGTCCAACAAAAATTAGACAAACATTTGCTGAATGAACACCTGGGGTGCTGTGACAGGCACAATGGCAGCATTCAAGGTTTCCTGTCCCACAAGATATAAGGCAGCACAGGTTATGTATGGGATAAGAAAGACCCAGGTCAAATCCTGGCTCTATCTCAAAATAAAATGAGTTGTCTAGCAGTACATGGCACACACTCAGCACTGTATTTAATGACTATGTTATCTTTAGCAATGTCCTGACCATCCCAAGAATTAGTTCTCATCAATAAGGCCAGGTTTATCACCTAACTGGGAAAATGATACCACAGTAGGTACTCCTTCTCCCTTCTTTACCCCTCACAGAATATTCTAGACTAGGGTTTACTCAGACTATAGCCATCTGCGCAAGCAATGCTGCTGACCGACCTTGTCTCTCATTGCTTTCCTACTCTACATAATCCTGAGCTTTTGTTTCATTAATCAAGGGACACAGTTATCTATCATACTTCTGAGAATCCCTGATGCTATTCCCTTCCTACCACTTACCTTGTTCTTTTACAGTGTTATACAAGTAGCTGCTGGTAAGACAGCAATGAAAATGAAAAGTACGCTTTTTCAAAACTACTTGAAAGGCTGTGGTTTCCTTAGGTGAAGCAAAAATAAGCATTCAACCCAAGAAAATAAAATGTGTTCCCAGCTGCCCTCATAAAAAAAACAAAGGATAAGCAGATACTTAAAAGTCAGTAGACAAAAGACGAAACAGGAAGAAAGAGGAGGAGAAATACAAGCTACCTACAACAAGCTGCTCTTAAACAAAACAGGCATCTGTGGGGACTTTTCCAACTCTGGCAACAACAATCTTAATTCTGCCCCTTATCAATTAAAAATTCACCAATCTGGAAGTGAGGAGTCACTGAGGGCAGAGACTCATTCAGTAAACACTGATCAGGTCAATGAACAAAGTCCATGCTGCTTAAGGAAATGCCAGCACATTTCCATGGGCCTGGGCATCTGCGCACATCACCCTTCCCCAATGCACAGGGTGCACAACGTGGGCTTGCCTTGTGCAGCCTGGCTGACGTTCCAATCTGTTGGTCAGATGCAGAAGAATCCATCGTTAGGTTAACTGTGCTCTGCTTTAAAAAAGCACTTTACGCATTATAGCTCTTTTAGAACTCGTCTAGCAGGTTTTCCTGCTTTTGCCGGAAAGCTCCCTCCACCCTCCCCAAAACACAACTTTATTTTTGCATGATGTGTATTTTTTTTTTTTTAATTAAAATGCTTGAAAAGTCCTATTGAAACAACCAAGGAGAATCATCTAATCTATGACAGGTAAAGATGTGCATCATTCTTTTTTTTTTTGAGACAGAGTTTCGCTCTTGTTACCCAGGCTGGAGTGCAATGGCGTGATCTCGGCTCACCGCAACCTCCGCCTCCTGGGTTCAGGCAATTCTCCTGTCTCAGCCTCCTGAGTAGCTGGAATTATAGGCACGCACCACCATGCCCAGCTAACTTTTTGTATTTTTAGTAGAGACGGGGTTTCACCATGTTGACCAGGATGGTCTCGATCTCTTGACCTCGTGATTCACCCACCTCGGCCTCGCAAAGTGCTGGGATTACAGGCTTGAGCCACCGCGCCCGGCCAGATGTGCATCATTCTGACCCTAAAAGTGGTACACAGACACAGGCTACAAGCCAATAGCTCTTTTGAAGGAGATAAGAACTTACTATCATGGAGAGCATGGATGAATGAATTATGGGCTTCCTCATAATATCACTTAAAGACAGAATGTGACGTCCTCATTCTTGAAGAAAATTTATAAAATTCCAAAAGCCTCATCAAGGATTTACTGAATTACACTTAATATGTACAAGGCACTGTATTAAATAGCAAGCCAAAATAAGAAGCAAAAATGAACTGATTTCCCACAGTAGCTCAAGGCAACACACAGGTAACAGAAGACAATACATGATATAACGACATAGATGTAGGACAGTATAGGAATGCCAATGAATCAATAGATAACGACCATGAGGAGGAGGAGGATGAAGACAAATGAAGAAAGAGCTTCCTAAAGGTTCAGCAGTTATACTGATTAAGCAAAAACAGCAGCTAACATTTGAGACTTTATTATGCACAAGCCACTGTTTTAAGCTCTTTACAAAGATTATTTTTTTAATCCTCCCTGATAGTTCCATTATCACTCTCATTCATAAACAAAGAAACTGAGGCTCACAGAAGTAATTTGGCTAAGGTCACACAGCTGGTAAATGTCAGATAAAGTATACGGTTTAAGACCTCTATGCACAATCCCTCCCTCTTTCCCTTCCCTTCCTTCTTTTAAAAAAGACCAGCTGGGTGCAGTAGTGAGAAACAGGAAGAGACTACAACAAGGAGTTCCATCTGTAATTGTAAACAATCAGTTGAGATAACTCACTACCTTCAGACGGGCAACACAGTCCTATCATTTGAGGAGAGCAGACAGAGGAAGAAGGACTCTTCAGATCAGAACAGCCTCCTTGGTACAGGGAACTAAGGCTCATCAACATACTGTATCTAGCCTGAATAAAATTAAGAAAATAGAACTGTGGTTGATGAATGATGGAAACCAGGGGTAAGTAACAGATGGATGCTAAACTTCATTTGTTTCTATATTCATTTTAATCCAATGAGCTAAATGCCCTAGTACCCTGAGTAAGTCTCAAACGCAAAAGAAGGGAGGAATGCAGATGAAAATTGCCACAGTAACCTTAACTCACCCTACCCCACCCCACCCCCAAGATACTGCAGATATTCAGAACACCATGTGATCTTGCATATTCTACGCAGAGCAATAGGCTGGCACCATACGGTGGGCTGATGACAAGACTTATATAGCCTTCATAGAGCTTTTTTTAAAAAACTATTTTTTTTTTTACCATTTGCATTAGGTCCTACAAAAGAAACATGACACCAATTTCTCACTCATCACTGAAACTAAACATGTCAAAATTTCTTTAAAAAGATAGTAATAAATATCGTGGCATCTTTTTTTTTATTAAAATAAGAAATGAGTTACCACAACTCTTTGAAAATAAAAATGAGCTTATCACTTAAATAAAGCAACTGTGCCACCTGGTGGTCATAGACATTACTACAGTCAACATCTGAAGGCTCGCTCTGGGGTGAAAGAGGGCATAAGCCGCCAAACCAGACTCAGCCCAAGGATTTCAACCAGTCCTTCCAAGTAGGCAGCAAAATGTCCTTTCTTCATGAAAGCGCTACTTCTTAGTGTAGTTCGCTAAAATCCCACTTTAGAGAATAAGTCAGCTCCCATCCTAACCCACAGAGAGGTGACTAGTCTGAAGCTCGTTTTGGCTGAGTACACCAGTTGCTGCTTAGGACAGTGATGAAAATGAAAAGTGCACTTGTGAAGACCTCCCATGTGGTTTCCTTAAGGGAAGCAAAAGTTAAGTTTTTAACCTTAGAAAATTAAATGTGTTCCAGCTACCCTCATAAAAAACAAAAGACTGGCCAGGTGCAGTGGCTCCCGCCTACAGCCTGTAATCCCAGCACATTGAGTAGCTGGGATAAGAGGATCACTTGAGCCCAGGAGTTTGAGACTAGCAGGGGCAACACAGTGAGACCCCATTTCTTAAGATTAAAAAAAAAAAAAAAAAAAAAAAAGATAAGCAGATGCTTAAGGTAATGGATAAAAGATGAAACAGGAAGCAGATAAAGAAAAATAGAAGCTACCTGCATCAAATTGCTCCAAACGAAGATGGGGACCCTCAAGGACTTTTCCCCAACTTTCTACCTCTGGCAGCAATAATCTTGAATCTGCCCAGGAAAGATGAAAGAGAGTCTGTTACAGGAAGGTTCAGGGCAGCTGTCTGGGTTCTTGAGCTCTGAAAGGGAAGCTAAACGGCATTGTGAGATAGAGTATGGGAGGGCAGGCTCTCCTGGCCTGTGGGAAGGAGTTGCGAGGGGCAGGCTCTCCCACTGTTAAATCCTACCATTTGCAATGTGGAAGCTTTTTTTTTCCTTCTTCATCCAATAGAGAAGTCCTTCCGATTAAGTAGCCAAATGTGCAGCCTTCAACAAGCACAGCTGCCTTCAACAAGTACTGCTATATAAACAAGTTATTTAAGAGCTTTCAAAACTAGTCTGCAGCAAAGTGATCTGTTATAATCAACTACTATTGTTTATATTGAAATTATTCTCCACTGATTCAACAAATCTTGGCCTACTGTGTGTCCGGTGCTGCTTTGATAGCTGTGATTAAAAGACACAAACTCTGCCCTTATGGAACTCTCAAGTCTGACTCAGGAGAAATAGTCATACAAATAATGAATTCCAACTGTCATACATGCCCGACAAAAAGAACTATGAATGCACATAACCGAGAAGCCTGATCTGGAGAATCAAGGAGGGCTTTCTTTTCAACTGGGGAGGGGCCATTATAAATTCCTGTGTACTCATGTTATTTATGGTAGGGGAAAAGAAAAAAATCTAAAGTTCAAGAATGGGATGTGGGCTGGGAAGAGAAGTTCATGCCTGTAATCCCAACACCTTGGGAGGCTGAGGCAGGTCAATCACTTGAGGTCAGGATTTCAAGACTGGCCTGGCCAACATGGTGAAACCCCATTTCTACTAAAAATATGAAAATTAGTCAGGCGTGGTGGTACATGCCTGTCATTCCAGCTACTTGGGAGAACAAGGCACAAGAATTGCTTGAACCTGGGAGGTGAGGTTGCAATGGGCTGAGAACAAGCCACCGCACTCCAGCCTGGGTAACAGAGCAAGACTACCTCAAAAAGGAAAGGGAAAGGGAAAGGAATGGGGAAAGGGAAAGGGAAAGCAATGGGGAAAGGGAAAGGGAAAGCAATGGGGAAAGGGAAAGGGAAAGGAATGGGGAAAGGGAAAGGGAAAGCAATGGGGAAAGGGAAAGGGAAAGGAATGGGGAAAGGGAAAGGGAAAGCAATGGGGAAAGGGAAAGGGAAAAGGAATGGGGAAAGGGAAAGGGAAAAGGAAAGGGAAAGGGGAAAAGAGGTAAGGGAAAGGGAAAGGAGGGAGGGAGGGAAAGGAAGAAAAAGGGAAGAAAGAGAAAAATAAAAGGAAAAGAAAAGAGGGAAAGGGGGGAAGGGGGGAGGGGAGGGGAGAAGAGGGAGGGAGGAAGGAAGGGATGTAGTTGAATAAATTATGTTACAATATAGGATATGATTCAGGATCAAAACTCAGTTTAATTTTTAATTGCAGAAAAATTAAAGTTGAAACCCATTACATACAACACGATACCGTTTGTGCTTAAAATCAGAGTGCATACAAGCATACAGAAAAGATCTGGAAGCAAACTTCGACAGCGGTTATGTCCACATGGTGGGGTGAGTAAGTTAGAGGCTATTCTTAGTAATAAAAACAAGCATATATATGTCTGTGTGTGTCTGTGACTTTTTACTGAACTATTTGAGAGTAGATTTCACATATTATGACCGAGTACCCTGAAACATTCAGCTTGTTTTCTAAGGGTAGTTATACTGTCTTACATTGCCACAGGACAGTCAATTAAACATGGAAACAATACTTTAATCGGCATCTATAGAACAATTTGGTGAAATGATCCCAAAATGTGCTTTACATGTGCTGAAGAATTTTTAAGCAAATCCCAATTATTTCACTGCATCCCTATAATATACACCTCTTTTTAAAATGTGGGCATACTTGTTACACAACACCAATGCTATTAACACACCTAACTAATACAGCAAAATTCCTTGGTATATGAAACTGTTATACTACTTATATTAGATTGGTCTAGCATGTATTAGTCCAACAGCAGCAATTATAGGAGAGGACGTGGAGCAAATAAAATTCTGCATTTTACTGGTAGCAGTGTATACCAGCTGGACCACTTTGAAAATAATTTGGCACTGATCTCTCAGAACAAGCATATGTATTCCAGAGGGACATTAAGAAACAGGTCCAGGAATGCTTCCAGCTGTAATATTTAACAGTCAAGAGCTGAAAATAGACGTCCACTGTCAACAGAAAGGATAAACTAAAGCTGAACAAAATGAATTTATTTTCTGTATAAAGATATAGATTAGACATTAATACAATTACAAGGTAAGTTACCGTTCAATAGGTTTCCACTATGGTTTGTAAATTCAGCTCATTCAGCTATGTTTATTCTACTAAGTTTTGCCCATTTTAGCTAACTCTAGAGCATTTAAAAAAATAAAAATGATAAAAATACTTTTCACACACTCAAAAGACTCATTTTAATCACAAGGTTCAACCTCTTCTAGCCATGTATTTCTAAAAAGCTGAAAACCAAAGCAATAAAGGCTTACCCTATCCCTACTGCTGTTCACACAAAGTCAAAGAACTAGTAAATTGTTTTGTTTTTTTCCTTCAACTTTTTATTTTAGAAACACTGGGTACCTGTGCAGTTTGTTACAAACATACACTGTGTGATGCTGAGGTCTGGGGTACAAACGAATCCACGACACTCAGCACAGTACTTAACAGGTACTTTTTAAACCCATGCCCCCCCGTTTCCTCTCTGTTCTAGGCAGTCCCTACTGTCCTGTTTATTGTTTCTGTCTTTACGGCCATGTGCACCCAATGTTTAGCTCCCACTTCTAAGTGAGAATATGTGGTATTTGTTTCAGTACACTTCTCCTTCATAATGCTCAACGAACTTATCATTTACCAGTGCAGTTTCTCAGACTGTAAGCTACACTTGGGCAGGGACCTGTCAGACTGTTCACGTATTCTGGCAGTGCCTACCAGTGCTTAGAACACAAGCAGTTGTGCAAGTTACTGAGTGAACAAATGACAGCCACAAGTAAGTGACAAAGAAGGAAATGTTGGAAGATTCCAGACAACCCAAGTTACAGAGCAAATGGCAGAAAAGCCTATATTTGCAAATCTCTATCCAGAGGAATCCCACACTCTCACCACATTCTCATTCATTCAACAACTTATTTATTATACACCCACCACATGCCAAGAGGAGACTGACAAAAAACTGAACACACATACCAAGTTCCTCCACTCAGATTTACAGTACAGTGGAGAGAGACAAAAGACACAGAGAGATAAAACAATGTCAGGTGATAAGTAGAATGAAAGAAAGAAAGCAAGTTAAGACAGTGGTTTGCGTGGTCAAAGACTTCTCTGATATAGTGACACTTAAGCAACAACCAGAAGGAACTGAGGGAGTGAGGCATGTGGACATCTAGGAGAAGAGTACGCTAGAAGAAGAGATCAGAGAAGACTTCAAGGAGGATATTTTGGAGAGTTCAAGAGGGCAGAAGTGGGGTCAGACTGTATAGGGCCTATTTACTTTCAGGTTCTTTTTATGTGTTGTTATTATTATTATTATTATTATTATTATTTTGAAACAGGCAGGGTCCTGCTCTGTCACCCAGGCTGGAGTGCAGTGGTGCAATCATAGCTCACTGCATCCTGGACCTCCTGGGCTCAAATGATCCTCCCACCTCAGCCTCCCAAGTGGCTAGGACTACAGGCATGCACCGTCATGTCTGGCTAATTTTTTTATATAGACTGAGCTTTGCCATGCTGCCCAGGCTGTGTCAGGTTCTTTTGGCTTTAATTTACAATGAGTTGGAAAGCTATTGGGATGCTTTGAATAGAGACACCTGACATGTACTCTGTATCTAAATGAAAGTTTAGAATTCCATATGATATATTACCTATTATTCATATTATTCTGAACTTTCATATACAGTATAGCAAGTCAAATATCCTAATGTGAGGCCAGGCATGTGGCTCATGTCTGCAATCCCAGCACTTTGGGAGGCTGAGGCAGGTGGATCACCAGGTCAGGTGTTCAAGACCAGCCTGGCCAACATGATGAAACCCCATCTCTACTAAAAATACAAACAAACAAAAATATCAGCCAGGCGTGGTGGCATATGCCTGAAATCCCAGCTACTCGGGAAGCTGAGGCAGGGGAATTGCATGAACGTGGGAGGCGGAGGTTGCAGTGAGCCGAGATCATGCCACTGCACTCCAGCCTGGGTAACAGAACAAGACTCCATCTCAAAACAAAACAAAACAAAACAAAACAAAAAAAAAACAACCTAACATAGAAATAAATTTTGCACATGTCATAGGTACAGCTCTTATTCCAAGAAAGCCAAAACTTATTTTTAGCGAGGTGCAGTGGCTCACGCCTATAATCCCAGCACTTTGGGAGGCCGAGGCAGGCAGATCACAAGGTCAGGAGTTCAAGAACATCCTAGCCAACATGGTGAAACCCCGTCTCTACTATAAATACAAAAATTAGCCAGATGTGGTAGAGCATGCCTGTAGTCTCAGCTGCTTGGGAGGCTGAGGCAGAAGAATCGCTATAACCCAGGAGATGGAGGTTGCAGTGAGCCAAGATCACCCCATTGCACTCCAGCCTGGTGACAGAGTGAGACACCATCTCAAAAACAAAACAAAACAAAAAAAACCCTTATTTATAAATCCCTAATTTAACCTTGTCTTTTGACACAACTTTTCTTTTTTTTTTTTTTTTGAGACAGAGTTTCGCTCTTGTTACCCAGGCTGGAGTGCAATGGCGCGATCTCGGCTCACCGCAACCTCCGCCTGCTGGGTTCAGGCAATTCTCCTGCCTCAGTCTCCTGAGCAGCTGGGATTACAGGCACGTGCCACCATGCCCAGCTAATTTTTTGCATTTTTAGTAGAGACAGGGTTTCACCATGTTGACAAGGATGGTCTTGATCTGTTGACCAAGATGGTCTTGATCTCTTGACCTCGTGATCCACCCGCCTCGGCCTCCCAAAGTGCTGGGATTACAGGCGTGAGCCACTGCGCCCGGCCCCCTTTTGAAACAACTCTAAATGTCCCATGTGATTTTTTTCTTTACAGTTAATAGTTAGCTTTAAAAAAAATCAGCCAGTGGGCCGGACGCGGTGGCTCACACCTGTAATCCCAGCACTTTGGGAGGCCGAGGAGGGTGGATCACGAGGACAAGAGATGGGAGACCATCTTGGCCAACATGGTGAAACCCCGTCTCTACTAAAAATACAAAAAAAATTAGCTGGACGTGGTGGCACATGCCTGTAATCCCAGCTACTCGGGAGGCTGAGACAGGAGAATTGCTTGAACCCAGGAGGCGGAGGTTGCGGTGAGCAGAGAATGTGCCATTGCACTCCAGCCTGGGCAACAAGAGCGAAACTCCCCCCCACCCCCCAAAAAAAAAGCTAAAAAAAAAAAAAATCAGCCAGTTTGTTTTTGGCACAGCTAACGATTTCCTTCTTTGTCTATTTTAACACTGAGATCCACAATTCTTACCACTGGACCAGTTTTCCCTCATTTTTATAAAATAAAAAACCAAAAATGCAGTCAAACACTTAAATAACTGCACAAACACTTACTATATATAACTTATAAAATGCATAAAAACATAAACGAGCAAGACCATCTGTTTGTACAGATATCCAATAGCCAAAAGTTACCTTGCTAAATTCTACACCCAAGGCAACAGCAGCCCATCTGGGAAATTGCTCCTTCAGGGAACTACCAACATCATTCAATGTGAGCAATTTAGTTGATTATATATTTTTTAAAAAGCAAACTATAAACAACAGTCAAGGCTGTACCTCAGCTTCCCCTCTAGCTCCACGTCCCCCTCTTTTCAAGCCCTACCTTAAAAAATAGTAATAGCGTGACATGGTGGCTCACGCCTGTAATCCCAGCACTTTGGGAGGCCGAGGCAGGTGGGTCGCAAGGTCAGGAGTTCAACACCAGTCTGGCCAATATGGTGAAATCCTGTCTCTACTAAAAATACAAAAGAATTAGCCGGGTGCAGTGATGCACTCGCATGGCTGGGGCAGGAGAATTGTTTGAACCCACGAGGCAGAGGGTGCAGTGACTGAAGACTGTGCCACTGCACTCCAGCCTGCGCAACAGAGTGAGACTCCATCTCAAAATAATAATAATAATAATAATAATAATAAAACTACAACAAAAAAATCTTCATGTTATTCCGTTTCTTAATCTATCCTTTTATTATTAAGACTCTTGGGCCACAGTTTTGCATTCTATTTGACCACATGTGCTAGGTAAATTTTTTTTTTAAAGTCAGTAAAATGAAAAAAAATGAAAAAAAAAAAAAAAAAAAGTCAGTAAAATGAACCAGACTGGGCATACAATCCAGCCTAAACTCTACATATATTTTAAACTCTAATATGCCCACTTTGTTAACTTTCAACTGCTTTTCTGAACAAAGTCCAAACTTGAGGTAGGTCTACATGTAAGCACAGCGACAACAGACTGTCAAAAGTACACTGCACAGTGCAGCAGTGTCCCCATGAAGGCAAGAGATGGTGCCCTAGGCCGGTGGGTAGGGCTGAGCAAGGTGTAGGATGCAGATCAACTGGAATGAGGGTGGAGTCCCCAAAGGCGGGCATCCTAGAATGGAGTAGAGAGGATGTGCAGAGGTCGGGGGTGGAATCCATGCAAAGGGTGGCTACATAATATGACAATGGGGACTGAGGAGAGATGATATCCTATCACAGAAATGGAGTGCCTCATAGGGTTCAACAGAAACGTACTACGCCTATATTTAATAATCTGTAAAGGCATGTGAAAGGCTGCCTGAACCAGTGACTAAGCCCACAGTCCTATGGTCGTCATCTCTTTGGGGCAAATTCAGATGCTCCTGACTTGACTTCCTGAATCTCCATCATGCCTCCTTTTAACAGCACTGGCCTGGTTAAGAGATCAACTTCTCTGACTTGGAATTGTATCAGCATCTTACTACCACCAGTAAACCTCTTCTCTACTCTTTTCTTTTTTTTTTTTTTTTTTGAGACAGAGTTTCGCTCTTGTTACCCAGGCTGGAGTGCAATGGCGCGATCTCGGCTCACCGCAACCTCCGCCTCCTGGGCTCAGGCAATTCTCCTGCTTCAGCCTCCTGAGTAGCTGGGATTACAGGCACGCGCCACCATGCCCAGCTAGTTTTTTGTATTTTTAGTAGAGACGGGGTTTCACCATGTTGACCAGGATGGTCTCGATCTCTCGACCTCGTGATCCACCTGCCTCGGCCTCCCAAAGTGCTGGGATTACAGGCTTGAGCCACCGCGCCTGGCTTCTCTACTCTTTTCTAAACCACAGGACTGCCAAGAGCTTTTTAGTACAAATCATATCCCTTCTAGCTAAAAATCCTTCAAGGGATCCTCCAAACATTTAAGAAGCTGGCCTGCTTGCTTTTCCAGTTTCATTTCTCTCTGCCCCAGGGACACCACTTGTCACGGTCAGGCAAATCTCCAAAATTAAGCACTGGATTTCCTCCCCACATCTTCACACCTTTGGAAATGCTCTCACTTTTTCTGTCTAGGGTGCAATTATGCCCCTGGTCCAGCCAACAAACTCTTACTTGTGCTTCCACCTTTCAGTCAAATGTCAACCATCTTCAACTCGTTTCTCCCAGGAAAGCTAGCACCTTCTGCTGAGTCCTAAGGGAAACATCAGAATACTGACTGAATGGTACATGGGAGATGCTTGATGTAAAAATGATGCGTCAACCGTACTCTTCTCCAATAAGTGAACATCTTTCAGTTTCTCATTCTGTCACCCTCCAGATTCCACCACATGATGGCAGATTGTACTTCATTCACTCAAGTCATGGTTTCATCAAGTAATTTTCCATCCTCACTTAATCTTTAAACTCACTGTTCTAATCTATGCTATTGGGGATTATTTACATTTCCTCAACATGAAATGTCTCTCTACAGGCCACATTTCTAGGCATACCCTTTAAGTTATATCTCTTATTAAATGGGTTTTACTGCCCGGCGCAGTGGCTCATGCCTGTAAGCCTAACACTCTGGGAGGCTGAGGTGGGTGGATCACCTGAGGTCAGAAGTTCAAGACCAGCCTGGCCATCATGGTGAAACTCCATCTTTAAAAAAAAAAATGGGTTTTACTTAAGACACAGCCCAAAAAAACTAGTATAATATTAGTAATGTTTTAAGCATTGAATTATAGTTTATTAAATGAAGCAGACTACAAAGGCAGACAGGTATGGTAAATACAGCCTGGCGACAAGAGATCTAGCTAAAACTTGGCTACTATAATAACTTGCTATGGGACTTCTTCTGTAGGCTCCAGTGTTTTTACCTCTAAAGAGAAAGAGTTGCCGTAGGAAAAATACACATAAATTATCTGCTCACATGTTCATTTTTTCTGTCTGTCCATTAGAGATTCCTGTATCCTTCACTCCTGGTACACTCCCAGGCACAAAGCTGTTCAATATGAAATGTAAATGAAAACTTATTCTCAGTAAATAAACATGAATTCAGTATAACCTGACTCAAGATACTTTTGGACAGAATTTGATACCACAAGTCTAAGATTCACCTAAAAGAATAAGTACAGAGCCAGGAACACTGAAAAGAATAAAAACAGTACCAAATCAGGAAAAAACAAAACAATGAAACAAAATCAGAAGTCCCGGCACAAAGTACATATAAGCTTAACATAAGTGAAGGAAAAAATATAATTCAGTAATTTCAGATGCCACAATGATGTAAAAAAGGAGGGGAAGACAGAAGACATCAGTCTGTTTGTAACCTGGGGGTGGTAGAGAGGTTCCCAGCATGACAATACACCAGATAAACTGTGGCGCAGCCTGACAATGGTACATTATTCAGCACAAAAAAGCAATGAACTACCAAGCCATGAAAAGAGACAGAGGAAGCTTAAATGCATATTGCTAAGTGAAAGAAGCCAATCTGAAAAAGCTATATACTGTATGATTCCAGCTGGAAGGCATTCTACAGAAACAGCAAAATGATCAATGGTTGCCAGGGATTAGGAGACAGAGAGGGAGATAACAGGTGGAGCACAGAGATTTCTTATTCAATGGTTAACTACAGGGCTGGACAGGTCACTCCACATTTGTCAGACTCCACAGAACATACAATGCAAGAGTGAATTTGGGGTGATAAAATGTGTCCCTGTAGGCTTGGTAATTGTAACAAATGTAACCCTTTGGTGGACTCCAGTGCAGGATGTTCTCATTGGGGGAGGCTGTGGGTGTATGGAGGCAGAAGAGAAATGGGCATTCTTTGTACTTTCTGTTCAATTTAGCTGTGAAGCTAAAATGTCTCTAAAATATGAACTCTATTTTAAACAAGAAAATAAGAAATGTATTAAGGGGTGAGAATCTTCACTATTGCTTTTTTTTAAAATGATGGCTTGAGCCCAGGAGTTCAAGGCTGCAGCGAGCTATGACTGTTCCACTGCACTCCAGCATGGGCAACAGAGACTAGATCCTCTCTCTTAAAATTTATTTTACTTTACTGAGATATATTAGATGTACATATTTCCAGGGTACATGTGATAATTTGACACATTCATATTGTCAAATCAGGGTAACTGGAATATCAGTAATCCTAAGTATTTGTATTTTTCGTATACTAGGAACATGCAAAATTATTCTCTTCTATTATAGAGAGGTGGTCTCACTATGTTGCCCAGGCTGGTCTTGAATTCCTGAGCTCAAGCCTTCTCGCCTCGGCATCCAAGTGCTGGGACTACAGGCACATGCCACCTCACAGGACTAATTTTTGTACTTTTGGAGAGACATACGGTTTCACCATGTTGCCCAGATTGGTCTCAAACTCCTGAGCTCAAGTGATCCACTTGCCTTGGCCTCCCAAAGTGCTGGGATTATAGGTGTGAGCTGCCGCGCCACCCAGCCTCTCTTACAGCTATTCTGCAATATATAATTCAAGGCCAGATGCAGTGGCCTCCATCTGCAGTCCCAGCTACTTGGGAGGCTGAGGCAGGAGACTCTCTTGAGCCCAAGAGGTGGAGGTTACAGTGAGCCAAAAAAAAAAGAAATGCAGGCCGGGCGCGGTGGCTCAAGCCTTTGGGAGGCCGAGGCGGGTGGATCACAAGGTCGAGAGATCGAGACCAACCTGGTCAACATGGTGAAACCCCGTCTCTACTAAAAATACAAAAAATTAGCTGGGCATGGTGGTGCGTGCCTATAATCCCAGCTACTCAGGAGGCTGAGGCAGGAGAATTGCCTGAACCCAGGAGGCGGAGGTTGCAGTGAGCCGAAATCGCGCCATTGCACTCCAGCCTGGGTAACAAGAGCAAAAAAAAAAAAAAAAAAAAAAAAAAAAAGAAATGCACAATTCATTAATGTTAACTAGAGTCACTCTACTGATCAGGTTTTTTAAAACAGAGTTTAAAAACAGAACTAAGATTCTAAATGTCCATCAATAGGTAATACAGATAATTTTGGTTTTAAAAAAGACTAAGTTATGATACATCCATACTAGTTAAAGAAAAACAAAAACAAAAAAAAAAAAAACTAGACATACTGAGATAAAACAAAGTCCCAGATGTATTTAAGAGCAAAGTGATGAACAGCTCACATTTTGTGAAAAACAATTATATATTATGCATGATGTACTGTCTGAATTTTCTACAATACCATTTTTAAATTACAAAATAACTTTATGCGCTTTCAGTAACCCTAAGAGGCAGAACTCTGAAAAGAAAACACACACACACACACACACACACACACACACAGAGCCAGGGATCTCCAAACATCCTTATACACAATTTTTTTGTATCTGCTAGAAATATGTCTTAAATCACTTATTTCTAATTAATGTTGGAATAAATGCCGAACAACCAAGACTTCCACATTCTTCCAAAAATGAGATATCTATTTTAACTTTTTTTTTTTTTTTTTTTTGAGACAAGAGTCTCATTCTGTCACCAGGCTGGAGTGCCATGGTACAATCTCAGCTCACTGCAACCTCCGCCTCCTGGGTTCAAACGATTCTCCTGCCTCAGCCTCCCGAGTAGCTCAGACTACAGGTGCTTGCCACCATGCGCAGGTAATGTTTGTATTTTTAGTAAGGAGGGGATTTCACCATGTTGGCCAGGATGGTCTTGATCTCTTGTCCTAGTGATCTTCCCACTTCAGCCTCCCAAAGTGCTGAGATTACAGGCGTGAGCCACCACGTCTGGCCCTAATTTTCAACAGAGTCACTGATAAACACACGGATACATTCATATGATAAAATATTATACCTAGTTATTTAAAACCTTTATAAGCAGTTTTAACAATGTGGAAAATGCTTAGGTCTAATACTCAGGAAGACAATACACACACACACACACACACACACACACACACACACACACACACACAGATAATGTATCATCTCACTTATATAAATATATACAGAAAAATAGTGAAAGAAGTACCCCAAAATGTTTAACAGTTATCACCTCTGAGTGATGGGATAGGTAAAAAAAAGTATAAATTCTTTATACTTTTCTTTATTTATGAACTTTCCACAATATGTAAATGTTACCTTGAGGTTAGTGGTTTTTTTCCTCCAGAGTAGAAATCATTGCTCTTTACTGATTACAAAATAATGCATTTCTACAAAGCTGTCCTCATCCTGCTGAGCCCTTTCTCTCTAGTGAACTTTGTTCACTGTAAGTGCTAGGTGTTTACTTGGTTAATAAATGGAAGGACAAACAATTCTATAAAGTCAATCCTTTTTTATCCCATCTAAGGAAAACCCCTAGGTCCCATGCAGCCCTAGGCCCTTCCACCCTAACAACTTCATTTCCCTGAAAAGTATGTCTGGAAGCCTTTCCATGACAAAGTATATAAACCTTGACATTCCTCTTCAATTTTCATAATGTGAACACTACCAATGAGCCCTAGCTTAGTTCATCTGTCTTCCATTGCCTGACACTGACGAGTCATTTCCACGGGTTTGCTGTGGAGCCGCCTGAGGTACAAACCCAGCAGCCGCTGTTGGGACCTCCCACGTGAGCTGGGTTCTGGAAGAAAAGAAGAACCTGTTTCTAGCACTCAGCAGGGGCCTGTGGTGGCTACAGCCAGGAAAGGGGCCAAGACGCAGGATGAGACCAGAGCTGCTAGGGTGGGGGCAGAGAGGGCTGCTCCCAGGTCCCCGAGCACCCAGGCACCGTGCCCTCTCCCCCATCCCATCCTGTTGCCAGCCCCACCTCGGCTGCTGCTCCGCAGCAAGAGGGCACAGTCTCAGCACCCCTGAAGGGTTTGGGACCATGTGCAGGGAGCAGGCTGGGTGTCCCGGGGACAAACTTGAGCCCCAGCACTGCTAGCTTCCAGCTGTGGGAAGGGCTAGAGGCAAAAGGGACCTGGAAGCAGTGCTGAGCCCGAGGGTGGAGAGCAAGGGACAACTCCCTAAGGCTGGCCTGGCGCACTGGCGGCCATCTCCAGGTCAGAAGGGACCACCTTTGGGGCTGGAACACCAGCACGCCCCCAGAGGAGAGCTTAGCATGCCTCCAGAGGAAAGCTTGGCCAAAAGCATCCTCCAATTCCCAAGAGAAGTTGCCCACATTGCTTGGGACCCCTGGGAAGCCCTGCTGGCAAGGGCAGTCAGGGGACAGTACCCCTGCCTGTCTAGGGTCTGGGATCGGGGCCTTGCCCAGGCTGCCTCCACACTGGGGCTCCTCCTCTGGCTTCTCTTCAGTATTCCAGCTCTCCAGTTCTGAAACCAAACCTGGATTCGGGGCTCGGGAATCTGTTTTTCTGGCCAGTTGTTCTCTGACAGTAATTCCAAGTAACAGTCCATCTCAAAGGCCTCAGTAAGAATTGTGTATTACTATTTGTCAAACTTGGTCCTCCTGCACCTCTGCCCTGGCTTAGGTGTGTCTGAGCCATGAGCTGAGCTCACTGTAACTTTAAACTTTGAAAACAATTGTAATCAGGGCTTAAAATAAAACTGTGAATTTATTCTATAGGCAATACCACTGTTTAAAAATTGATTTAACGGCCGGGCGCGGTGGCTCAAGCCTGTAATCTCAGCACTTTGGGAGGCTGAGGCGGGTGGATCACGAGGTCGAGAGATCGAGACCATCCTGGTCAACATGGTGAAACCCTGTCTCTACTAAAAATACAAAAAACTAGCTGGGCGTGGTGGCATGTGCCTGTAATCCCAGCTACTTAGGAGGCTGAGGCAGAAGAATTGCCTGAGCCCAGGAGGCAGAGGTTGCAGTAAGCCGAGATAGTGCCATTGCACTCCAGCCTGGGTAACAAAAGCGAAACTCCGTCTCAAAAAAAAAAAAAAAAATTGATTTAACTTTCCATATTCTGTTTTTTTTTCTTCTAGGTCTACGAAAAATAAGATAAAATTAAATTCTGACTCCAAAGACTCCAATAGGTAATACAATAGGAAAAGTGACTAATACATCTTTAAACTGTAATAACAGAAAGAGAGTGGCTGACAGGCTGAATGAACACAGCCTGAGAAACAAGTAAGAGTATGATCCATGAATGAGGAATCAGCAAACCTGGATGCTACCTGTGGTTCCAGCACTCACTATCTGCGCTAGTTT